>NC_044912.1:38199814-38507429 GCF_001633185.2 Quercus lobata
ATGACCAAAATACCCCTGAAACCTAAAAATTACCAAAATACCCTCAAAACCCATAAAATGACCAAAATACACCCGAAACCAAAAAATTACCAAAATATCCCCTGAAACATAGAAAATGACCAAAATACCCCTGAAACCCAAAAAATGACCAAAATACCCCTGAAACCCAGAAAATGTCCAAAATACCCCCGAAACCTAAATAATTACCCAAATAATCTCGAAGTCTAAAAATTAACCAAAATAATGCCGAAACCTGAAAATGACCAAAATACCCCCGAAACCTTAAAAATGGCCAAAATAACCCCGAAGCCTAAAATTGACCAAAATAACCTAGAAACCAAAAAATGATCAAAATACCCTCAAAACCTAAAAAATGATCGAACTACCCTCGAAACCCAAAAATTAACTGACATACCCCTTGAAACCTAAAAAATGACCAAAGTACCCCTAAAACCTAAATATAACCAAAATAACCCCTAAACCTTAAAATGACCAAAATATCCTCGAAATCTAAAAAATGACCAAAATACCCCGAAACCTATAAAATGACAAAAATGCCCCTTAAACCTATATGTCTATAAAAATACACCCTAAACCTAAAAAAGTTACCCAAATCCCTCCTAAAATTAAAAAATGACCAAAATACTCCCTAAACATAAAAAATGACCAAAATACCTCCTAAACCTAAAAATGACTAAGATAGCTCGGAAACCTAAAGAATGATTGAAATATCCCCAAAACCTAAAATGTTATTAAACGACCTCCAAAACCTAGAAAATTACAAAAAATGGCCCCAAAATCTAAAAGTTAACGAAACACCCCTAAAACCTAAAAAATTAGTGACATTCCCTCAAAACCTACAAAATGATTGAAATACTCTTAGAACCTTTAATTTAACGAAAATACCCTCGAAACATCCAAAATACCCTAAACCCCTATTTTGGTAATTTTAGAGGCTTCGGGTGTATTTTGTTCATCTTATAGGATTAGTGGTATGTTGGTCATTTTAGATATTTTGAGGGGTATTTTGGTCGTTTTATAGGTTTAAAGGTATTTTGGTCGTTTTAGGGGTTTCAGGGTATTTTTGGTAATTTTAGAGGTTTCGGGTTGTTTGTAGCCATTTTAGAGGTTTTGGGTTTATTTGGGTCATTTCAAAGGTTTAGGGGTATTTTTGTCACTTTATAGGTTTAAGGGTATTTTGGTCATTTTTTAAGTTTCATGGTATTTTAGTAATTTTTTAGGTTTAGGGGGTATTTTGGTGATTTTATAGTTTTAGGGGGGGGTGTTTTGGTCATTTTTAGGTTTCTAGATTATTTTGATCAATTTTTAGGTTTCGGGGTTATTTTGGCCATTTTTTAGGTTTTGAGGGTATTTTTGTCATTTTTTAGGTTTCGAGTTATTTTGGTCATTTTTTAGGCTTTGGGGGTATTTTGTCCATTTTTTAGGTTTTAGAGGGATTTTGGTAATTTTTAGGTTTTTGGGGTATTTTGGTCATTTTTTGGATTTCAGGGATATTTTGGTAATTTTTAGGTTTCGAAGGTATTTTGGTAACTTTTTGGGTGTCGGGGGTATTTTGGTCATTTTTTGGGTTTCAAGGGTATTTTGGTCATTTTCTGGATTTCAGGAGTATTTTGGTCATTTTCTGGGTGTCATGGGTATTTTGGTCATTTTTTTTGGGTTTCAGGGGTATTTTGGTCATTTTATTGGTTTTTGGGATATTTTGGTCATTTTTTGGGTTGAGGGGGGTATTTTGGTCATTTTGTAGGTTTTGGGGTTATTTTGGTAATTTTTAGGTTTTTGGGATATTTTGGTCATTTTTGGGTTTTGGAGGTATTTTGGTAATTTTTAGGTTTCGGGGGTATTTTGGTCATTTTTTGGGTTTTAGGGGGTATTTTGGTAATTTTTAGGTTTTGGAGGTATTTTGGTAATTTTCAGGTTTGGAGGGGTATTTCACTATTTTGGTAATTTTCAGGTTTGGGGGGTATTTTGGTCAATCTTATGGTTTTGGGGGGTATTTTGGTCATTTATTAGGTATTGGGGTAATTTCGGTAATTTTTAGGTTTTTGGGTTATTTTGGTAATTTTTAGGTTTCGACGGTTTTTTGGTCAGTTTTTGGGGTTTGGGGGTATTTTGGTCATTTTTTGGGTTTTGGGGGGTATTTTGGTAATTTTTAGGTTTTAGGGGTATTTTGGTAATTTTTAGGTTTGGGGGGGTATTTTGGTCAATTTTATGGTTTTGGGGGTATTTTGGTCATTTTGTAGGTTTTGGGTTATTTTGGTAATTTTTAGGTTTTGGGGGTATTTTGGTTTTTTTTTTTTTTAGGTTTTAGGGGTATTTTGGTCATTTTTATGTTTAGGTGTTATTTTGGTCATTTTTTAGGTTGAGCCGTTGAGGGGGTATTTTGGTAATTTTAGTGGTTTTAGGGCATTTTAGAGTTTGGTGATTTGTAGAAATAATAGTTGGATCATAATTGGGTGGGTTTGGGTCTAATTTAAGTGGGTGGGTTTGGGTGGGCAAATGAGTTTGGGTTGATTTTGCTACCCCTAGTGAGAGAGGAAGTTCCTGTTTTAGGCAGTTCTCTGTTGGCTACTTGCAATTTCTTCCTATGATGCATTGCCATATAGCACTAGCATATGCATTTATGAATGGGTGTGTGCACGCACAAGAGATATGGAGAGAGAGAGATATGGAAAATTATTAGATACTCCAATTTGGGTTTAAGCTATTAATTTGATTAAGGATTCCCTCTTTGTTTACACTTATGGCCTGTTTGGAAGTTTAGAGAGGGTGGAGAGTAGAGGGGTGGAGAGTCGCTTACCAGTATAGAGTTATTAACAACTAAGAAATAAAAAATTAGGTGAAAACTAAATTTGGAAGTGTATGTTCAGACGAAATTTTTTTTTTAAAAAAATTCATATATGTGAAAAATTACCTCCTTATAGCAAGAGTTGTTAGAACGGAGTGAAACAAAGACCTTGGAAGCGAAAGATCAAACAGAATGCAATACGAAGCGGAAAAAGAAGGAGGTAGAGAAAATTTTTCCAGAGAAACAAACAAGAATCAGGAATACGATGTGTTCAATTTTGTGAACAAAGGCACTAAGTGTGTGTGAGGACAAAAAATTTGTGGGTTATAGAGCTGAGAGAGCTTGAGAGAAATTTGTGGGCTACAAATTTTTTTTATTGTTTTTTTTTTTTTTTTAATGTTACAAAACATTGTAATTTTGTTAATATAATAAGGGTAAATTAGGTAATTTATTTAGTCAATAATTTATGTACTCTACTCTCCCTCCAAATCTCTCCAATTTGGGGGAATTAAAAATGAGGGGTTAAAGGTAGTTGAAACCCCTCCAAACCACTCCCCCTCCATCCTTAAAAAACTTTCAAACAGGGTAATTGAATTACTCTCCCTCCCTCCACTCTACTCCCCCTCCTTTTTTTAACTTCCAAACAGGCCATTAGATCTTGTATTAGGCGGTTCTCTGTTGGCAACCTGCAATTTCTTCTAATTAGGGCTGTAAATGGCTGAACCAAGACAAGTATGAAAATTTCAGCATTGTTCATTTAATTTTATTGAAAACACCAGTTGAGTTTGAGTTCATCACTAAACAAGATTACATGTTCAATTTTGGTTCGTTTTCTTGTCAAACAAACTAGATATTGTTCACAGGCTACTTTATTAAAGGAAATCCATGACTAAAATGTTTTTACCTCTTCACAAATCTATGTATTTTTACTACAAATGGACTAGACAATTTATTAATCAATAAAGTACAAATAATGATTTTATGTCATTTGAATCTATTTACAAACTTATACAATCCAATCTCATGTCTATATAAGTATATATAATTTTTTTATAAATCATAAAAAAAAAATATTATTATTTTTCTTGTTTAATAGTAGAGCCTAAACTTGCTGGTTGCATGTGTGTGTATATGCATATCGCACTAAAATTGCTGGTTGAACTCATTAGATTCAACCTGCCACTAAGTGCGTGTAAGACTGGGTTTATTTGGGGTATAAAAAATAGCATTTTTTTTTATAGAAAAGCATGAGATCTTGGTCTGTTCTTTTTACTCTTTTTTTCAACCACACCTTGTACTTTTTTCTTATAATTATAGTTGTTGGCAACTTTCTTTCAGGCTTTCAGCTGTACAAAAGCCTTAGTTATGTTTTGTTTGGTATGCAAGTCCTTTTAATATTGCATGCTTGTCCAAACTACTGACTGATGGTGATTTTAACATTTTGTTCTCATTCTATACATTGGTTATTACTAAATGGAAGCTACTTATTTCAGGATCTGTATATCCATGTTGGCTGGCCTTTATACTGGAAATATGGTCATGCTTTTGAGGTGAGAATGTTCATTGCTTTGGGAGGCAGTTTTTATCTTCTAAATTTGCAGTAGGGGACCTAAACTGTATTATGTGCAGGCATTCAAAATTATTGTGACTAATCCTGATACTGTTCTGAATACTCTTACCCGTGAAGTCAAAGAAATTGGTCCTGATGGACAGGAGGTAAATTTTTTCTGTGAAATGTTTTATTGCACATTCTTCTTGTTGATGACTAAAGCTGTGTTTAAAATTGTTTTAAAGGTAACTAAGGTGGTTCCTGCATTATCGGAGGAAGTGAAAGATTCTCTAATAAAAAACATGAGGAGAAGAATGACCCCCCAACCTTTGAAGATTCGGGCTGACATTGAAATGAAATGCTTTCAATTTGATGGCGTTCTTCACATCAAGGTCTTATTCTTTGTTCTTTCTATGATAGGCCTTCATTTTTAAACATCTGTGTGTGATTTTTTTTAAGCCATTGAGTTGGAAATTGCTGTCCTGTTTATACTTTTTTTTATCTTTGGTGTTGCAGGATGCCATGCGAAAAGCTGAAGCTGCTGGCAATGATGACTGTCCTGTTAAAATAAAATTGGTTTCTCCTCCACTTTATGTTCTAGCCACTCAGACTCTTGACAAGGTTTGTGCAAACCCTCTGTTGAGTGTTCATGTGATTATTTGTATTTAGCCCCCTAACTAGACACCGAGTAGGGAAATTCATTTTTATCTAAACTAGTCAGCTAATCAAATACAATTTACTAAGATTAGGGAAGCTTAGCAAACTTATCTTTAACATTTTTGGAGGCAATTGTAGAATCTATAAGTCTGTAGCTGTTTTTTAATTTTTTAATTTTTTTAAAATGAAATTGACTTCTTTCTTGGATTGGGCAGGAGCAAGGAATAGCGGTTCTCAACAGAGCAATTATAGCTTGCACTGAAGCAATAGAACAGCACAAGGGAAAACTTGGTGTGAAGGAGGCACCCAGAGCGGTGAGTGTCACTCTTACTTTTAACACTTGATGAACGGGATGACAATGTTTTTGTCGAAATAGATTTCTACTTAGCATAACAACTTGCTATTTTTCTTTTTGTTTCTGATATTGTGCATCAATTTTAGGTGAGCGAAAGGGATGACAAACTACTTGCTGAGCACATGGCCAAGCTACGCGAAGCCAATGAAGAGTTGAGTGGTGATGAGGATAGTGAAGAGGAGGAAGACACAGGAATAGGAGAAGTTGATGTGGAGAATGCCGGCATAACAGAGTGAAATAGCATAGAGAGGGTTTTTTTTTTTTTTTTCTTAAAATATTTTTGTTCTTGTGTTTTTTAACTGGCTCTTTTACACAACCAATTTCAGACTCTGTACTGTTGTGGTATTTTGCCAACGTACCAATGATTAAGCAGTTTTTTTGAGTAGGAAACATTGTACCTATTTATTCAACAGAGATACTGTATGTTCTTACGTGAAAAAACCTGCTGCTGTTCTGTGTGCTTTCGCCTGGGGGCTGTTTACGAGTACTCTACTCTAGTAGTACTCTATACTCTGTACGTTGTCTATTCCCATCTCGAGTCTTGTGCTCAAAATAACTACACTTTTCCCCGTCTTAAAGTTATTAGGAAAAATATATTATTTAAACCCTAGTTATGTTGCCCTTTTTTTTCTTTTTCTTTTTTTGAGGAACCAGTAATGTTGGCCTTAACTTTTCATAATGAACACTTTATGAAAACATTTTTAATTTTTTGGTTCTTTATTTTTTCTGAGTTTATGAAAGCACTTAATTATTCGGTTTTCATAATGAACACTTGATCATTATGTTAAGTTGATGAAAAATTCTTTCTCCAAATAGCAAAGGGAAATTAAAATTATATTTTAAAATCTTTCTCCAAAACAAAAACACCTCTAATCATTGGGATACTAAGGGCCCATTGAGTAATATTGTTCTTATAACATTATTTAAGTGTTGTAACTATACACGTAGGTAAAAAAATGTTATAGAAATACTTGTGTTGTTTAAATAACGAAAATTGTTGTTTAAACAACACAACCAAACACCCCCTAAACATCATCACAGTATCACACATGTCAAAAATGTTTAAATAAAATTACAACCCAATTCATTGAACAAAATAATCAGAAAAATTTTACAAAATCTTTAGTCTTTTAATTCTACTTCCAAACTAAATGAATTGCTTGCTATACCATTTTGTAAAATTCTTTTCATCCACCTATATTTATCTAATTAGCTTTGGTCGATGTGCAGTTTTTTTTTTTTTTTAATAGAAAAGTGTCTTAGTTATCATAAATTTTCACCTCAAATTGTTAATCTATAATTTTTTAAGTTTCTCATAAGCTAACAAACTCAAATCTGTTTGTGAAAAAAATAAGATCCAAAGAGAGAAATTATTCTAATTTCTGTAGTAGTCATTTTGCAGTTAGCACTGATTCATATTAAATCCATTGATGCATTCAAATAATCTCCAGCTTCCAGAATTAGTTCATGGAGTACTATTTATCATAAAGTTTTATCTACAACATGTGCATAACTTACCCGATTGGTAACATTGTACTGTAATTTTATAAAATAGTTAAATAGGGCCAAATAATACCATTGTGATCCAAAATTTTGGTATACATAATACTAGTTATTGCCAAACATCAAATCCAAGAGTTTCAATCCAGCGTTAGGTTCAAGGAGTGGTACTTAAATTTTCTATAATTTGAAATTCATTTACTTGAGAAGCATGATAAATTCCAATAATCATTCATCCACTTTCCTTCTTGGTGCTAATGAAGAGCTTAGGCAGGCTAGTAATCATTTGTTGCCTCCGTTTTGCCCGTGAGATCGCCAGATTTCTCTCTTCTACTGCCTTCCTCTCGTTCTCTATTATCTGCAGCAAGAAAACATAGTTATAAATTCTAATGATGCAATCAGAACAAACTTTTATGTCTCTGTCCAGGTTCAATATGTTCACCTCCAAACAAATATTTAGGCATGTTCATATTGTAAACTAATAAGGCTAGGATAAATGCAAACATAATGACTATACACTGATATCCTATCCTTGATTTAATTTCCGTTTGAAGCAAAATGAAATTTATATGTTGGTTATTGCAGTCAAATAACACTAGAAGAAAAAAAAAATCATAGCTTGTATATTGTTTTAGATAGAACATAGAACCATGCTTGGTAAGGATGAAAGCATAAGGAATTCACAATGGGGCTTACTGATGGCAAAATATTCTCATCACCAACGTTTCCATTCTTTATGGGAGTGTCAAACTTTAACGATCTTGAACAGGATGGACGCCTTATTAACTTGTTTGGTGGGCTAGTGGAATCATCCTCTGGGCTCATATAACATCTCTTTGGTGGATACAATGTGGGCATGACATTCATCAGCCCAGCTGGAGTGAGAACATTTTCTGCAGGAGTCGAATGGATATTAGCAGTTTCTGGAACTGGAAGAACTGAAGATTGGAAATCAGTCATTGATAAGTTTAGAGGATAGTTCTGTACTTCATGGCTGATGACTTTCTGTGAAAAGCGCTTGCAGAAAGATCGAGAGAGATGTGATGCTACCACTGGTTGCTGTTTTCTATGTGCTTCGATTGATGTCCCAAGGGGAAATGACACATTGGGAGAATTGTTTATGTTTGAATTCAGATCTTGTTCTGTTCCTTCAGCAGTTTCATCATCCCGAATGCAGGTTTCTGATACTGCTGATTGCAGTGCTGTTAGTGCAACAGTTGATGTCTTAATAGGAAATGATGAGGTGGGTGTTTTCATGTTCGAATGGATGTCTAGCTTTTTACGATTGAATGGTTCAGGCAACAGTTCCTCTGGAATTTCATCCACCTGCATGCAGAAGAAAAATCTTAAGGTGCAGTCTAGAGCATTGCTTAAAACTACCAGAAATATTCATATCGAATATATATGAGTCAACTGACAATAATTTTTCATCTCAAATCCATATTGTTAGTTACAATTTTAAGTGGTAGTGAATATCACGCTGACAGCTAACTTTATGGTTAACATTTGTAGTGAAAGAGAGGTCAAAAGCAGCTAGAGCATAAAGTTGATTTTCAATTGTATGAAAAAGGAACACTTCTATAATGGAAACCATAGAATATGACCCTAATCAAAATCATATTAGATTATGGTATTATCTTAACCCAGTCTCATTAGGTGGCCACAAGGGGCAGATGGAATCTAGTACTAAAGTTTATACATAAAGTGTAAAACAGCTATATATACATAGGAATGGAGGGAACAGATGAAACAGAGGCATCTCACTGCAAGAATGTCCTAAGAAAAGAGAGAATATATGCCCAAAAGTTTTTGTGCATTATATTCCAAAGCACACTTCCCTTTTCAATTGGCTAGGAAGGCATTATAACCAGAGAATCAAAGTAACTTATATATACATATAAAAAATGTAAATGATTGGCAACTAATGTTGTTCTAAATGTGATCATGAATACAGAACTAACAACAGTTTAAGGATATATCCCATGTAATATACAGAAAGTACAGAACACGAGTACCTCAGGACAGGATTTAGAAAAATCCGCAAGCAGCGATCGTAACACCTTCCTCAAACGCATATTCCCGCTTTCAGATTTCAACTTCCCATCATTTTCCACTGCATCAACGTTGATGGAAACATGGAGATCCGGCTTCATACAGCTTGTCCGCTCATCGAACACAAGTACCCTCTTTATCTCAATTGCACCGCGCAAAATAAACTTCAATTGAGCCAAGTGCCTGTGTGTAAACCTCCTAAAAACATTTTTTTTTTTTTTAAACATACAAAACAATCATAAGATTCATTAATCTCATACAGCTAAGTGTAGTCAATGTATCAGGTGAGTTGCTTAGAAATATCAAATATGCAGTGTGGTAGCAATTTTTGAAAACTGATCTAAAAAAACTGAAAAATCTGTGTTTTGAGAGAATACATTTTCCCTCATAAAACTTTATTGGCAATTATTTTCAAGTGCCGGAATTACATTTTAAAAACACGCTTTTCCCAAATCCAAACAGACATTTAAGGTTCTATTTTCTAAGCAACCAAAAAGAAGGAAAACAAATTTCATTACTTCATAAAAATTTACCTATCAGTTAAACACTTAATTTTGGGGCAAATATTGGTAAAAGAGGATGAGGAACCCTTCAACCGCAACAACCGAATAGAACTAACCAAGCTATCAAAAAACTGAGCAAGAATCTCATACCTGCACATAGAACAAATAAATACCCAGAAACATTAATTAAAAAAGCTAAAACAAATAAACCAATCAAATCACCGTATTAACCAAAAAAGTTCATACTTTTCGGGTAGCTTGTGGGGCTCGGGGATTTCTGAGGAGGATTGGATCTGCCTTCTGGCGGAGGAGTTGGGGCGGAGGGTTTCGGCGACTTTTCTGGCTTCCTTGACGGAGAGGGCGACGACGCGGTTGCGCAAGCAGTTGCGGGGGAGCCGTGTGGGCTGCTTCTTGGATTTGGATTTTGATGAAGATGAAGGCTCCATTGGTAACACAGCGAGAGAGAGAGCCTAATTTCTACCAGAACACTACGCTTGGAGGCAAAATAACAGAAAAAACACACATTAATAATAATCAATCCCTATAAAGAGTATTTATAGGAGTTTTCTCCTAATCCCGGTAGAAAAAGAAATGATAAACCTAATTCTAGGTGAGAAAGAAAAAACAATGTGACTAGGAAAAGAAAAACAATTATAACCTTAATTCATCTCTAAAAAGGATTTTAGTTGAATTTGTAAAAGTAAATAAAAATAATAATATAAAATATTAAAATATTTTATTTTTCCTTTTCCTTAACCGATTTGCATCATTCACCCGAGGTTAGGCTTTGGAGGGAAAGCGTGCTTGGTTGCCACGTTGGATTCCCGCCTAAATGGCCCGTTGCTTCCCGCAATTTCTTTCGGGTCTGTTTGGGAAGTAGGTCTAGTGAGTCAGGCGGGTGAGCTTAAGTAGTCTTGTCCGCTGCCAGGGAAATGAATGGAAACCTCTTTGGGTTTTTTTTTCCTTAAAAGGTTGGTGACCACGTCCATGATTACGACAATATGAAAAAATATAACAAATTAAAGCACTTTCGAAGAAAGGACAAAGGAATAGAAAAATAATAATATAAAAGAGAGATAAAGCTACCAAAAAAAAATTAAACAAATAAAAAATTTAGTCTCTCCTTCTCAAAAAAAAAATATTAACATTTCGTTGTTCACTTTTTTTTTTTTCATGTTTTAAATTTGGTTATTTAATTTCAATTTTAAAATACAAGTAATTTATGAAGAAATCATCCATTATTAACATAAATTTTAAGAGAAAAAATATTCAAAATTGGGAAGGTATTAATCAATTCTTTGTCCCAAGTGGTGGAAACTCTAGATGTTTGACCCCTTAAAAAAGCTCAAAGATATAAAACTGAGTAAATAAAAATTGTTTCCTTAAAACGTGATATTGGATTACAAATTGTTTAACTACGTTCTTAGAAAAAATTGATTATTAGAAATTTCAATTCATAAGATTTAATGCATTTTAAGTTAAGGTAGGCACAATTAACTTGGCCCCCTGAAAAAATCTCCCAACTTTGTCATTAGCACTTCTCTAAAGTTAAAGCACAAAGTTCTAATAGAAACTCTAAGAATAATTATGAAAAGAAGAATCAAGAATTAAAGAGAGCAACAGATATCCAACTTCATAAATGGAGGGCAAGTAAGAAATTAGAGAGAGAGAGATTTGTGTTCACCTGAGCTTAAAATCACCAAAAACACTGTAGCTGAGAGATATGAGAGACTGAGAGATCATAGAGAGCTTGATAAAGGGGAATGAGAGAGCAGAGAGATAAGACTGAGAGATCAAAGGGAGGAGACTTCTATATATGCAAGAACCAGAGACAGAGGTGATTTGTGTGTGGAATGAGCAAGGGGAAAGTGAAGAAAAGGTAAAATCTTGTGTGTGTGGAGCAATGAGTAAACTGAGTTTTCTCAAGTCCCTCAAAAAGAGTCATTTGGGCCTCTTAACTATGATCGAGCTTGATGGAGACAAAGTGGGGCCCCACTAATTTTGGTTATTTTTACAAAATTGCCACTACAACACTATTCTCATCACTCAACAACTCACAAATAATGTTCTCAATTTCCACAACTATAACCCAATTATTTTTAATAATGAGTTATAGAAATTTAGAATAAAAACTAAACCAAACAAGCAAACTTGAGGTATGGCTCACGAAATTTGGGAATTGAGTAATAACAAGAAGCAAACCAAAAATAGCATAAACAATTCAACATTAAATCCTAACTTTAAGTTCAACTATATTAGCTAAGAGTATTGTGACTTAACTAGTGAGTTGGTCGGCACTCCTTGGTGATTCTAAGGAAGGCATCTAGAGTTTAAATCTCTATTCCATATTATAACTATTGAATTATCAAAAAGACAAAACTCTAAAAAAATTATGGAGCACCAAACATACGGACATTATCAGCCTCCATTTTATTTTATTTATTTTTATTTCTATAATTGAAATTAGTAAATTAATTATTAAAAAAATTAAGTATATGTTTTCTAATCTCAAAGTTTAAATATTTTCTTGTCTAAAAATAGAATAGTTCATAATATTTATCTAATTTTTTAAAAGTAATTTAATATATATATATATATATATATATATGTGAAGAAGGAATAAGGGCCATAACCCCCGCTTTGGCCAGCATCATAGGTAAGTATTGAAGTCCCTGAGGTACTGATGGTTAGTGGACAAGGTGGCAGCAATTCAAACTAGTATTTAATTGATGTACTGAATTACTAAGACAAAAATAAATAAATAAATAAATTGATGAACTAAATTTATCGACCTCAAATTTTAACAATTAAAATCCTAACTTTCCAAAAGAAGAAAATACCACTAACTTTAATGTTGACATTGATATGACAATTGCCTATGTTTTTGAGACAAATCTGTTACAACCTATCTTCCTTCTAAGAGCATAAGCGTTGGTAGAGCTAAAATTATATCAAGAGGAGAGAGAAGAGAAAGAAGAGTTTGAGAGAGAGAGCCACAAGAGGGAGGGTTGAGGCAGAGACATGGAGAGGGCTTGGGTCGATGGCGACTGGTCAAGAGTCTAAACCCATCCACACCCTGCCTTGTGGTGCAAAGCTAAAACCTCGCCCCATCCCTGCCCCACCACATTTGAAGGGCAAGGAAAACCCACGTGGGGCGAAACAGGGAGGGACGAGGCAAAATTGTCATCCGTAATGATAGCTAGAGGAAGAAAGAAAGAAAGAGGAGAATAAAGCTGAACATAATGGGAGAAGTGAATAAAATTTTTTTTCCTAGCTTTGAGCTACAGTGCATTGCCATTTATGGCAATTCATTGTAGCTCAATTGTTAAAAATATTAGCAATAACACCACCATTGCAGCCTCATTTTTTGTTATATTAGTTGCTAAAATTAGCAATTTGGCCTTTTAGCACTATCAATGCTAATGCTCTAATGCCAATAAGTTTAGGAGCACAACAATTTTTATGGTTGATGACATGACTTGGTATCATTAGTAATGATAAAAGCAGTGTCAAAATTGACTTGGGTAATAAGTTTAGGAGCACAACAATTTTTATGGTTGATGACATGACTTGGTATCATTAGTAATGATAAAAGCAGTGTCAAAATTGACTTGGGTAAAAGTGATATTGTTCCAATCACAATAAATCATATCAATAATGGTAAAAGAAAGATGTAAAATAAACCCTAACATTCATGTTTTAGCATCGCCTACCTTCTTTGAGGCATCTTATCTGAAATATTATTTAAACTTTGAATTCCCACTCACATCTACTAGGCCTTAAAAATCCCATACCAATTAATGGCCCAAAGATATCCTATGGGCCACACAAGCCTAAATAACTACCTTAGCTCGAAACTGTTATTAAATTAATGTAGTTTTTTTTTTTTTTTTTTTTTTTACAAGATAGAATTTATACTCTAACCTAATCTAAGTGTATATGTGTGTGAAACTCCCTCCTGGAGACTTGAACTTCGGCCCTTGCTCCCCACACCTTACAAGCATTTATACTTGTAGAGTGACCACCGCACCAAGGGGGAGCGGTGGTAAATTAATGTAGTTTCAATAAGTCAAATTTTGAATGCTCATCAATCACAAATAATCAAAACCCAAATCATGGAAAAAAGAACAAAAAAGAATTAATACCTACCCACATCACAAAAATGCAATAATTTCAAACTATCTATCTAGTTTTATTTATTTATTTTTAATTTTCACTAAGCATAGAATCGAATAGAAAAGAAAAAGTAGTTGTAAATAAAATTTGGCTTCATATCATAGTTTTAAAAATTGGATTTGACCGATTGGTCGTTCAATCAGAAACCAAACCCTAAATCAATACAATAAAAACAGCCAAATTGGACTCTTTTTTTAGTTATTTCTTTTCATCACTAAATTTTTAAAAAGTTTTTTCAATAGTTTAAGGATGAAAAATAAATTTTTAGTAAAATTGATGGACATAAAAAAAAAATTTAATGGCTTAAGGTCAAAAAATGAAATTTTCAATAATTTAGAGATCATCTTAAAGTTTTGGAAGTAAAAACAAACTTGTATCTATCACGGTGACGGTTGTATCTATTGACGGTGGGTTTCTTATTAAAGCCCAAATTCCTAGAGTCCCAAGCCCAAGCTTAGGCCTTGTACAATCACAATTATTCTCTTTTCATTGATACAACTCTCTCTCGCTCTCTCACGCTGCAACGCATCTCAAATATTGTGCTGTGTGAGAGTCCAAACCCCAAAAAGCTCTTATCTTCTATCACTCAAAAACCCTAATCCTCCTCGAAGGGGACAAAAAATCTCAAAAACACAGACACAGACACAGCCATGGCTTCGCAAACTCCAAACCTGGAGTGCCGAATGTACGAGGCGAAGTACCCGGAGGTTGACATGGCGGTGATGATTCAGGTGAAGAACATCGCCGACATGGGCGCCTACGTCTCACTCCTCGAGTACAACAACATCGAGGGCATGATCTTGTTCTCCGAGCTCTCACGGCGTCGGATTCGGAGCGTCAGCAGTCTCATCAAGGTGGGTCGGATCGAGCCCGTGATGGTGCTCCGTGTCGACAAAGAGAAGGGCTACATCGACCTTAGCAAGAGGAGAGTCTCCGAAGAAGATATCCAGGCTTGCGAGGAGAGGTACAATAAGAGCAAGCTTGTTCACTCCATTATGCGTCACGTCGCTGAGACTATGTCTATCGATTTGGAGGTACAAGCTGCTTTTACTCAAATCTAGATTGAGGAACTTTGTGTTTTTAGGGTTTTAGGTTTTACCGTGCATATGTTTGATTTTAGGGTTCTTTATTACCACGCTTGAGTGTTTGGGAGCTGAGAAAACAGGAGAAAAGTGACTTTGAGTGGGAATATTTGATTTAGTTTGATGGGCTTCGTTTTTTGATTCTAGGATTGAGGAGTTTATTTTTTAGGGTTTTAGGAGAAAGATGTTTAGGTGTATGTATGATTTTAGGGTTTTTATTTTTTAGCGAATATGATTGAGGTTTTTCTTGTTTGAGTGTTTGGGAGCTGAGAAAAAACTGGAGAAAGTGCCTTTGAGTGGAAATATTTGATTTAGTTTGATAGGTTTCGTTTTTCATTTCCCTGTCTTTTGATCTTGTTCTTGTTGTTTGTTTGTTTTGTGTAGAATTTTGATTCTTTGGGTTTTAGAGTATGAGTTGTTTGGCTTATGTGATTGTGTTGGGTGGGTGGTTTGTGTTTGTCTCAAAATTGATGGATTTTAGGGTTTTAGAAGAATGATGCTTATTAGGTTTATGATGTTAGGGTTCTTTGTTCTGGGGGGTTTTTCTATTTTATTTGCTAATTCTTCATTGATTAGTTTTCCTCGTTTGATTGTTTGGGAACTAACAAAACTGGGGAGAGGTGATGAATAGAATTTGAGTATGAGTTTCAAAAAATGAGAAAGTTTGCTTCAACTAAGCAAAAATGGTTGTTTCTGGTTTAAATGTGTATAGTAGCAATAATTGGGGATTACTGGCCTTTGGGGTATGTTTAATTAAGGCCAAGAAGCAAAATTGTGAATGTGATCATGTCACATGTTGCTGTAATTATGAAACTGGCATTAATGTTGAGATGACGTTCTGGTTAAATTACCATTGTTGCTGCTGGATCAAGCAATTTCATATTTTAAAATTACTTGCTTACTTGGTAGATTGCAAGTTGTAAGCAAGTAATATCAGGCAGTTCTCTGTTGACACTTAGTAGGGATTAGAACCATTCTAGTGCTTATTTTAGGCAGTTCTCTATTAGCATATTAGGAAAACCATTGTAGTTCCTGTTTTAGGCAGTTCTCTGTTGGCTACTTGCAATTTCTTCCTATGATGGATTGCCATATAGCACTAGCATATGCATTTATGAATGGGTGTGTGCATGCACGAGAGAGAGATAGGGAGAGAGAGAGATACAAACTCTCCAGTTTGGGTTTAAGCTGTTAATTTGATTAAGGATTCCCTCTGTGTTGACACTTAGATCCTGTATTAGGCAGTTCTCTGTTGGCAACTTGCAATTTCTTCTAATTAGGGCTGTAAATGGCTGAACCAAGACAAGTATGAAAATTTCAGCATTGTTCATTTAATTTTATTGTGAACACCAATTGAGTTTGAGTTCATCACCGAATAAGATTACATGTTCAATTTTGGTTCGTTTTCTTGCCAAACAAGCTAGATATTGTTCACAAGCTACTTTATTAAAGGAAATCCATGACCAAAATGTTTTACCTCTTCACAAATCTATGAATTTTTACTACAAATGGACAATTTATTAATCAATAAAGTACAAATAATAATTTTATGTCATTTGAATCTATTTACAAACTTATACAATCCAATCTCATGTCTATATAAGTATATATAATTTTTTTATAAATCATAAAAAAATTTAATATTATTTTTCTCGTTTAATAGTAGAGCCTAAACTTGCTGGTTGCATATGTGTGTATATGCATATTGCACTAAAATTGCTGGTTGAACTCATTAGATTTGACCTGCCATTAAGTGTGTGTAAGACTGGGTTTATTTGGGGTATAAAAAATAGCATATGTTTTTTAGAAAAGCATGAGATCTTGGTCTGTTCTTTTTACTTTTTTTTTTTCAACCACATCTTGTAATTTTTTCTTATAATTATAGTTGTTGGCAACTTTCTTTCAGGCTTTCAGCTGTACAAAAACCTTAGTTATGTTTCTTTTGGTATGCAAGTCCTTTTAATATTGCATGCTTGTCCAAACTACTGACTGATGGTGATTTTAACATTTTGTTCTCATTCTTTGCATTGGTTATTACTAAATGGAAGTTACTTATTTCAGGATCTGTATATCCATGTTGGCTGGCCTTTATACCGGAAATATGGTCATGCTTTTGAGGTGAGAATGTTCATTACTTTGGGAGGCAGTTTTTATCTTCTAAATTTGCAGTAGGAGACCTAATCTGTATTATGTGCAGGCATTCAAAATTATTGTGACTGATCCTGATACTGTTCTGAATACTCTTACCCGCGAAGTCAAAGAAATTGGTCCTGATGGACAGGAGGTAAATTTTTTCTGTGAAATGTTTTATTGCACATTCTTCTTGTTGATGACTAAAGCTGTGTTTAAAATTGTTTTAAAGGTAACTAAGGTGGTTCCTGCATTATCGGAGGAAGTGAAAGATTCTCTAGTAAAAAACATTAGGAGAAGAATGACCCCCCAACCTTTGAAGATTCGGGCTGACATTGAAATGAAATGCTTTCAATTTGATGGCGTTCTTCACATCAAGGTCTTATTCTTTGTTCTTTCTATGATAGGCCTTCATTTTTAAACATCTGTGTGTGATTTTTTATAAGCCATTGAGTTGGAAATTGCTGTCCTGTTTATACTTTTTTTTATCTTTGGTGTTGCAGGATGCCATGCGAAAAGCTGAAGCTGCTGGCAATGATGACTGTCCTGTTAAAATAAAATTGGTTGCTCCTCCACTTTATGTTCTAACCACTCAGACTCTTGACAAGGTTTTGTGCAAACCCTTTGTTGAGTGTTCATGCGATTATTTATATTTAGCCCCCTAAATATACACAATTAGGGAAATTCATTTTTATCTAAACTAGTCAGCTAATCAAATACAATTTACTAAGATTAGGGAAACTTAGCAAACTTATCTTTAACATTTTTGGAGGCAATTGTAGAATCTATTAGTCTGTAGCTGTTTTTTAATTTTTTAAAAATGAAATTGACTTCTTTCTTGGATTGGACAGGAGCAAGGAATAGCGGTTCTCAACAGAGCAATTATAGCTTGCACTGAAGCAATAGAACAGCACAAGGGAAAACTTGGTGTGAAGGAGGCACCCAGAGCGGTGAGTGTCACTCTTACTTTTAACACTTGATGAACGGGATGACAATGTTTTTGTCGAAATAGATTTCTACTTAGCATAACAACTTGCTATTTTTCTTTTTGTTTCTGATATTGTGCATCAATTTTAGGTGAGCGAACGGGATGACAAACTACTTGCTGAGCACATGGCCAAGCTACGCGAAGCTAATGAAGAGTTGAGTGGTGATGAGGATAGTGAAGAGGAGGAAGACACAGGAATGGGAGAAGTTGATGTGGAGAATGCCGGCATAACAGAGTGAAATAGCATAGAGGGATTTTTTTTTTCTTAAAATATTTTTGTTCTTGTGTTTTTTAACTGGCTCTTTTACACAACCAATTTCAGACTCTGTACTGTTGAGGTATTTTGCCAACGTACCAATGATTAAGCAGTTTTTTTGAATAGAAAACATTGTACCTATTTATTCAACAGAAATACTGTATGTTCTTACGTGAAAAAACCTGCTTCTGTTCCGTGTGCTTTCGCCTGGGGGCTGTGTACGAGTACTCTACTCTGTACGTAGTCTATTCCCATCTCCAGTCTTGTGCTCAAAATAACTACACTTTTCCCCGTTTTAAGTTATTAGGAAAATATATTATTTAAACCCTAGTAATGTTGCCCATAACTTTTCATAATGAACACTATATGAAAACATTTTTAATTTTTTGGTTCTTTATTTTTTCTGAGTTTATGAAAGCACTTAATTATTCTGTTTTCATAATGAACACTTGATCATTATGTTAAGTTGATGAAAAATTCTTTCTCCAAATAGCAAAAGGGAAATTAAAATTTATTTTAAAATCTTTCTCCAAAACAAAAACACCTCTGATCATTGGGATACTAAGGGTTCATTTAGTAATGTTGTTCTTGTAACATTGTTTAAGTGTTGTGAAAATACATATAGGTAAAAAAGTGTTGTAGAAATATGTGTTGTGTTGTTTAAACAACGAAAACTATTGTTTAAACAATACAACCAAACACTCTCTAAACATCATCACCGTATCACGCATGTAAAAAATGTTTAAATAAAATTACAACCCAATTCATTAAACAAAATAATCACAAAAATTTTACAAAATCTTAGTCTTTTAATTCTACTTCCAAACTAAATGAATTGCTTGCTATATACCATTTGTAAAATTCTTTTCATCCACCTATATTTATCAAATTAGCTTTGGTCGATGTGCAATTTTTTTTTTTTTTTGGATAATTACAGTAAATCCACATGTGGTATGATCCGTTTTCACTTTACCTACCTGTATTTTAATCATTTACACTTTACCCACTTGAACTTAAATCTGTTTGCTCTCCGTTACCCACCTCATCCTCAGACGTTAGAAAAACACATTTTTAATAGGGGAAATTGCAATTTACCCACTTGTGATTTGGCCCGTTTTAACAATGTCCACCCGTAGTTTAAAAGTTGTCACTTAACCCACCTGAGGTGGGCTTCGTTAGCCCCCCGTTACCCATCTTTGTCCTTTCTGTTAGAAAATTTCATTTACTATATAAGCCAAAATTAGAACACAATTAGAACCCTAAAATATGACTAAGCTCTCTCCCTCTCTCTACCTTCGAACCCTCAAAAATCTCCAAACCCATTTCTGCTATATCAAGATCCCTAGAAAACCCCAAACCCATTTCCCTCTGTACTCCAATTGCCTAAACTTAATCCCCGAACATGTCTTCTTCAAGTTATTACTCGGGTTCCAGTCACCATTCATGCTCTGCTGACAATTGCTGGCTACAGACTGCTCTGACCTTGAACAATTTTGGGAGAAGGTTTTATGGGTGCAGCTACTATGATATGGTGAGTAATAGTTGGTTTTCATATTTTTTTTTCATTTTCTTTTTTTCTGGTTTTGTTGGTTTTCTGGTTTTGTTGGCTTTATGAATAACCCTAATTTGATTTTATTTGTAGGATGATGAACCTACTTATAAATACTCTAGGTGGTTGGATGGCAAAACATGTAAGTGTGGATCCGAAGTTGCACCCATTGTCCTTGCAAGATTCAGCATGTACAAGAATCAAGCAAGAGTTGCAGAGGAAAAGGAAAATGAGGCTATTGATAGGGAAATAGCAGCAATTAAGAGGGAAAACAAAACCAAGCGAAGGGAAGAAAAAGCTAGGTTGAGAGAGAGGATAGCTAAAGAGAAGTTACAAAAGTACAAATTTGCACTTGTTGTGTCATGGGGGTTTTTTGCTATTTTTTATGTGTTTTCTGGTAGGATGGGAGAATTTGGACAAAGGCATTGTGTCTGCCTTAAAGGCAAGTTGTTGTAGTTATTGTATAGTTTTGGGTACTACCACTTTTGACAAGTGTATTCCATGTATTTGGCATTATGTAATGTTGTTGTTTACTTGAATAGAGTATGCAATTTGTTCTTTATGTGATGTGTTCTTTATGTAATTTGTTCTTGTTTATGTAATGCTACCTTATTTGTGTAATGTGTTCTTTATGTAATGTGATCTTGTAATTTGAATAGAGCATGCTGCCTTGTTTATGTAATGTATAATACTGCCTCGTAATGTGTTCTTTATGTAATGTGATCTTTATGTAATGTGATCTTGTAATTTGAATAAAGTATGCTGCCTTGTAATGTGTTATTTATGTAATGTGTTCTTGTAATTTGAATAGGGTATGCAACCTGTTCTTTATAAAGATTGTGTATGTTGTACATCAATTGGGTAGACAAGGACATGCACCCCACAAGATTCTATTTACATTAATTGAAGAAGTATAAAGAAGTATGTTTTCAAGTAAGACCATTCCATACATATATATTAATAAACATTGTTCAAAAACTGCCAAATTTCATCTAACATTAATGGCTAAACACAGCCAAATTTCATCTAACCAAGAGTACCATTCAATACTATATATAATAAGCATTGCTCAAAAACAAGTGGACTCCAAGTCTCCACCTAACATTAATGGCTAAACACTGCCAAATTACATCTACATAATAGGTGGTTTTGTCCTCACTAAGACAATAACAAAATAACTTTACAGTATAAAGTTCTGCACAATAAACAAAAAAACAAAAAAGTGGTGACATGCCACTATCAGACAAGCACAATAACAAAAAAAGTAAAGTAAAGTAAAATTTTTGCTTCCACATTCTCTAATCTTCATTTCCCAAAGACCTTGTCCTTGCCTTTGCCCCTGTTTGTTGAGAACATTGCACCAGATGTCTCAGCTCTTATTCCACCTCCTCTCCCATATGAGAACAAATGACTGCTCCCAACTACCCTTGGTGGTACCAACCCCCTTCGAGGCTGCAAAATACATAGAAACTCCATATCAAGATCTAATCCATTGTTTTATATAAGTATAAAGGGTGGTATTTGTTTTTGTGTTTGTGTTTGTGTTTGTGTATATACCTGAGATAGAGGTTTTGTTGTGTCCTATGTTTCCTTAGGAGTACGAGAGATAGACTGGAACCATTGAGCTGTGGGTGCTTTACTTGCTGGTGGTCTGCTTGAATCTGCTGCAGAAGGTGGTGGTCTGCTTGAAGCTGAAGCAAATGTTTCAGATGGCAACCTCAGTGGCTACTTTTGTGGCTGGTTGACTTTCTTGATGGATGGTTGGCTTTCTTGATGGGTGGTTGGCTTTCTTGTTGAATGGCTAGCTACCCCACTTATTGGTTGACTGATTGTCTGCTTGGCCTTCTTGTTTACTGGTCCAAGTGGGTACCTTGCTTGCTGGTTAGCTGCCTTGTTTGCAGATTTGGGTGGCTGCCTTGCTTGAATGGTGGTTGCTTGGTTAGCCTTCTTGTTTGTTAATCTTGCTGACTGCCTTGCTTGCTCATTGGTTGTCTGGTTAGCTGCCTTGTAAACCTCATTGGTGATTGCCTAGGTGGCTGGCTGGCTGGCTGGTTGGCTGCTTGTCTGGTTGGCAAACCAGGCCTTGCAAACCTCCTTGGTGGTTGCCTAGGTGGCTGACTGGCTGGTTGGTTGGCTGGCTGGCTGGCTGGCTACTTGTTCCTTATCCCTACAAACAGAATTGTCTTGCATCAGAAATAGATTTGTAATATAATTGTCATAGTGAACACATTCTTGCTTTACTTACAAATTTTTTTTGCCTCTTAAGTATCTGCCTCCTTTGCTATGGTGTCTCACCAGTTATTCCAGTCTTACACCTCCTTGAATTATGTCCCTCCCAATGGCAAAACCCACATTTTATAAGTCTATATGACCTAGAAACTTTGTATGGGTTGTTTGGCTCATCTGCATCTTTCGTCCTTTTCATTGGTGGCCTGCCTGCTGGCTTGTACACAATTGGAGCAACAGGGGCAGGAAGGTTGGTTTCAACCCATTCATCTTGGCTAGGCAGTGGGGTAATCATCTCTTTATATGCAGCCACATAGACATCGTTTCTAAAGCATGCATGCACATAATTCTCAGGCCTCTCTAGGTTCTTATAGATTGCTGCAACACTATGCTTACATGGGATTCCTGTCAAATCTCAAACTCTACAAGTACAACACTTTCTTGTAAGGTTAACCACATGCCTCTCATACTCATTATCAACCTCATATATATAGCATCCTGATGGAATAGCAGAAAATGACTTAGAATCAACTTTCAACTGCTCAAGCTTTTGCACTATGTTTGGACATATGTCACTAGTGAATTTTTCAATCCCAGACTTCTTACTGTACATTCTAGTCATCAACCTAACCCTAATCCACTCTAGCATGGCAATGATAGGCTTATCCCTAGCTTCTAGTATCATAGAATTAAATGACTCACTAAAATTGTTCACATAACAATCAGAGATGACCCTTGGAGTGAAATGTGACTTGGTCCATTGGGTTGGTTGGATATCTGCTAGATACTTCCATGCTTTTTTGTCCAATTCCTTCATATCTTGCATTCTCTTCTCAAACTCCCTAACTGTTGTTGCTGCAGCACACCTCCATAATGCAGCCTTCAATTCTAAACCCTTGAAGTTTAACTTAAAGTTGTTGTAAATATGTTCCACACAAAATTTATGTTCAGCTGTTGGAAACAACATCTCCATGGCAGGTATCAATCCCTGGTTATCATAAATACAATTAAAAAACATCCAAAGAACAAAAATGAACACCATCTGCCTAAGAAAAAAAAAACTTTTAAAAAGCATAAATGTAATGATTAAGAACAAATAGCAGTATCAAAAAACAAGTGAATTGTTGTATTACTTTCTGCCTATTTGAAATGAACACCAAATTCAAGTCATCTGGCCTCCTAATATCATCTGTAAATGTCTGTAAAAGCCACACCCAAGAATCCTTGTTTTCTTGCTCAACTACACCTAGTGCAATAGGGAAAATATTGTCATTCCCATCCCTTACAGTTGCTGATAATATATGTCTACCAAACTTGCCCTTCAAGTGGCAACCATTTAATCCTACAAGTGGCTTGCACCCCCCCCAAGAATCCAACTTTCTGTGCATTGTATCTCACATACATCCTCTTGAACTTGGGTTGTGTGTTAGGCTCAGTAATCTTAGTTTGCAAAATCACCTTACTCCCCACGTCAGTTACTATTATCATCTCTGTATAGTCCCTAAGCTTCCCATATTGCAACCTCTCATCACCTAATATGAACTCTCTAGCTTTCCTCTTAGCTCTGTACATTTGATTTGTGCTCAAGTCCACATACACATCCTGCATAACTCGATGCTTCACACCAGAAACTGCCCAATCAGGGTTTTTGTTGAAATCATCCAAATATTTCCTAGCCACATATGTAGAAGTGACCTAACTATGCTTGAATGTCCTCCACATGTACAAGTTGGAACCATGGTCTTTATCTGAAAGGTTAACTCTCCTGCAATCTGTGATGCATATACCCTCCAACCACATTCATACTTACAGTGGACAGAAACTTTGGTCTTCTCATTAAGCTTGAACTTAATGTCCACAGGCTTCCTTACTGCATATTCCCTCAAGGTAGCCCTAAACACCTTCCCATTTGGGAACTTCATACCCTTGCATAACTCTAGGTTACTCATGCCAGTCTTCTCATTAAACTCTAGACATCTCACCCTTTCATCCTTATCCTCTGAACTATTTATGCTCCTAGTGTCATCATCATCAAGAGCTTTTTCAGCCCAATCATTATTATCACCAGCTTGATCACTTGCAGCAGCTTGATCACTGGTAGCAGCTTCTGGTCTCTCCCCATTATCTATAACTGGCTCTCTCACACCATCTCCCTCGTTTACATTTTCAGTATCTTTTTCATGCTTTCTCATATTGGACACCTCATTGTTTAGAGCACCAAATATGTCATCAGGATAATCTGGTCCTTCATATCCTTCATCTAGCCAATCAGGTTCATTCACATGAACAGCTTGATCACTACCAACAGTTTGTCCATGGGTAGCATAGTCATCCACATGCACAGCTCCACCACAACTGCCATCCCTTAAACCCTCAACAGGTTCTGCACTAATCATTTTGGTCAACCACAGATGATCTAACAATATTGGTCACCTCCTCACAATCAGTATCATCATCTTCATCATTCATTTCCCATAATTGGTCTACTGCAACTAGTTGATCTGGTTCAACTATAGGTTCCTCAATAGCAATTGGTTCAACTTCAGGTTTTACATAAAGTGTAATTTCATTTGTTGGCCATTCAGCATGTAGTTCACACATGTAGGTCACATCATCATCTGAATTAATTAAACTTAACCCTTGCTCTAAGTCACCACCAGGTATTAAATAATAAATCCTATTGTTAATGGGTCTCCTAGCCTCAGCAAAAATGTCTTGTATCTCAAAATGACTTAGTAAATCTGGATCAACATTAGCCATTGTAGATACCTTACCACCTACATACTCTAAACCAGGGTTCCACTCAAAATTCCCATTATGGTGAATGGTAAAATCAAAACGAATTTCAGCAACTATTTGTAGGAGTTAAAACACATGCACAAATAACAATAATTAAATACATAACCAACACACGCATAGAGAGCAACAATGACAGAAGCAAAATAATTTCAGTTGCACAACAAACACCAAGTAACGTGAGGTCAGAAACAAGAAACACAACCAACTAAACGATTTGTCTCCATGGGACCACAGACAACCTAAAGATGCGTCTAACCAAAATATTCCTAGGGACCACAGTCATCAATGTCAACTATAAAAGAACAAAATCCAACAATGGTAAACCACTAATTTTATGACAGAAAAATTTTAATCCGAATCACCTTCATCAATCGTTACACATTGAAAAAGAATAAACACAATAATGGTAAACCCTAGAAACTCATTTCATACTTGATACAGAGGAAAACCCAAGTTTCAGCTTCAACACAACTCCTCCTTGCTTGCAAGTGTTCGGGGATTAATCTTTGGCAATCAAAGTAAAGAGAGAAAGGGATTATGGGTTTGGGGATTTTTGAGGGTTCGAAGGTAGAGAGAGGGAGAGAGCTCAGTCCTTTTTTAGGGTTCTAATTGTGTTCTAATTTTGGCTTATATAGTAAATGAGATTTTCTAACGGAAAGGGCAGAGGTGGGTAACGGGGGTCTAACGGAGCCCACCTTAGGTGGGTTAAGTGACAACTTTTAAATCACGGGTGGACATTGTTAAAACGGGCCAAACCACAGGTGGGTAAATTGCAATTTCCCATTTTTAATATAAATTAGAACATAACACGAATCAAAAACACAAACTATTGAAACTTTTCCTCACAAGCCCTAGAAACATGAAAACCCCCCTTCTTCTTCTTCTCCAAATCCTAAGAAATTGAAATTCACACTCAGTCCCCTTATCTGCATCTTATTCTTATTCCTCAACTTCCCACCACCACACTAGTTCAACAGAAGACAACTTTGGACTATTTGCTAATGTACTGCACTATTTGCTTGTCTGCATGTCCATTGGAGATCAATCATTCGAAATAGCTGGAACAAGCTTTGTATTTCTTCTACTATGTGGACTGGGTTAGATAGATCATAGATGAGGCCCTCTAGATATCTCCCAGCACTACAATGACGTCGTTTCCGAGCCCCCTTTATTCTCTGGCAATGTCCTTGTATCCTACCCCAACGATTTTCTCAGCTTCCAAGTCGCATTTTTCTCCAGCAGCGTCGGATTCTTCAACCGAACCACTGAGTTCGAGATATCTCTCTCCTTCGACCTCTCATATATCAAAAACACCACCTTCCATGACGTTCACAAGGTCAAAGCCACCCTGTACATTTGAGACCCATGGAAGTACTCTATTTTTGGTCGGTGACGTTTAGGAAGTATTAGTTATTGGAAAAACGATTCGATGTTTTCAGTTAATGGGTATTGGTCAGAATCTTCTGGGAAGCTCTGTAGGGTCAGATCAAGGAAGAGTTATGTTGGTTCGTTTAGTTCAAAATACCCAGATGTTGTTCTTAAGCTTAATTATTCAAAAAATAATAGCATTTATGGTAGTTTGATCGGTGGAACATTAGAATGTTTGCATGTGAAAAACGATTATAATTACTTTGAACCGATTGTGATATTGGGGTTGTCTCAGAATTTCTAGGGCTCGTGAGGAAAAGTTTCAATAGTTTGTGTTTTTGATCCATGATATGTTCTGATTTGTATTAAAAATGTGTTTTTCTAACATCTAAGGGTGAGGTGGGTAACGGAGAGCAAACGGATTGAAGTTCAGATGGGCAAAGTGTAAATGATTAAACCACGGGTAGGCAAAGTGAAAATGGGCCATACCACAGGTGGGTTTACTATAATTATCCCTTTTTTTTTAATAGAAAAGTGTCTTAGTTATCATAAATTTTCACCTCAAATTGTTAATCTATAATTTTTTAAGATTCTCATAAGCTAACAAACTCAAATCTATTTGTGAAAAAAATAAGATCCAAAGAGAGAAATTATTCTAATTTTTGTAGTAGTCATTTTGTAGTTAGCACTGATTCATATTAAATCCACTGATGCATTCAAATAATCTCCAGCTTCCAGAATTAGTTCATGGAGTACTATTTATTATAAAGTTTTAACTACAACATGTGCATAACTTACCCGATTGGTAACATTGTACTGTAATTTTATAAAATAGTTAATAGGGCCAAATAATACCATTGTGATCCAAAATTTTGGTATACATATACTAGTTATGCCAAACATCAAATCCAAGAATTTCAATCCAGCATTAGGTTCAAAGAGTGGTACTTAAATTTTCTATAATTTGAAAATTCATTTAACTCGAGAAGCATGATAAATTCCAATAATCATTCATCCATTTTCATAGTAAAACAATAAACGCATGTTTGCTTTTAGGTAGCACACAAGTATATGCAACTTCTACTTAATTCATTGTCTAGAGTTAATATACATCTAACTTCTAGCTATTATCTTCGAGTTGTTTTTGTTGGTCCTTGATGTGGATGGCAATGTCGTTAGACTAGGAATCACATACATAGATTTGAGTCTGCAGAGAAAGAGAAACTGTGTAAGTATTAATATATGTTAGAGATATATTAGACATATTAGCCCAATGTAATAGGCCCAAGCCCACTCCTGCTTGTACTAGTAGTCTAGGGTTTAGTCGCCTATATATGCTCATGTTAGAGTTCATTTTTACAGAGGTTATTGTACTACACTTTTACATAATAAAGATGTAGCCCTCAAGGGATTCCTTCGTGGATGTAGGCCAACAAGGCTGAACCACTTAACCCTCGTGTTCTCGATGTCCTATTCTATACTTCCCCTTCCGCATCCACTCTAGCATATATAACATAGTATAACACATTGCGTTGCTAATAATATATTTAACATGATATTAGAGCTAAACTTTGTTCTTGGCATCAAACAAACGCTCTAGCAAGCAAAGAAGATTATCATGTGCACACCACCATCTGAAGTCACACATACTTGCCTGCTAAATCTAGACTCCACAGCATCTCATAGCCACCATGGCTCAATGCTGCATCCAAGATCCACAAACTCAAGCAGACTCGTGACATCAATCTCAGATTTGTGCACAACAAGCCTTCCTTTCGAGAAACCAACTACATAACCATGCTTCTCGGCCTCCCGTGTGGAAAACCTAAAACTCCGGTCACCTTAAGCCACCTCATATGCCCACATGCACTACTTGAACATTCGGACACAATCCCACCCGCCGCCGAAGGTTCTCCACTACTAGATCAAAATTTGGCTACACGAGCCGCCATGAAAGCCTTGCAGTCTGATGATCTACATAGCTTGAGAATCTGGGACTCATACGATGTTACATGCGCCCTCATGCACTGCCCGGTTTTCTGTTTCTCCTCTACATGCCAGAGGACATCTCACGTTCTAGCCACGTGCTGAAAATACTTGCTGATCTCATCTAACGTCATCACTCCACGTCAACAACCATGCAAGCACGCCCACGTCAGCTTGATCCACGTTAGCCCTAGCTACGTCCTTAGCCACGCAGCTCGCCACGTCAGCAGTGTCACCACGTCAGCACCACGTCACCTAGTTGACTATTGACCCGAACCGACCCAAACAGGACCACTCGGATTTGACCCGTGAGCACTGACCGTTGACTTTGATATTCGGTTGACTTTGGCTTTTGCGTTTACCATTGACCAAACGTCAAAATTTTTGAAAGGGCCTATCTTGCTCAGTTTTTTGCGTAAATTTCAATTTTGGACTCCGTTTCTTCATTTGAAGCACCAAAATGGGTCAATTGGCATATTCTTCATTATGGTTTCTTCAAAGGCATTTCTCAAGGCATCTCTAAGGGATCTTCTCATACTTATTCAACCTCAAGCCTTTATCGAAGCCTTTGGTTTAAGGGAGGGTGTTAGAGATATATTAGACATATTAGCCCAATGTAATAGGCCCAAGCCCACTCTTGCTTATACTAGTAGTCTAGGGTTTAGTCGCCTATATATACTCATGTTAGAGTTCATTGTAACACAAGGTATTGTACTACACTTTTACATAGTAAAGATGTAGCCCTTAAGGGATTCTTTCGTGGATGTAGGCTGACAAGGCTGAACCACGTAACCCTCGTGTTCTCAGAATCATATTCTATGCTTCCCCTTCCGCATCCACTCTAGTATATACAACATAGTATAATACATCGTGTTGCTAATAATATATTTAACAATATGGAAGCCACCTGCTTCTATAATCGTTCAAGGTGCCCTTCCAATAGAACCTTCTTGGATTGGGAGAACTTATAGGATAATTTTCTCTAGGAACTGTATTTGGACTCCCCAATAATGGCCATGGCCACATTTGATACAATTCAATTTGTACCTAATTGTATTGAAGCTAAAATCTCAATAAGGAGGAGTGTAAAAGGCAAACGTCCAATGGACGAGTTGAATAATATCGAGGGTGGCCATAGCCATTATTAGGGAGTCCATGTATGTTTCCTAGAGAAAATTATCCTCAAGCCCTCCCAAACCAAGAAGGTTCTATAAGAGCTTATATTACTTAGGAATAGTAGTCTTTGTGGTGGGCCTTTTTTTGCAACTCTAGGCTGGACTGTCTCCTGCCACGTTACGGCTGAATGGTTCTGGGGTAGAAGAGTCGGGACTAGCTTGATTGCAACACACCCCAAGACAGCTTGTGCACAATCTAGAACCCGTTTGCTAGGATCTTGGACACATGCCCATGGCATAGGATGCTGTTACAAAAAAGTTATGGCAGACAGGTGTAATATGACAAAAATAAGAAGAATATGTTTACTACCAGCCAAAAATCATTTTCTTAGTAAAGGTGGAAATAATACAGTGATATAAATGTGGCAGAAATGAGATAATAACAACAATAAAAAGAAAAGAAAATAATATTAATGCTTGATCAATAAAAGGAAGAAAGATTAGTCTCCTATGCTTGATTGCTCAACGGGGCCAAGTCTAGGAAGAGAACCATTTTTCAATGCGGGCAATTTCACAGGGAAGTCTCACCACAGAAATTGCTCACTTTGAGAAAATGGGCCTAAATGGCTTATCCTCGAATTCCTTAATCCTTACTAGAAAACAGGCTATTAGAGGGAGAGAAGGGAATAACCTATTGGTCCATGCCCACCATCACACTCTTGCTCACTCTCTATTTTTCCTTTTTGATTCATTTTTCCTTTCTAAGTTTCCTATTTTCTCTCTTATCTTTCACTCCTTTTCTTACTTATTTTTCTCTTGTTTTATCTCTCGTGTTTTCCTTCCCCCTTCTTTTGTTCTCTTCCGTTGTCCCCACTGTGCACGGCTAAGGTCCTTTTTATACTACCTGCCATGACGAGTTTTTACTATTTTACCCTTTGACTGCTTTTGTCTTGATATAGGTGTCCTTCCCAGACCACCCACTGGTATGTCGGCTGCCCAGCCATCACCACTTACCTGTGCTGGCCGTGCCACATTCCATTTATTGACAAAAGAGTTTTATTTTTCTTTCTTGCTTTCCGTGGCATTCCCATCCGAATAAGGGTAGATATTCTCTCTTACTAACCCCTATGGCATGCACCTAGTGATTAAGTTCATCTTTCCATCTTTTGGGTGGTATGTCATCCCAATAGAATATTTCCCCCAAAAGAGCTTGAGCGGGAATCCTAGAATAGGCTTTTCCCTTCTCCCCACCGCCAAAACATACCCTCTTTTACCTTTGACCTATGGCCCACCACTACTGTATTGGCTGGGTACAAATGGGTAGTGCCTGATCCTTGTGCATGCTCCACTTCCATGTGTGTCCATAGCTTGTCTGTTGTTCATGCGTTTGCTATAACCTAAGGCCTTGTCTGGCCTTTGCTGCACGTTTTGCTACTCACTCTTGACCTCTTGTGGAGTGGATGAGTCACTGGATTTTCATTCTTTATATCTTGCCTCCTCCCTGGGCTGGGTCTTGCTTGAGCATAGGCCTTTCCTTCTTTAATCCAACCCATATCCTCTTTGTGGGTCGGCCGTCACCTTGGCCATGTCGTCTCGTTGTTTTTGTCATGTTATCATTTGACTTGTGCTTGTTGGGCCTCTTTTGGGCCTGTTGTACACTTTCCTTTTGCTCAGTTCCAGTAGCCCAGTACTATCGTTGGGCTTGTACTCACACTGTTTTGGGCTTCCTTGGCCCATTTCATCCCTTTGGGACTTCCTTGGCCCATTTTATTCCTTTGGGCATGCTCGACCCGTTTCATTTCCTCAGGTTTCCCTAACCCATTCCAATCCTTCATTCCCATTAGCTTTTGCTAAGTCTTTTGGGCTTCCTCAGCCCAAATTACCATATTCTTTACTTTCGAGGTTTATAAGCTTTTCCACTAACCCCATTTACTTAGTTTCTTCTTCAGGGCTCTTTCGGCCCATTTTTACTTGCTTTCAATTTCTTATAATGTCCATGGGTTTACTACTTCTTTTTTCGGTCTCCTTTGGGCCCGCTTGCTTTCTTTGAGGCCCTTTTTACTATTTTACAGGCCTATGGACCATTATTTCTGCCATTCGGGCTTAATGATTTTTTTCTCACTTTGCTAATTCTTCTTTCTTATTCCCTCCCATATTGTTGGGCTTCATCCTATTATTGGGCCTCTTTGCTAAAGTGGGTATCAATAGTCTTTATTATCAAGAATTGCTTGCTTTCAATTTCTTATAATGCTCATGGGTTTACTACTTCTTTCTTCGGCCTCCTTTGGGCCCGCTTGCTTTCTTTGAGGCCCTTTTACTATTTTACAGGCCTATGAACCATTATTTCTACCATTCGGGCTTAATGATTTTCTTCTCATTTAATTAATTCTTCTTTTTTATTCCCTCCCATATTGTTGGGCTTCGTCCTATTATTGGGTCTCCTTGCCAAAGTAGGTATCAACAGTCTTTATTACCAAGAATAAAATGTGTTGTAATGAAATAACTAAACTTATTCATATGTTTAGTTGTGACTTGTGAGTTGTAACATTAGAATCAAACTTAAGATATATTTTAGGAAATATCTTACTCATACAATTATATTTTCTAAAAAACAATATTTTTTTAAACTTGAGAGAGATATTGGTTATTTTTTGGATATTTTTTATTTTCATAGTTGTTATATACATATGGAAAGTTTGTTTATTTGAAAATATATTAATTTAAGAAACTATTACATCTACTAAGGAATAACTATTACAACCCTTTTAGTTATTCCTCATTTTAAAGAATAGCTATTCTGAGGGATGGCAAAATTCGACACGACTCGCAAACCCGACACGACTAACCCATTTATAAATAGGTCATGAGTTGAGATTAAATGGGTTCGGGTCATATTCTAGTTGGCATGGCTAACCCGTTTAATAAATGGGTCGTGTTTGTGTTCAACATGTAAACCCGTTTGACCCGTTTAGGTTATAAAGGTACTAAATTTTGTTATTATTGTTTAATTTTTTGTTGTAATTATATGTTTATTATTATATTTATGATTGTAATTGTATTTTAATTTTAGATATATAGAAATTGATAATAGGTTATTCAGGTCAAGTATGACCTATTAATCAAACAGGTTATTAAACAGGTCATTTGTATTAAATTTTACATGACTTGTTAATTAAATAGGTTAAACATGTCGAGTTGGGTTAGGGTTAAGGACTCTTGACACGTTTACTAAACAGGTTGGGTTTGGGTCAATCCATATAGCCGAGTACTCATGGCTCGACACAGTACAAACCCGACTAGCGAACACAAATTGCCACCCATAGCTATTCATAAGGAATGACTATTCCCTATAATAAAAACATAACCAAACTACCGAATAGTTAAACCTTGAAATAACTATTATATTACAGTGCCTATTACAGTTTACCAAATGTACCCTTATAGTTTACAATTACTTTGGTTTGGTGTGATCAATACTTACCAAAATTTCTCTCTCTACATAGTCAAATCTCTACCTTCGTGATTCCCAGTCTAAAGATATTGCCATCCACATCAAGGACCAAAAGTTTCTTAGTTATTCCTTTCTGTAATTATCTTGTGTGTGGAATACTAGAATTACACACACCCAAACAAAATGAATGAAAAAGTGTTTGAAGAATGCTGGACACATGTCTTCCAATAAATAAATAAAGATACATGTCAAATACTGAATTAGACTTCAACCTTGCTTGATCAAATATTAGGAGCTCTTTCCTCCTAAATTTTTATTAATCACCACTAGGTGTAGCAAACTTGGGGAATTGGACCCAAAACTAGAAATTAAGAAGACAACTCTTGGGAGAGGAGGAAGAAAGAGAAGGAGTAAGGGTCATCAAATAGCCCATGACCCATGGGCTGGCCCAGTAGCCCGCTAGCCCACCAGGCTAATGGGCAGCCCAGCCCGGTAATATTGAAGTCCGTGGGCAGCCTAGTAGCCCAATGGAACAGGTTATGGGTTGGTTTCTTTACCATGGGCGCCCGGTGGGCCGGCCCGTTAGCCCAGCCTAGTAGCCCAACCCGTTAGCCTGACTCATTGCCCAAAATTTATAACAAAATAATTTGGGGGTTGGGTGGGTGAGGGATTGAACTTTAGACATTATAAAAACTTTAAGACCACACACCTAACCACTAAATACTTGGAATGATTGTGATACAATATGCATAATAAATATATATTTTGGTATTAGTCTAGTAGCTTTGATTTTAAAATAAAGTTACTAATATGACTGTTGCCCTACCTCTGTGCCTCTGGAAAGAAAGTCATTCTTTCCTTTGATAAATTCCAATTCTTTCCTTATAAGTCACAATTATAGAAGAAATTCCTTAAAAAAAAAAAAAAAAGGCTTACCGTTGGTTGGAAGAAATTCTTTCCTTAATGAGTTGATATTGGATTATTCATATATTTCCTTTAAGAATTGATATTTTATTCTTCAAATATTTCCTTTAAGAGTTGATATTTAATTCAATGTACTTATTTATTCTTATCAATAAAAGTTAATTAATCTTATTTTAGTACCTTTTTAAGAGGTATGTCTTAGTATTTTTTTTTTAATAGAATCTTTTTAGTAGATTTAATTGTTCAATTTGATAGTTTGTAATAATATATAATTATAATTTTTTTGGTTAAATTTTTATAACCCCATTGAAGACCTGATAAAAATGCCCATGGGTAGCCCATTAAACCTACCTCACTAGCCCGGCCCTCTAAAGCCCAAATGGGCATTGCCCATGGATAAGACCATGGGCTAGGGTTTTTTCATCTAGCCCGGCCCGACCCAACCCATTGACTAGTCAACAGCCCGTTAAGCCCAGCCCATTAGATCCATGGGTCAAGTAAAAACGGGTCGGGCCAGCCCGACCCGGCCCATTGACAAGGCCTAAGAAGGAGGTTGGGGGGAGTGGTCGCTTAATGAAAAGGAGGAGATTAGAAAAAGTGTCATGCTTTTTGAGAGAATTTCAACCTATGACGTTCACTCTTGATAATAATTTTTTATCATCAAACTAAGACACCAATCGGTTTTTGGTGTAGGCGGGGATTGAACCCCGGATCTCTTATTCAACCATTAGAGACTTTACCAGTTAAGTTAACTGGAACCCACACAAAATGTTATGTTTAAAAGAGTAAGAGTTAGGTTTTTTGGTCCATAAAAAAAATAGTCTACTCAATTAGTAATTTCACTTATTTATTTGACTCGGCAAGAGCCTTATAGCTTAATTGATTGACACACCTTAATATTTCCAATGAAAAAATCTAAGATTCCAGCCTCCATCCTCTCCTTTATTGTAACTATCGAATTTATCCAAAAATATATATATATATATATATATAAATATATATATATATATATTTAACTCAGAATGCTAATTATACCTACTTAAATTCCTTGGATCCAAGTTTTACTTAAGTAAATGGTCAACATGCTTCTTAAAATAATATTTAATTTCTAAGTTATGTCAAAGTGCACTTAGGTTACCTAAGGTTTTGTACCAATTTAAATTTTAACTTTTTTATTTGTTGATAAGTTACATACACATCTAAACAGTCTTTAAACCACTACATCACCTTTTAACCAATTATTATGGGAGAAGAAAAGAAAAAAAAGTAGAGGATAACACGAAATAATATTGGTAAAAGTAGTAAAAAAAAGATATGTCAATTAAGGAAATAACAGAGAGTAAAATTTCAGATAAAATAAAATAGAAGAAAAAAGTAATTTAAGTGATAGGTTGTTATAGATTGGCAAAAAAGTAATTTAAGTTGTGAATTTAAATTTGACTCAATAACGACTTACCATATGTGATTTGTTGTGAAAATATTGTGGACGTAGCACTTCTCAAAAAAATATGACCATCTCTAACCAATCAGTTGAGGTTTTATAGCGGACTCCATAAATTTTGGGACTATACTTTTATTGTTGTTGTATTATAGGAGAAGAAAGTAACAAACTATATAGGTGAAAATTGTGATTAACTTATTACAAGGGTGTTACAATATTTTAATCCGATGATCAAGTTTATGAGTAGAGTAGGTTTGACTGGGATTTGTAACAAGATGAAAAAAAAAAAAATCTAAGATGACAAGAAGTTTAAAAATATACGGACCCAAATGAAGTTATAACAAACTTTTTTTTTTTTTTTTTTTTGAGAAAGAAGTTATAACAACTTGAGGTCCAGAAAAATGTATTCGAGTGCGGTTAGCAGAAAATATCACTACGGCCCAACTGACCCAAATTCCGAATAACTATGGACTCTTTTTTGTTTTTGAGAAGGAGATAAATATGGACATGAGGAGCCGACAGGGCCCATTTTTAATCTCATTAATTATTATTATTATTTACCTAAAAACTTTAAACTTTTTATGAACACATATGACAATATTGTATTAAGATACAATATTTTTACAAAATATTGATGTGATCAACTTTTTACTGATTTTCATCTAGATTCACTATTAATATCGCTTTTTTATTTATCAATAATCACTCACCACATCAGCAGTTTGTAAAATAGTTTGTATCTATAACATTATTCAGATTTTAATAAACAATGAGGCTAAATTGCTAATTAGTTGGACTTTTTTTCTTTTTCTTTTTGGGAACTTATTTAATTTGACCTTGAATTAATTAATTTACAATTTTAAAAAAGATTACAGAAAAAGAAAATTATTGTCACAACTCATAATAAATCACCACAATTAGTTGATATATATACATTTACAACCATATACAAGTGTAAGGATACAAACATCAAACAGCCCAAGCCCACTTAGAATAGTGAGGATGGTGCAATTTAACTAGGCTCAAATCAATAGATATTTGTAAAAGAGTGGGTTAAACAAAAAAGGAGGGGGCTTAGCCCGAGGACAAAAATAGGGGAGAATAGCTACAAATCAAAGTTGATGTGTATACAAGGCTTATCACAAGCTTGCCCGAGGAGGCAATTCTTACACAGAATGATACTCTGTTCACGTTCTTCTCTTAATGTTTTTGTTCTAATTCCTCCCTCTCCGATACTTCTTTTTTGGATCCCTCTCATCTGGAATTTCCCTTCCCTTGTATACTTCTCAGCATATCACATCTTAGCCCCTCATCTCCACTTATCCAAATTCTCATCATAACACCTGCCCTCTTAAACTTCTGATGAAGGTGGTAAAAGGAGCTGCTTAGCTGTGAACTCCACTGTTCAGGTCATTTCCTCATCAATGCAGCTGATAAAGTTGTTGCGAACCATTTAATGCAGAGGCAGTAAGCTACTTCTCATTGGAAACTTCCCTTACCCTCCATGATTCTCTCTCCACACCTTGTCCTTCCCAATTGAATCTCCCAAAAGTCCTTTGTCTCTACTCCTCCTCGAGTGGATTCCCTCTTCGGGCTTATGATGCCTTAATAATAATGATAACAGCTCAATGATCCATTCCTCGGTCCTTGGGCCTCCACAACAAGTTTTAAAAATAAAATTCCATCATTTCAGGACATTATATTTTTATCCATCTTGTTTGTTAAATAAAATAAATTGATGAAAATAAATCTTAATACAAATATTTTTAAAAATATTTCATTATGGAAAAAGATTAAAAATTCGACCAAACACAAGTACAACATTTAATTTTTTTCTTGGGAAAAGCTTTCATTTTAGTGTTTGTTTTGAAACAATTTATTTAGCTTTTTACTGAATTTTTTTATTTATTGAAAATACGGTAGATAAAATTTAAAGAAAAATGTTATGTTCACAATATTTTCACATCAAATACTAAATGACATGTTGTTACTAGCAGATATTGGTAGGTAAAAAAAGTAATTTTAATTGTAAGTTTAACTTATAATTAATAATAACTTGTCATTTCATATTTGTTGTGAAAATGTTGTAGATGTAACTGTTCTCAAACTATTTTTTAAAAAATAATTATGATATGCTACTATCCTTACATCTCGAACATTTTTAAATTTAAAAGATAAAAACTAAATAAAATAAATAAAAGACTCGTGAAACTCACAAATAATAGGAAAAGAATGTAGGATGAAAGACCATATAGACAGATGGCCAAATTAGACACTTATATGGAATGTAAATCAGAAATTTATTTATTTTTTTTATAGTTTTATTTCCTTAATAAAAGCTATTTTGTTTTTGGTTTTGGAGAAACCTTAATAAAAGCTAAAAGGAGATAAAGAAAAGAAAAGATTGAGGTAGTTTAAACTTTAAAGAGTTCTTTTCTTTTTTGATAAGAACTTTAAAGAGTTCTTATTTTGTTGTGTTTTATTTTTATTTGAAAGAGTGTCTTGGGAGTATGTACCATGTAAAATGTGTTAGTATTTACCCCAACTTCACGTCTCCTTTCTCAACACAAACACCGAAAGAGAGACCCAAACGAAAGCACATAAAAAAAGACAAAACACACACACGCACACCGGGACTCCATGTTTCTCATCATTTAAAAAAAAAAAAAAAAAAATTCAACAAAATTCCTCTTTCTTCCACGCAACCAAACAAACCTCTCCTCTTCTCTCTCTCTTCGGTTTCTCCTCTGCTTGAATCAATACCTTGTTGCTTCGTCTTTCTCAAATCAACCTCTGAAATTCATTGATTTTCGTTGTTTTTGCACCAAATTCTTTTCTGGGTACCGTTTAAATTCACTTAATCTCCTTTATTTGTTGCTCTCTTGGTCTGGTTACTCTTATTCTTTCGTGGGTCTCAGGTAATTTTTTGTTTTCTGCAGCAAATTTAGTTATACTTGTTGTGCGGTTCTTTTAACCTATCATGTTGTGCAATCTAATATTATAACTGTTAACTTTATCTCTGAAAATTCGTGGTTTTTTATTTTTATTTTTTATGGGTTTGAACTTTGAAGTGCTTTTTGTAATTTTACATTTATATGTGTATTTCTGTTTGGCTCCTAGTTACAAAACCCAGCTCCTTTCTAGCTAATTGCGCTTAAAAAGTGTCAAGGAAACAATCATAGAGTAAGATTGGTCTAGTTTTTGGATTATGTTGGTATGTTGTTGTAGAAAAGTTGTAATTTTTGTACTTTCCTGTGATTACCCAATTGGGAATTGGTATATATGTTTATTTATATGCTAAAAGATTATCTGGGTTCTGTTTTATTTCTATATTTCGCTTGGGTTCTAACTCTATAACTGATTTTATTTTTTGTAGAGGTTCTGATTGAATTGGCCTTTCTGCAAAACTCAACTTTGAGTCTTTGCATTGTCTAGTTTATATCAACTGGTTAGTGAATTATTATTATTATTTTTTTAATATGCTTCTTAGTTCTTATAAATTTCTTCCACACAAAAGTTTGGTGAAATGTAGTGTGTTTCAATTTATCATGTTAATGTGCCTGTTCAAATATTAGCTTGTTCTTAGTATTTGGACTTCATTCTGTTTCATAAGGATGCCATATTTTCACTTTGCCTTGTTACGTCCTGTGCAGTCATAGTATCAAAAGGATTTTTTTTTTTTTTTCAGTTAGTGGGGGTCGGTTTAGGGACAGTTAGGTAATGATGTAAGGTTATGTGTTTCATATACTGATATTTTAAATTAAGAAGTTAAGACTAGCATTCTTCAAGCATAATAAAATCATATATGTTTCTATTTGGGCTGCGGATTGAAGTGCTTGTAATGGTAATATGATGTACTAGCTGTGAACCTGTGTTCCAACTTCCAATGAAGAAATCCCTTCTGCATTGATAAATTGTTCCAGTGAGCCTAAGGGCTACTAATGATATAGAGCTGAATGGGAACTCGTGTGAAAGCATCTTTTTATTTTATTTTATTTAATTTGACTGGCTGCATGTTTTGGGAAGTATACATTGCAATTCTATTTTGGAATTCATCTATCTCCAGATCCTCACCCTTTTTGGGCATGACATTATAGCAGTTTCTTGCCTTTCTTTCTCTCTTCATGGAGATATTGTATTTGCTCCTTTGTGGTAAACCAAATCTAACTCGGAAAGATGCTGTGTATTGTCTCATAGAATAAATTAGAAGGCATCACTCTTTCGTATTACTTAACTTTAATTTTAGTATATTTCCTGTTCTCTTGATGAACAAACTTACCCTTAATTTACATCTTTGTATTGCTACGTTTGCCGGATTGGTAGAGGAAATCCAATTTGTTAGTGGCGCTAAATAAGGTTTTGTTGAATTTTGGATGCTTATTTTTGTCCAAGATTAGTACCAATTTGGGATACGATCTTTGATAAAGAACTACACTTAATGAAAAGGTATCCACTGAATTACATTTTCCTATAAAAAAGAAAAAAGGTCTATTATACTAAAGATCTACTACAAATGTTCCTCAGCATTGCATTTTTTTAGAATATGAACCTTTTGATACGATGCAGCCAGATATATATGATTTTCCCCTCTTTATATATATTTTTTTCTGACACGTGCATTCTTTGCTTTTGTGTTAGTCATACATACTATTAATTACTGGTAGTTCAATGGCTTATGCTTCAATGTGTCTCCTTATCCTTTTTATTATAATACAAGTCTTTATCAGCTTCTAAAGGTTGTGAGATACTTTGTGAGATTAGGTATCTAAAATGCATGCTATATTCTAGATTGCTTATAGGTTGCCTTGTTGTATCCTGAATCCTTTTATTGCTCTTTATGGTGAAAAGATGGCCTCTCTTATGTTATATTGTGACTTTTTTTTTTTTTTTTTTTCCTTTCTTTTTAAAATTTAATTTTATTGGTATCTTACACAAACATCTAAGTGGGTCTTGAATCCATGGCCTCACCCTCCACCTTATTTGGTGTCAATTGAGTAAGAGCTCATTGGCTCAGGGGAGTGGGGGATTACGGGTTCAATCTAAGGGGAAGCATTATAGGGTAGATAGGGGGTAGATTAGGATTTCTAACACAGCTCAAAAGAAAAAAAAGAAAGAAATATATCTTGTGACTCACAAATAAGAAAAAACAGCCATGCGTCGCTTCCTTTCCTTTTGTTATTAAATTTGATAAGTTAGGGTCATATATCCATCATAATTACAGGCAGGCCTTGGTGTGTGTGTATATATATATATATATATATATATTTGGATAGGTAAAAGATAACTTGTCATTATAAATGGAGATGCGGGGTATTGATCCCCGTACCTCTTGCATGCTAAGTGAGCGCTCTACCATCTGAGCTACATCTCCTTTAAGTTCTTCCCTACCATCTCTCCCTTCCTCTATCTTAAAGGTGTTAAAATTATATCTTATGATTAAAATTACATCTTATGATTCTTATGCAAAAGAAAAAGAAATGCAATATTCTAATTCTTATTACAAGTGCCAGGTTAATACCATTGACTTTCCTGAGTTCTATGTAACATATATATACAAGTTCAATGGCTTAGATTTTTCTTCCTGTGTCTTGTGAAGTTTATAAATTTTGGTTGTTATCCAAAGTAACTAAATTCTTCACGATTTAGACATAATTTGGGATGAATTTGTCATCTAATTATTATGGATTACCATCATTTGACTGATTTTATCAACTGATTTTAGTGCATGTTTATTGTGGATCTTCCTGGTATTGTTGTTACTAGTTTTCTTAGTTTTTGCTGACATGTAAATGATTTTAATTCATGATCACAGGGGCTAATTTGGCATTCTTTACAGAAAATTTCCTTAATAGTTTTAATTGGTTCGGGGAATGGACAGGCTCTATTTGCCTACTGTCAGTCTTTGTGAATGATGTTCAGTGGGCCAAACGGTGCAAATCCTCTCAGTATATTCAAATGGAAACGGCGTGGTGAATCATCTTTGGCAGAAAGCTTGCTTAAGGATGTGCCTCCTGAAATTGAATTGTCTGACTATGGAAGGGTACCACCAAGTCCTGGAAGTGAGAGCCCTTCGGGGCTTCTTTATGGTGAGAGTTTGAATGTGGAACCGATTGCTGATTTGGACCTGTTCTTTGAAAGGCTTTACAGCTACTATTCTCAGAAAGGGCTTCGGTCAATCATTATAAAATGGATATTTGAGCTTCTAATGCTAGCCTTTGTCATTGTTTACTCTGGATTCTTCTTATTAGTAGTTGATTGGAATTTTCTTTGGAATGCGAAGTGTGGGATGGATGCCATTGAATCTAAAAATAAGCCCTGTGATCTTGTTAAGGAAGCTCTTCATCAACACCCATTAACCCCTCTAACACTCACCAGAGCTATCATTGTTGGATATTTAGGGTTATTATCCATTTATTGGATCTTTTGTTTTTTGAGGTTTTTTGCTCAATTGAAGGACACTCTGGGGATTCGTCACTTTTATTACAACAAGTAAGACTGAGAATAATTTTATCTATATAAACATTGAATGGCTTAAAAGCATTCTTTTGTCTTTTGCCTAAACTGTCTTTGTTTTTGGTTTTTTGTTAACTTCATCATTACATTACAATAAGCAAGGTAATTCTCTTCTTGCAGTCTCCATGTTACGGACGATGAAATTAAAACAATGCCATGGGCAACAATTCTTGAAAAGGTTGTTCGACTGCAAAGTTCACAGCAGCTTTGTGTGGTTAAGGATCTCTCTGCTCATGATATTGTGATGCGATTGATGCGCAAGGAGAACTACTTGATTGGAATGCTCAACAAGGGGGTGCTTGCATTCCCAGTCTCCCAGTGGGTTCCTGGTGTTGGGCCAATGGTCAAAATTGGCTCAGATGGAAGACAACATCGTTTGATACTGACAAAGACCCTTGAGTGGGCCTTAAATTGGTGCATCCTGCAGAGCATGTTTGATCGGTATGTAACATATGTTGCATATAAAGCATGAATAACTGACTTTGATAAAAGTCTTGAACATATATTCACATGAGATGTGTATATTCAATTTCATACTTACATATTCAGCATGATCTACCTTGTTAACTTCTGCAATGAGTGCAAGGAAAACAGTTTTCCCTCTCTTTTTTGGAAACATATTACAATATATTTTTTTAAATTATTCAACCAGTCTGATGCATCATGCATTAATTGTAAAAGTTGCTAAATTTATCTGGTGGCTTCATTTGAAAAGGTGCATGACAGAATGCTGATGATCCTCTATGCTTTCCATGATCTATGATGATTCCATAATTTGAATGTTCTCTTTCTGCAGAAACTTCTGTGTGAAAAGGGACTTTATATCTAATCCTATGACACTAAAGAGAAGGCTGAAGGTTGTTGGGCTTGCAATGCTTCTTCTTTCTCCATTTATTGCCATATTCATGTTAGTGTTTCTCTTCCTGCGGCATGCTGAACAGTTCTATCATCATCCAAGCATTGCATTATCTCGAAGGTGGTCTACTTTGTCAAAGTGGCTTTTTAGGCAATACAATGAGGTAATTATTATTTTATTGCTCTTTTATCAAGATCATCCAAAATTTTACCTGTGCTTAAAATATGGGTATGATTCAGTATGCTTGTTATCTTTGTCTGTCTATTACATCTTTTATTGACAGCAACTTTTTTATGTGAATGACATTAGAATCTTATCCTTTAACCAAAGAAAAGAATGCTACAATGATGGGAATGAATAGTGATTCAAATAATAAAACTCTAATCATTACCACAGCTTTGTTGTTTTTTTTTTTTAATTATTTGTTTAGAGAATCTGTGTGATTTTTTTTTTGCTAGAAATTGTGACTTGTACTGACTGTATCATGCTGCAAAGCTTTCAAAGAGAATTCTTAGGCAAAATTTTCTGTATAGGAAGTTCGGATGCCTATCATGTGGGTTCCATTAGTCTGACCAGGTGGCACAGGGTCAGGGATGACAGTTAAATTAAAAACAGAGGTCACAATGGGAATTATGAGGATAATTTATAGGATATATGCAGGCTCACTTGACTGACTTGTAATGTTGAAACATCAAGCTCTTATACCAGAATTTACCAAAGGTGATGCAGGAAAAAATTCTCAATTCTCAATTCTCAAGGAATTCGAGAATAAACACAAGAATAGAAAAATAAAAATACACTTAAGAATCAACACTTAGGCTTGCTTTGAATTATTATCAAGTGAGAGAAACAAAAATTGTGAATTTTTTGCTTTGGGTTGCTTGGAATCAGTATTAAGCTATTGAAGCAAAAATTTCCAACAAACATATTTGTTACTCAAGCAAAATTCTCTGTATTAGGGTACAATCGCATGCTTATATTGACTACTACGACTAAACTTTAATCCTATTTACTTGGGTCAAATTCAAATCATTGATTTACGAAAATAACCTTGATTTTAAGAAATTAATTAAAACATAAAATATAATAATAATAACCTAATTAACAAATAAAATTCAATGGACCAATAGAAGAAAAAAAAAAAGTTGACTACTAAATTTAAGTGAAACAAAATTAAAAAAAAAAAGTCTTTATGCTTCTTGCATCATTCTCTCTTGGTTGGAGAAACTTTACCTTGCTTTTGAAGTGTATATGGATAAGAATTTAAAACTCTTGCACTTGTACCAATGCTAGAAGAACCTTTGTTAATACTATGAACAGAGAAGTTTTGTGTTCCTCCATATCATAAAATTTGTCTAGAATGATAAATCAATGGGTGAAAAAGTTTTGCAAACAATATCACTGTCTTAATCCATGGAGAGCATCATTGTAACAAGCTTTCCACTTCATGCATCATGGAGGGTTGATCAGTGGCAGATGCATCAACACACTTAAACTTTCCACAATATGTATACTCTCTAATTCTTTTCTTTGTTGTTGAAATTTCTCTTTATCACGTAGTGGGAATCTTCCTTCTTAATGATAAGCGATATACTTGGCTCTCCAGCAGTCGATATTAAGTTCACTGCACGTGTTTGAGATATTCTGATGTTTAGGTTTTGCAACACGTTCTTCTTGTTGCCCTGGTTGTCATTGCTAACATATGATTATCGTATTTAATGTGTATCACTTTTTGTTTTTGCACTATTTAAGTGATTACTATCTTTTTTTTCTTTTTTGTACATGTAACAGGTGGACCATTTGTTCAAACACCGAATCAATAGCAGCAGTGTAGAGCATGCATCTAATTATCTCAAGCAATTTCCTTCTCCTATTATTTCTATTATTGCAAAGTTCATCTCCTTTGTATCTGGCGGCTTTGCTGCAATTTTGATAATCATTGCATTTCTGGAGGAGTCGCTGCTAGAGGGCCATGTACTAAATTCTTACATCTTTTACTTTGATGGTGTAATAGACCTTATGTTAAAATTTTGATAATCATAGCTGTTATTATTTATTTATTTGTTCATTTTTGTCTCTCTTTTAAACATGCAGATATTTGGTCGCAACTTGATTTGGTATGCTGCTGTTTTTGGAGCTATTACAGCTATAAGCCGGTCTGCTGTTACAGATGAGCTTCTAGTCCATGATCCTGAGGGAGAAATGTCTATGGTGGTCCAACATACACATTATATGCCAAGGAGATGGCGTAGCAAAGAAAATACTGAGAAGGTCCGCATGGAGTTTGAAACCCTATTCAAGGTAGTCATGCTTATCTCTTTCTTATACTTCTTCCTCAACCCCCCCCCCACAACCAAAAAAAAAAAAAATCCCCCAGCGGTGGTAAATAATAATTTATTAGATGAAGAAGAAGGCAATACATTTAAGCAATATGTATAGAATTCCTCAAAAGAATTACATTCTAAAGGATAATTGATATAATGTTAAGAAGTTGTCCAGCATAATCATCACAAAAAAGGATAGTGTCGTCCTCAAACAATATGTGTGATATCATCATTTTACCTTTGGTTCCGTCACCAACCTAAATTCCTGCTAGGAGCTTGCCCTCAACAGTCAACAGCTCTTCTAAAAAACTTAAAGTAATCACACCTCCCCCCCCCAAAAAAAAGAACATAGGTGATGATAGATCCCGTGGCCTCTGCCCTTAAAACTTTTGAAATAATTAAAACAGATGGAGTGACTTTCACTGATATGGGAAGTCTAACTTAGATGTGCAAGAAAACCCATTTCTTCCATCTCTCCAAAAGAGGGGGGTTTTCACTCTTCACAGGAGGCGGTAAAGATACCTCATTAAAGGCAGAGGAATATCAGCGAAAACATTCTTCTGGCTCACGAACTGGTCCGTAACTTTCACAGAGAGACAAAGGAGCTCCTAAGTTTTGTGCCAAGTTAGATATTTGCAAGGTGTACGACTCCATTCCTTGGGATGCTAGGGCGAATCAGCTACCACATCCTGGCAAAAAGTCTGACCAAATCTGAATCTATCAACCTACCAAATAAATGTGGCAATACCAGTTTACCTGATCATATTTCTTCTCTGTCAAGCTTGCAAATGCCACCAGAAATATGACTATAATCTGCCATCTAGACTCTCATTAATGATAAATACCAAATCTAGAATCGATCAAAAGTCCTCCACAATCAAGCTAATTGGTCAAAAGCCCTTTATATTCTGATCCCTAAGCATTTCTTCGTTCCAAATCTTCAAATCCTCTTTGAGGGGCTTTCAACTTCTTGGCTGACACAAAGCTTGGCTGTCCTTGAACTTCATAGTTATTCCATCATTTTTGAACATTTTCCATGAAACCCTCCTTGGGCCACATATTTTTGAACCTAAATTTGCTCTTACCCCTTTTCAGTCCTCCACAATCAAAGGAGGATCAGGGAATGATTAGAAACAGGTGTAGGAAGAAGTTGTACATCATCTGAAAATTGTTCTTCCCATCCAACAGAAGCTAAGAATCTGTTTACGTGAGACATGAAGGCTGATCTTGGTTATTTGACCAAGTATATGAGTCACCTTCAAGTGAAAAATCTGAAAATTCTACCATAGCTACTTTAAATTTGTCACAGCAAATCTCTCACCAAGAAACTGCATCACTTTAAAGTCCCTTGTTCGGCACCACTGCACCCTCCATCTATCTTTACCTTTTTTGCATTTCTTCCCACAAACCAGTTCTCACTTAATCATTATTTGGGCAATGCACCCCACCTAATACCCAAACTAAATAATTGTCAACATTTTGAACAAGCAAAGCACTGAAAAATTCCCTATCAGAACTTTATCTTCTCCACAACCTTTCAATCCCACATTAAAGGAGTGCTGCCTGTAGTCACATTGGCTTCACAATTTACCCAATCCATATAAGGACCCCTCCACAAACTTCTAACCATATTCTTGGAAATTTCTCACTATTGGTTTCTTGAAGACAAACCATGTCCTTCTTCCATTCCTTAACATATTTTTCACCACCAATCTTTGTTCTGTATTATTTACCTCTTTAACATTTTGTAGAATCATCTTCAGCTTCATTTTGGACAAAGCAACAAACCAGAAATTTTTTTATTTTCCCCTCTGCCGCTGCCCTGCATAATCTGAGCATTATAGGAAAATTGTTGGATACTCCGGGAGTATACTCCCTCCCTCTCACATAGGGGTGAGTCCCATGGAAATTTCTCACTATTGGTTTCTTGAAGACAAACCACGTCCTCCTTCCATTCCTTAACATATTTTTCACCACTAATCTTTGTTCTGTATTATGTACCCCTTTAACATTTTGTAGAATCATCTTCAGCTTCATTTTGGACAAAGCAACAAACCAGAAATCTTTTTATTTTCCTCTCTGCCACTGCCCTGCTCCATCTGAGCATTATAGGAAAATTAGTGGGTAGTCCGGGAGTATACTCCCTCCCTCTCACATAGGGGTGGGTTTCATGCTAGGTGGGACTCACCTCTATGTGAGAGGGAGGGAGTATACTCCCGGACTACCCAATAACAACCAAGCATCATAACTAACAGAAGAGACTAAGTTCTGCAACTCCTTATTTCCTTTTACAGAACCAGGGGCCCTCTGGTTGGAGCCATCATTGCCTTTCTCAGAAATTATGATTCCTGGATGGATTGAAAAAAGAAAAAAGAAAAAGAAGAATAAGATTTTATGAGCTTCAAGTTGGCAAACCAAAGATAATATTCATTGTTTATTAGAAAAAAGGATTTTTAACTATTTCTGTACTCATGAAACTCCCTCCCTCTCTCTGATGCAGTACACTATAATTATGCTACTTGAGGAGATGGCCTCAATTTTCCTCACTCCATATCTACTAATGTTTGTGGTCCCAAAGGTTGTCTCAGTTCCTTATATCATTTTACTTCTGCACCATTAATGTTAGTTTTTGAACTGACTTGTTCTGCATATATATGTTGCAGCGTGTGGATGACATATTGCAGTTCATTACAGATTTTACAGTGAATGTTGAAGGTGTTGGTCATGTCTGCAGGTTGTTCCTCTGTTTTGATTTGGCATTTTGGCACTAACGACCTTGAGGCTTTATTTATCTTTTATTTTTTTGGTTCTCAACATTGACAAGATACGCTTTTCTTTCTCTTTCCTGATCTTTTGACAGTTTCAGCGTCTTTGACTTTCAAAAGCATGGCAATAGCAATTATGGTTCACCATACAATGCACCTCGCACTGAGAGGAGTTCCCAAGGGAAGATGGAGAAATCATTTTTGAGGTATGATCGTATACGTATCTATGTTTCTCTGTTGGATTGATAAAAAAGCCAAGAATATTCTCTGTGCAGTTGTCACTGTCTTTTTAACCCTCTCTCTTTCTCCCTTCCCTTTTAAATATAAATTTGACAAATGAGATTAAACCTGAGCAACGCTGCAAGCCCCAGTACTGCTGTAACTATGATTCCTTCTTTCATCTCTATCTCCATTTCCTTTTCTTCCTCGGTTTTGAACTAGAGAATCCAAAATTTCATGTCTATGATTAATTGGGTTTTATGATTTATTTTTTGGTAAGTAAAAAAAAAAAAAAAAAGAATCAGAAACCCAATTAATCATAGCATGAAGGAAGATGATGAGTGGGGGAATGGTTATGATAGTAAGCTAGACGTTGGAATGTAGCAGCAGTCACTTCCATGTGTAATTTATGAAGTTGTGGTTATCATGGTGCATTGTTGAGTGACAATGCAGTTTTCAAGTTATGTTTTCAAGTTATTATTTCCTACTCCTGCTCATTTTTCACTCTTCCTGTCCTGGTTGCAGCTTTCAGAGTAGCTACCCTTCGTGGGAACCAAATGCCCTGGGAAACCAGTTCCTGTCAAATCTTAGAACTTTCAGGGAGCAAAGGCTGCAAGGGCAGGGAAATAGACAGGCATATTCTCCTTCAAGAATGTGGCGAGGGAGCCCCATTTTTAGAGGCCATGGAGACAGAGCCAACTTTCCACATAATAGTCCTGGAAATGGCTATAGGTTGAGTCCGCTGTGGCTAATTGATGCAGATCAAAAGAATCATCCGTATCTTCTTGATTGGTATTATACCTCACAACCTAACCACGTGACTGGTAACTCCAGAGATGGTCCACTAGAACCTTTTGAAGCTACTGAGCAACATCCTGGAGATTATTGGATGCCATCCAACTTGACTCCAAATGAACCGAGGTATGCAGAATACTGGGGTGACCAGTTTGGGGATCGAACTCAATCTCATCTGAGGGCTTCTACATCATCTCCTTTCTTCCGGGATAGTGTACTACGGCATCATGATTCTAGCAATTTGGTAAACCCTACAAGGAGCCATTGGTGGGATAGAAGTGGTCCACACGGAACACAGCCCCAAACAAGTTTTCTGGAGCCTCCGGATTTCAATCAGCACACTCCAGCTAATTATTATGATAATTTGTCAGAAAGAAGCTCAAACGATCATGAGAACTTGCACTGGAGGGATGATAACAAATTATCCCGAACCACTTATATGGATGACTTAGAGGCAGGAGAATTCAATCTTCATTTTGATGATATATATAGTAGACCTCCGGAAACTCCAAGAATAAATCCAGACACAAGCATCGGGTGATCTGTTTGTTCCCTCCTAAGGTTCTAATAATTGGAATGCACATGGGTTTCCATTACACTGATGGTGATATCTCTTTTGGTTGTGTAAAGGAAACTATGTATTCTTTGTTGTATATAAATTCATTATGGGGTTAGTTTCTGAATAGGCCTCAAGGTTGATCTGGAAGGTTAACTAGTTCCAAAGTGTCACCAGAATCCTTCCAAAATTGTAAAAAACTATAAACAAATTATTCTAATAGACTACATTGGGTTATATTTTAACCCGTATATGAATTTAATAGTGTGGTTCCTGGGCATTTTGAGCACCTATTGATGTCTGTCCTTGTGCACGAGAAAATGGGTGTTTTACCTGATTGTAATTTGTGAGGGCAGTATTAAGTTTGAGGATAGCTTTGCTTTCAGAAATTGTTTGGTATTCTATAATTATAGATGTAGAGTTCGTAGGAGTCAAACTATGGGAGGAAAATCCTAAGAATGAATTTAAGAGTGAGAATACCAGAGGCAATTAGCTTATTATGGTATTTATAGAAAATGCTTGGTGTGTGTCTATATATATATAATCCTTCTGTTTTTCCTTCTTTGTTGAAACATATTGGCGTTCTATGGCAGTTTTCAAATGGTGAGTTCAATTTCACATTGTCAAGGTTGATTTGGTAGGCTGAATTACTCTCTTTGTTCCGTATTTGAAGTCTGTGAGTTTATTTGAATTTTGAACCAATATATACTTTGTTCTTTTACTTTTATAGCTTTCATAGATCTTTCTTGCGAGTTGTTACTTCTGTTACAACAGTGAGCTATTCATTCACGACCCTTCTTTAGAAAAGTAAAGGACAATCTTGATTGAAAAGGTTATTAGCAAAGAAAGAGATGGGGGAGACTTTGATTTTGTTACAATCAATCCCCATAGCTAAAGTGTTGGAAATAGATGGCAATGTTTTGGTTTGATGGATTATAACTTTACAAGAGGTGGGCATGATGGTGGTTGATCCCATTTCTGATTTTCTAGATTTTTATGGTGATATGGTTTTGATTGTGAGCTTATAAACAGGGTTTTGACAAATACAGTAAAGATGAGTGTGTTATGAGTTTAGTTTAGATACTTGGTGATAATCGGCTATGGTGATGGTGGTGATAGAGAATGAGGCGAAGATTATGGTTAACACAAGGTGGAACCCTTGGGTGAAACCTTGGTCTAGTTTTTTTTTTTTTTTTTGATGAGAAATACGTGAATTTTATTCAAAAGAAGATAATAACATAGCGTACTACAAGTGATTCAATGAAAGGTGGACATTCCTCCATCTCTGTTACAAAAAAATCAATATCTTTAGCATAGACTGCCAAAATATGTGCTGGTTTGTTGGCTTGTCTACTCACATGTGAGCACTCAAAAGAACAAAAATCTTGGAGTCGAAAGCGTGTCCCAGTGACGATGTGGGGGATAGAAGTCTGGGCATCCGTGGGGGTGGCAAGAGCATGTGAGACAGGCTTGAGTTAGTTTCAAAGATGACATCTTTGACCCCTACGTCCCATGCAAAGATAGATGCTTCATCCAGAGCCTTGGCTTCGGCATCCTTGAACTGTGTGGGCCGAAGATGGGCTTCTTGATACTCCATGAGCAGGAACGGAGCTTTTGCCATTATTTCGTGAGAAGTTTGGCAAGTGGCACCCATTCCTGTTTTGTTTCTGTTAAACCAGATACCCCATGCAGTCATAACGGTGAGTTCTGGTGGCTCAATCCCCATGTGTTGCGTGAAGATCAAGTGCCAAAGAAGATCCATGAAGTCCCTGTAGTAGACGCCGTGTCCATCGAAAGGTATATCCGAGGCCTTCCAAGTGTCTTGTGCTACGGTGCAATCCCAGAAAAGGTGACTAGTGGTCTCTGGGGCTAGACCAGGTAGGGTTATATATCCAGGACATGTCGGTGGCAGAGGTTGGCTCTTGTAGGGAGGATATTCTGGCAAGCACGCCAGGTAAAAATCTTGATTTTGTTTGGGACATGAAGGTTCCAGATCCTTCTTCAGAAGCTATTCTGGTTTGTCCCATGAGAAGTCTCCGTAGCAGGCAAGCTTTGGGTCCTAGATAGTGCCACCTTGTACGCGCTATTGACTATTGATAATGCCTTAAAATGTATACTTGTTATATATTTATGTGAGCGTTATCTCCTTATTAATATGCTTAATTTTTATAATTAAGTTATGATTTGCATTGGTCCCTATTATTTATCTTTACATAATTTCTTGAATAAGATATCATTCATTACGTGTAATTTTCAACTTTCAGGAAATCGTATGAAAAAGATGAGTTTACAAGAGTCTATAAGAGAATGGAGGCCAAACTAGAATTAAAGAGGAGCTAAAAAACCATGCTTAAATGTCTAAAGAGGTGCAGTCGGAGTGCTTGGGTTGTCTACCATGTTTGGAAGTTTCAAATAGGAAAAGAAATCAAAGAGGCAGAATCTGAAAAGGAAAAATCAGATTTGAGTACTGATCAGTATTTTGGGCATATCTCTCTCCTCAAAAATCCAATTGACACAAGGCCAGATGGGTTGCAGTCGTGAATTAAATATCTACAACTTTCCAGTTTTGAGTTTTTCGAAATTCTCAAATTTTGAAGGCCAAAATTAACTCACAATTTACTGCTGTAAACCTGAACGAAATTTAAAATAGTAAAAGTTTTATTTTCTTTGGACACTTATACGTTAGGGTTTTGAATGGAGGCTGAACAGGACGAATTTTTGAGAGAAAACCTTGTATTTTCCTTTCTCTAATGGCAGCCTAAACTCTTTGTTAGGGTTAGGGGTTATGTTTCTTCTATATAGTATGAATATTCAATGTGATTCTTTCTAGGATTTTATCAACAACTTATTTGATTGTTCAATTAGATTTCTTTTGATGTATTAGTTCTTTCATGCTTTCAATAAGTTCAATCATGTTTTTCTTATTGTTTAGATGAATTTTTAATAATTTCAAATAGAGATAATCAGGTTTTAAAGTGAATGAGTTTTTTTGAAAATTTTTCAAACCGCATTATTAATATAGGTTATTATGTGTTTTTGAATTGTCTCAGTTCAACTAAATCACAAGTATTTAATTGTATAAGAACAATAAATTATGAAATATATAATTTCTTAGATCATAAAGAATTTCATATCGATATAGGGAAACATCCCGATGCCCTTGTATTTACATTATTGATTTAAATTAGTTTTTATTATTATTCTTGTTAACAATCACTTAGCAAAAGTACTTTTCTTCTTCACCCAAATTGTTATTTAATTATATTGTCTTTGAATTTACCTCGCTCCTTGTGATTTGACTTCGGTACTTCGAGAATTATATTGCTATGATCTCCTGCACTTGGGAGTGAGCAAGCAACTGTGAAGCTTCCTTTAGGTGTGTAGGCCCAAACTATACGATCTCTCGGTTTGTGGTGGCTTAGGGGGATGCCACGGATGGAATTGACATCAATTGGAAGGAAGAGTTTGTCAAGCAAAGTAACTTCCCATTCACCAGTTTTTGAGCTTATGAAGGTACTAACCTTTGTGTCCGCTGGTAGTAAAATAGGAGGTGACAACACACGGAAGGTTGAAAGCCTTGGGATAGCAACTCTCTATTGCTAATACATAGATAGATTTGTAGGAATGTCAATAATAACTTGTCGATAAGCTATTTTGGAAATAAAGCAACAACAGTTTAAACTCGTCTACAATAATAATGATAAATTCTAAGAGTGCAAAAATAAAGATTCGGAGAATAAAAGGAAAGGTTCATTCATTAACTTCAAAATATATTACTAGCTACAAAATCTCGGGAAGAAAAAACAAGAAAAGTAAAATCCTACAACTACTTTTTCTTTTGGGTGGGGATCCTCCTTGGTAGTGGTAGTCTTGGACTGGGCATCCCCATCTGTAGGCTTCTCGGCTACCTTAACCTAAGAGATCACGTCCCTAATAGTGAGGGTATCCTCGGACGGAACATCATTGGCTGGAGGAAGGCCCTTTTTACCCATATCTGCTCCAGTAGAGGTCCCAACGTCAATGGTAGGATCCTGAGCGCTGGGGACCTGCTCAAGAGAAGGTAAGGGCAAAGCAGCTGAGGAAGGGTCGATTGGGATCTCCCTGATGTGTTCTGGGAAATATACTCTCTTCGCCCTTCTCAGCTCAGAGTCTACCGGGACCCCTGCACTGTTAAGGGCCTCGTTCCAGGTCACAGTGCAGTAGTCCTTACACACTTCAGCCACTTCTTCAGCCAACCTCTGCTCTGTCTCGAGCATCCCCGGCTCATAGGCGGCTATCTCTGCGGCCTTAGCAACTTCCTTGACCGCCTGGGCCTTTGCCTTAGCCTTTTCCAGCTCGGCCTTTACGCTCAGAACCGTAGCCTTTTCCGTGGCCAGATTCAGCTCCGTGGTGAAGAGAAGCTTGCGCTAGTCCTCAGCCTGAGTCTTGGCAGTCTTAAGCCTTACCATGGTGCTTAGACATTCGTGCTCGGAGGTTTTGAGCTTCTTGGCCAGCTGGGTCTTCTCCTCCTTGACAGACCTGAGCGCCTTCTCCACCTCGCGACGGAAATTAGACTCGGCCTTGGATTTATTATGGGTGTTTCTAACGCATTCTTCGGCCACAAAGACTTGTTGAGTGACCTGCATAAAACAACAAGAGGATTACACCTAAAGAATATATGTGAATGGAAAAGGGAAATGAATTGAAATGCAGACGAAACTGTACTCACCATCGCGAGGTCTCTTTTTAGAGACATAAACAGGTCAGGCTGCCTCATCCACCTAAGGGCATTCATATCCTTTGGAAGGAGGAGGGGCTGCTCTAAGGCTTGGGCCAAGTACATGGAGTGCCCCCTACTGGATTCCCTTATCGTGGAATCATAGGGAATAGGGGCCCCGTCCATCTCTATCATGGGAGCCTACATGCACTGTTGACGGCGTATCTCAATGTCGTCTCAGCTCTCCACAGACTTCAACCTCTTGTCTCGAGGGTCTTTCGTTTTTTGTTGCTTCGTGCCCCTCTGTAGAGGCATCTCTCCCTCTTCCAACTCCTGAGGTGGTCTTTTCTTTTTCGGGTCAGGATTGACTCGCGGACCTTGATCAACAGGAGGAGGAGGAGGGGGAAGAGGAAGGTTGGTAGAGGTTTGGGTTTTAGGAGCTTTAGGTGGAGTTGCTCCCTTACCCTTGTTAGCGATCAAACCCCTTAAGCTCGGCCTCTTCTTAAGATTCATAACCTCTGCTTCCTCGAAGCTTGTTTCAACGAAAGCAACGGTCTGTCCTGGCTAATGAGCTGTAGAAAGCCTATCGGACTCGGTCTCGAAGTCCAAAATCTTTACAGGCCTCTCGGGAGTTCTCTCCTCCTCAGCAAAATGGAATCTGTCTATCTCCTTCTTAAGTGACAAGTGTAAGAAGGAGGCTATCCCTTCCGTTGCTGCTACAGCTGCGAGTGGAACTTGTTAGAGCGGTATTGCAAATTGCGGAGGATTTTGTTTAGCAGGTAATACCATGGGAGGTAGATCTTGCCTGGCAAGGAACCTCAATTTCGAAATGTCTATCCTAGCAAGGCGGGGGTTACCTGCTCTTAGCGCTTGGCCTGCGTCCTTGTAGATGCGCGATAAAGGTTTGTAACCTAGGATTAGGTGAGCGGCTCGCAGTTGATTATCCTCACTCACGAATATCTTTGATCTCAGCAAAAAGTTGAGCCCGGAGACGTTTACAAAGCTAAGCTTCGGAGAAACGTGCTTTTTATCTGCAAAAACACCCGAGAAGGCAAACATTGTTAAACCAACAATGAACATTATCCGAGGAGGCGGACTATCAAAAATGAATAGAGAGAGCTCAGAAAACTAAGGTCTCAGCCGAGAGACCCGGTCTTAGGGTACCCAACCTGGTATTCCAGCCCTAACTAGGTAGTGAAGACCGTCATGCCATCCCCCAGAAACAACTAGGTAATCGTCCTTTATGCCTTTGTTGGACTTTGGGAGGCAGGATATCAACCTCACCTCATTGGATCGAGATTTGAGGTAATATCCTCCTGAAAGGGAGTGACACTCGTACAGATGGGCAACATCGTGCCATGTAAGATCAAGGTTCATTTGGTCGTTTAACGCATCTACACATCCTAAGACCCTAAACATATTGGCTACACATTGATGTGGACATAACCTATGATTGAGCAGATAGCCCCTAGTTATTCTACCCATAGGAAGTGTCATTCCTCCCTCTATAAAGACGATTATTGGAATAACAACTTTACCCTCTTTTCTATCTATAAGTACACTATCTGGGGGACAATACTGTAGACCTACTCCTGGGGGGATATGGTACCTGGCCCTAAAGCTTTCCATGCTAGCAGGGGAATCTACCAAATACTTAAATCTACCCATTTGAACGAGCGGAAATGACGCAGAAAGAAGGCCGAGGAGGATGGCTGAGATTAAAAGGGAGAATATAAAAGAACAAGAACTTACGGGAATAAGTGTGTTTATCTCTGTTGTTTTTAAAAGACTTTCGAAGAGATCTAAAAAAAAAAAAAGGTTTCAAAAGCTTTGCAGTTTAGAGAATTCTATGAGTTAGAGCTCTGGAGATCACTAGAGAGCATAAAGATTGGTAAAGTAAAGGGAAGATAAGTTCCCTCAAGGCTTTATATAGGGAGTGGAAATGAGTGAGAGTTATCCTGCTCAAATTTCCAAGAAGAGGCTCAACCGTTGGATCTAAGCTTCACCGATGGATCAAGGGGACAACACACCGCTTGGAGCAATTAATGACACTTCGTGGGCTGCGAAGCGTCAGGTGTAATCATAATGCACAAAAAACAGAACTTTCACATGTGCGGTCAACAAATTCAAATGATATTAGCTCTTAGAAAATCAAAACCTCACTTTTCTCTTCGGACGGAAGAAAAATCAAAGTTTTGAGGACTATTGTAGGGGCAAGGGCCCAGGATCGTATATTGGGCCTTGGGCTTTATTCGAGGACACAAATGGGTCTAAGGAGAAGCAAATAATTATGAGATATTCCCGGACCAGGTCCCATCAGCACAGAGAAAATGAAGGGTCGTCCGAGGAGTACATCCTCCTCGGACTTAATGAATAGGGTTCAAAATATATAATCCAGCAATTAAAGTGATCTTCCAAGAAGCTTCAATGACGTAGATGTACTTCGCGGACACATTAGAAGGAAGAAAACCTGAAAATATCTAAGAGAAGGCTGTCACCACCACATTAAATGCACTGCAGCTACTTTTTTGGCCGCATTTATGTGGAGAAGACCTCTGAACAGTGTTATCTTGACTACTGCAACTCATAGAGAGCTAGAGAGGGTGTTTGATGGGACAAACACTCAAGTAGGGTTTCGGATGATCAACAAATGGAGGGTGAAGATTATTCAAAGGAGGATATATAAGGTGAAGGACCCTTTCATGGGGAGGGATCAGAAAAGGGAGAGAGAAAAGAAACCTAAACCATTCTCATATTCGAGAGTGATCATTATATCCACATTTAACCTCCTCAGAAAAAAATTTATTGATATCAGCATCCTTGGTTCATGTTTGAACGCCATGCAATTCAACACTAGCCGTTGTCCAATTTATTAGAATCTAGTTCTTTGACACATTCTTTACAAATTCATTGTATTGGGCCTTTTGGACCAAGACCCCATACACTTAAGACTTGGGTCTCAAATTGTGACCTTACCAATTTTTTATGACCAACTTCAAAATTAAAGGACTATAATAAATTTTAAATAAAGTTAACAGACAAAAATCACAAATTTCAAACTTCAAAGAGTAAAATGATTTATGGGCAACGTTATCGGACTACAAATGTATTAAACCTGTCCAGATAAATAATAGTAATATTATCAATGGGAAAGGCTAAAGGAAGTCACATTTTGTCACCCTTGCTGATCCTGTAGAGGTCAATATATCACATGGGACGAGCACACCAAGAATTTGCTAGATATCCCAATTTAATTTATGAAGATTATGACTGCACAAGATCTCCATGTTAATAGACCGACACTACATATAAAATATTTCAGAAAGAAAAATTCACCAAATTTTCAAGCTCAGGCTGTGTGTCTAACATTAATGCCTTCAAGTCAAACCCTTGGCCATCTCTCTCCAACTGATCTCCGTGTATGTCTATGGCTATTGGCTATGCATACCAAAAAAGAGAAAGCACATGTGCATGTTCTATAGGATCCCCCCCATTCATTCAATGTGTTCTTTATTTTTTATTCAAATAAATCTTTGACTAAAGTTTACAGCCCCACAATTTTCTTCCACTTGGGGTCTCCCAATAAGCTCTTGTCTCTTTCCACAAGTCTCTCTCTGAATATATATTACTGTATCTGATTCACTTGTATTTCTATTCAAGATCTTAGTAAAACCATTAGTCAAACCCCATGTATTCCTCTTCATTTTTTGTTCAAACATCTCCAAGCTCTCATTCAAGCCATTTGCTAATGGCACCAAACCATAAGCGCTTCTACGAACTTGGATCTCAGGTTCTCACACACATAAAAAACCAGGCAAACCCAATTCATCAGCCAGCACAGCCTACTTCAGAGTCTGCTTTTCCTATATTAGCCATTGCTGTGCTATGCATCATGGCCACAGCTTTCTTACTAGTTAGCTACTTTCTTTTTGTGACCAAATGCTGTTCAAACTGGCAAGAAGTTAATCTGCTGAGATGGTTTTCTGTACTGCGCGTCCAAGAAAGTGAAGATCCCTTCATAGCCTTGTCTCCAACAATGTGGAATCATGGACTTGATGAATCGGTCATTCGTGAAATCCCAACATGTCAATTCCAAAGAGAAGACGAGGAGAAAAGAGCGTGTTGTGCAGTTTGTTTGAATGAGTTTCAAGAACAAGATATGCTTAGAGTTCTTCCCAAATGCAGCCATGCATTCCACTTGGATTGCATTGATATATGGCTTCAAAGCAATGCCAATTGTCCCCTTTGCAGATCAAGCATTTCAGGCAGAAGCCGGTGTCGGATTGATCAGATCATTGCACCAAGCTCTTCACCACAAGACTCTCAGCTCCTGTCCCATAGCCACATGAGTAGTGATGAAGACTTTTTGGTTATTGAATTGGGGGGAGAAGATGAAGTTACATTACCACAAAGGCAACAAGAAAGAAATGATTCACTACAAGTTCCAGTGCAGCCTAGAAGTCATTCACCAAAGAAGTTGGAAAAGAAGCATGAAAACTTAAAACCAAGAAAGTTCCACCATGTTTCAATCATGGGAGATGAGTGCATTGATGTAAGAAAGAAAGATGATCAGTTTTCTATTCAACCCATCAGGAGATCTTTCTCAATGGATTCTGCAGCTGATCAACAGCTTTATTTAATCGTTCAAGCAATCATTCAACAAAAAATGCATCACAACGAGGTTAGTACAAGTGAAGATTGTGATAGCAGAGGTCGAAGATCGTTCTTCCCATTTAGGCATGGCCGAGGATCTAGAAATGCAATTCTTCCTATTGAGTGTGAGCTGTAATAAGACCTAATTTTATTTACTTTTTCAATTTTCACATATTTATTTTGTTCATTTTTTGGTTTTAGGGTGGACATGTTGGAGATTTTAACAGGCAATTGAATAGTTACACAAATAGAAGAAACGAGTGTAGAGTGATTTTAGGCCGAAATCATACATAGTGAGAAAAGTTAGACACAAATGGATTGCTGAAATTTAGGCATGGGTTAGAGAATCATTGCTTAAACATCTAAGGGTTGATTAGATCGTCCATGTTCTACTTCCTTCATGAATGAGAATGATTGCTTTTATTCTCCTTTTATCAATAGTTGGACACACACGCAATGGAAGTCAGAGTAGACGGGACCTATATACAATGAGTAACCATAAATGAAATCATTAGAAAGGTTTCCTGGAAATGGTCTCCAATATCTTCCTTCTTGTTAGCAATTATATTAACGTTGGTAAGGTGCATAAGTTATAATATATGTCAAGTTTCAATTAATTATGGCATAACATTTCCTGTGTCTCAGATTTTTTTTTTTTTTTCCTTGAAAAGAATGGAGGGGGAAAAAACAGAATGAGAAACAGTGTGTGCGTGCGCGTGTTAATCTCAATTTAACATTCTCAGGAAAAAAAATTAAAAAAATAAAATAAAAAAAAATAAAAAAAAGAGCTCATTCTCCAAATCCCTGCATGTTGCCTTTTTAAGAATTGGTCATCAAATATACTCAAGCTAATCTGCTGAGGTTTAAACATTGATTTTTATCAAAAAGTTATATCCATACCCAAAGCTTATCTTTGTGGAAAAAGATCCACTAGTATTTTGTTAATCCGTACGTATTAATAATTATGTTTCGTTTCGATACTAAAAAGAAAATAAGTTGTCAGCATATCTCAATTTTCAAAAACAGTGATTAATAATCAATTTTTCCTTCTATATTTCCCCAGGAAACAAATGAGAAGTGAAAGTAACAGAGCAGATGTATACTAGACAACATCATAACTAGAAACATCATTAAGATATTCCAAGTGATATCCAGAGTTTCATTATCATTACCAATGATGTTTCTCTACCTCTCAAAATAATCATAGCCAACAGATGGGTCACAATCACAACCAAAACCAGACTGAAGCACGCTTGGCATACAATCCATTGCTGTCCTACCCGACACACAAAACAGTGACAATGTGGCGCAGAGCAGTCATTAAGGAGTCTTATTTAAATTTAAATTTATGTAGTGCCAAGTAAGAATCCACTGGCACTATTTCAGAATTTCCTCCTATCGCCCGAAACCACTCATGCTCTGGGTAAGACTAAGGTCAGACTATGAATTAACCCACAGGATACAACCCCCTTTCCCATTTAGTTCCCTCAAGTATTGGTTCCTTAGAGAGTCATCCCCTTCCCAGAAAATTTTCTTTTTTTCGGGTAACCAAAAAAAAAAAAAATAAAAGGTGAGACTCCACTAGGAGAAGTACATTACTCTGATTAGACTCCTGACATTAACAATGAACTTTCTCAAACGGTCTTTGCAATGCCACAAATAGCCCTATGAAAACTTGATACTGCATGTAGTGAAAGAACCCTTAATGTAGTTTTCAAACTTCAGTCACCAGTCAGATCCGTTTGCAGAGTCACAATATGTAATGCGAAAAGTTCATAGAATGGCAGTAATAACACGAAGTAGTCTCTCTTATTATATAATTTTCAGTATCATTAAGATTGGATTCATTTTTGTAAACATCAAGGTTGGAATGAGCAGAGATGAAAAAAAAATAGTATACTTTCAAATTTAGGTAACAAAAATCACTAAGTACGCTACATATAGGCACAACAACAGGTTTCAAAAATAGCAAAATTGTGTGGCTTAATCACTAGCTACGTACATACTTTTGAGTATATCAAAAAGCAACAACTGGCCCTCAAAAATTAGGGGATAATGCTCAGTAAAAAAAAAAAGGTAATACCGTGCAACAATGTGCTAGATTATGTAAAAGATCAGTTTAGGAAAGGAGTCTCTAATTTGTGCTGGATAGATTTTGACTAACAGGAATATCAGTTTCTGAGCTCCTAGAAGAGACAATAGTGTGAGGTAAGGGCAAGGCCTTTACAGGATGATTGTTTGGGGATGCACCTCGGGCTTTTTTCTTTAGTTGTTCAAGAAGTCGATGGGCTTCTTTGAATTCATCTTCTGCACTGGAGCCATGGCTTTCCCAAGCATCAATAACCTGCTGCTGGAATTCTATTGCAAAAGCATAGCTGCACGAAACAAGAGGTAAATTATCTTCATAATTTCAACCCTAATGTCATAGATAAAAAGGGGCGGGGGGAATCTCTTAAAAGCTTCTTTTCATGGTTTTTTAATAATTTTTATTTTACTGGGGGAGGGAGGAGTTAGGTAAATTCAAGGATAAGGATATTGTGAATCTTTTTCATGTTATTTAACCGCTCCCATGATGAATACATGCATGCAGACATGACATTTGCTCTGAACATCTATGCATTTTTGTACTAATCTTCACTTAAATACACAATGAGCAAATGATAGGAATAACCCAAGATAAGGTGTCAAAAGAATATGGATTGCTTAACAAACCTTATTACATTGCAGATTAAATTTAGCAATAGAAATAGAAGAAATCAATGGATATAGAAATGAGCCATAGATTTTTTTCCTTTTTCTTTATTATTATTATTATTTTTTTGGGGGGGGGGGTGGGTGGGATAAGAATAAGCCATGAAAGAAGAAAGTTAAGCAAAACAATCAAATTAAGAATGCTGGATAAAATCTGTTAATTCGAATGAAAGTTACTCACATATCACAAATCTCTGAGAGAAATACATTATCAGACCTTTCTAGCTTAAAAAATCCACTAAACTGAATATTAGTCATAGAGCACAGGCCACATGTATGAGGAAGATATGCATAACATACTAACAATGCAGGCAATACAACTCCTATCCTTGTAGCATCAGGTTTTTCCCCACATTGTTTTTATTGGCAAGTTACATAGGCACCCTGTGAGTTTAGTGGATTTTTTAGCTGTCAAAGGAAGCACATTTCATTTAAGCTAGGGCTCATTGGCATAGCATCAGGTTGTTGTAACTAAAAAGCCTAAAGCCATGGTGTTCATGACATGCACATTTGAGGACATGGTGTAATTTAGCACAAATTGAAAAGTAGCAAGGGAAGAAAATTCAAGGATCTTTAATTTAATAAAAATTTAGAAAACTAATTAGAAAGAAATATTAATTGGGAGTAAATATTTTTCAAATTTTGAATCTGAGAATACTAAGCAAAACCTAAATTGATGGAAACAAAAGGTAACAATGACATAAAGGTTGGGGCTTCAAGCACTCTGTATTATTGGATGGCTGCATAAGTGGTCATTCTTTCTCTAAAATGCAGGACCTTGGTGAGTCTCAATTAATTATAATAACAAAAATGACGTACATTGCATTTGGGACCTACCTAGGTACTAACATTCCTCCATGTGAACCATATATGGTTTCTCTTTTTTCTTCTTTTTTTGATAAGTAAACAATCAATGAAAAAAAAAAATCATTTTTGGTAATTTAACACAAAAGATAGCATTAAGGCTTACTCAAATGCATATTTTGGAAGGGAGAGGGGTAAAGAAATTAATTAATTAAAAACAATCTTTTCAAGACGTTTTTGTTTTGTGGATTTTCTAACACTAAAATACCAATTGGCATTCAAGTGAAAGGCTTTTTAGTGTCCAGATTGGTCTTATGTGCATTTCCTTTGCTATTAGTTAATAGAGATCACTAAGGGTCCAAGTTACAACAAATTTAAAATTATAGGGTGGACACTTGATGAAACTAAATTTTGGGGTTTAATTTAAAACGGATGTGTGTGTGTGTGTGTATTCCTACAAAACTGCTCATTCTATATTGCACAGATGAAGTTTCCCTTTGATATCAGCCTCAAGGAAAGGAAGTTATAAGACTTCACAGAATCAAAAAAGTCATCCTATTATCTAATATATTCAGAAATGCAAGCGATTTCAATAACCAATTAATTAATATAAACACACAAATGAAACCAGACACCAGGAAAAGAATTCACCTTCCAGTGGCAGCATAAGCTTTTGAAAGGTTCTGACATGCCTCAATCGAATCTGCATGATGAGGACCAAGTGATACATCCATGATGTCCTTTGCAACGGCAAACATCTGTGCAGCTGACTGAGGTCTATCTAACTCCAAATATGCTGCCCCCAAATTGTTGTAGATATAACCCACGCCAAAATGCTTGGAACCAAAGCTTTCCTTCAACCTTTCCGCTGCACTCTCCAAGTAAGGAATAGCCTGTTGCACCTTGCCTGTCAGCAAAAGCAACCATCCTATTCTTGCAGAAACACTTCCTTCAGAGTGCTGTTCTTGCGGAAGCCTCTCAAGCATAGCCAATGTTCTCTTTAACAATGAAATTGCAGTTTCAAACTCATTCATTGTTTCATATTGCATCGATATCTCCGAGTATGCCTCAGCAACTTCCACTGGAGATGTCGTCTCTTTCTTGTCAAGAATTCCACAAGCAATCTCCAAACACCTTTTCGAGTCTGCAAACTTTTCCTGATGACACATCGCTTTTGCCATTGAGATAAACACCATTGCCCGAGTTTCACTACCCTTATCCATCTCCTGAACAACACCCTTCAAAGACTCAATTGCAGAGTCATACTTCCCCAGTGCAATCTCCATATTAGCAGCATCAATCTTGGCACGGAGTAAATCAGAACTAAGCCCCCAATTCTTCAAAACCTTTTGTGACAACTGATTCTGCTCCAAAGCCATCTTATGCTCCTCCAACCCAGTATAAATAATCCCAAGAAGCCTCCTATCATGTGCAACCTCCACCGAATTCTGTCCCAATTGCTTCTTATGTATCTCCAACGCCTTCATGCAATATGGCAAAGCCTCCTTAAAGTTCAAAACTGCAACATATGCTTCTGCCAAATCCCGGTGTGATTTACCCAATTCCCTACTATCTTTCTCAAAAGTCGCCTCCTTAATCTCTAAACACTTCCTAAGATTCCCAAGAGCCTCCTCTCTCCTCCCCATTGCCGTCTTCACATTGGCCAACTCAAGCTGCACTGCATGAAGCACCGGCAAAACATCCTCACCACTAAAACCCTCTTCCTCCAGCCTACCCAACAACCTATTAGCCCTATTAAGGTACCCCAAACTATCATTAAACCTTTTCAAGTTATAATTAGCAGAACCCATCAATTGCAAAGTCATGGCTACAAGTAAAGAAGGTTTATCATCTTTATCCAAAGCTTTCAAAGCTCTACTAGCGAAAGATAGAGTCTTTTCAGGGTCCTCACCTTCTTGGTCAAATTTGAGGCCAAGTTTCAAGGAAGCCAACCCAAGCTCTCCCTCATCAAAAGCTGACTCCATGTCCTTAAAAGCCTTGAGCATTTCCTCAGTGGTTTTTGCAGACTCAAAAGCCTCTTCAAGCTCAGCTTTTTGCTTGACTTTTCTCTGCCTAGAGGACAATTGGGTTGGTCTCTCAACAAGAGTGTCCATATTTCGAAATGGGTTTTTTCTAAATTGGTTGGGTTTGAAGAATAAGACATGGGTTTTGGCGCAGGGCTTGAGATGGGTGTGTGAGACTAATGGTGAAGAAGAAGAAGAAGAAGAAGAAGAAGGAGGAGGAGGAGAAGAGGGGTCAGAAATGTAATTTCTGGAAGGAAAAGGGGCAAAGGACTGTGGCTTATGACGAGAGATGTGTGAGAGATATGAGATTGGAGCTTTTCTCATGGTGTAGTTGGAAAAGTTTTTCTGGGATTTGCTTTGGGAGTGATCGTTTGGGATTTGCGTTGCTTAAGTTAAACCCTCGCAGAGGTTTTTTCCCGTGCAATAGGACAAATCCCAGCCTTCCATTTAATCCAATGGCTAATTATTTTGACACCTCACCTGTCTAGGTTGGCATTCCGTGTCTCACAATGTAGTAAGTAAATATGCGTTCGAAACGTATAAGGAAATTAGCATCTCGAGTTTTAGAAACTTGAGATTCAAATTAAAACTCGACTCTCAAAGACTCACAAAGTGAGTGTTTGGCTGGATGAGTTGGACAGAAAATGCCACGTAGATCTCGAGTTTTTAAGACTTGAGTTCTAAAAATCAAAATCAAGTCTCTTAGACTCGATTTTGGTACTTGAACCAATAATCTCCCGACGAAGAACAGACTTGAAGAAGAACCAACGATCTGACGATGAAGAACTGAGGAACGATCTGACGAGGAAGAACAGAGGAAGAACAAGAACCCATGGAAGAACACAATGCCTAGGGAACCCACAGAAGAACACGATAAAGAACACGACAGAGCTTCGCTGCCACTGCCTCCGTTGCTCCTGGGTTAGGGAGATTTGGGTTCGTGTAGGTGTTTCTAATTTGGGATTTTTGATTTATTGTTCAAATTTGTTGTTCCTTCTTGTTTCTTCTGATTTGTTGGTTATTCCTTCGTGTTTCTATTTTGGTGTTCTTCGTGTTTCTGTTTTGGTGTTCTAATATGTGGTGAAACCTTTTTATGGAACTCGAGTCTTTAAAACTCGAGTTCCACACAGGAAATCGAGTTTTAAAAACTTGAGTTCCACGTGGACTTTTTCCGCTCACACAAACTTGAGTTTTAGACACTCGAAATGCTAGTTTCTAGCATTGTTTTGAAACGTGAAAACTAACTAAATTTTTTGATTTTAATGTTATTTGGAAAAAAAAATTCTAACATTTCAGCTTCCCAAAATTTGAATTTCATTGAAAGTCTTTCTTTTCTCTCTCTCACTTCAACTAGGTTCTCTCTTAACCTCCACGCTCTCTGCCTCTCCGTCAACCTGTCGTCTCCACTTCTAGCATACCCAACTCAGACCCATTAGCAAAAATAGTAACTCACCATCTGAGATCTCGACCCCCAAGCACTCGCACCAGATCAGAGAGAGAGAGTAAGGGATGGGGTTTGGAGAAAATCGGGTGTAAAGAGATGTTAATGCTTTTCAAACCCAGATTAGAGAAATTAAGGGTTAGGGTTTGGAGAAAATCGGGAAAGAGAGAAGTTGATGCCTTTTCAGGTTTGATCTATGGAGGGAAATGAGATTGAGAGACAAAGAAAGAGAAAGAGTTTGAGATTTTGGTCAAAGGAGAGAATAAGCCACCATCAAAGGTGGTGGTTGTGATGAGCTAACCTTGCTGATTTGGTTCAGAGGGAGATCACCACTCGATAGGTTTTCTTTTATCTCTATTTTTTTAATAAACTCTGTTTGGTTGCTAGGAAAGGAAGGAATGTAAATAATGGTGTCACAATTTTGTTGATTGATTTATTGGTGCTGAATTTAATTCTATTTTCTCTTATTTTTTATGGTTTTGGTTTTTAGCTTAGGAATTGAAATCAAGTCTTATATTGCCTGCATTTTTGTCAATTGTTTAAAAGTGCTTAAATCAATTTAATTTGTATTCGATGGGCTTATTATTAGGTTTGTAATGATGAAAGTTTGAACTTTCATGAGCTATTTGACCAAAACATGAATGTTCAATACATTGAAAAGCTTTCACAGAAAAATTTTGCCAGCATATATTTCCATTAGGAGGTAATTACATAATATTGACTTTAAAGACTTCTTGCAGATGTGTTGTTAAAAAGGCATGCTTTTATTGTGTTGAATGATTCATATCGAGTGTCACTTCTTAGATATAGAAGAAATGGATAATTATAGCAAACCCACCTGGGGTTTGGCCCGTTTTCATTTTGCCTACCCGTGGTTTAAAACTTTACACTTTGCCCACCTGAACTTCAATCTGTTACCCATCCGTTACCCACCTCTGTTAAAACCAGGGGTAAAAACGTATTTTATCTTCACTGTTATGTCTCTCTCCTCTAAAAACAAAAAATAACATAAAAAACTCAAACAAACAAGATCAAAGAGGGGGGTTTTGTACCTATTTCAGATTTTTATATCCCAACCTTTCAATCAAACCCCTTTATCAAACCAAAACTTAATCCAACGCAAGAAAAACCTTTAGAAAATTCACCCAAACCCACCATTAACAAACCCCCAAAACCAAACCCAACATAAAACCCAATCTCATTCACAGATTGAAAGTAGCAGGAGAGAATCAAAGGGTTTCAAATGAGTTCCAGCAAAGGCCAGAGAAAGGTGGATTAGCCATGGATTTCTTCGCCCAAACCCCAGACCCATATATCTCGAGCCTTCTTGCCGTTGCTCGCAACTGCCATTACACGATGGTCCAATTGGTCGTTGGTGTTTGGTCACTGCTGTTTGGCTGTTGGTGTTGGGTCGCTACTACTGCTTGAGTCGTTGCTCGCTTCTGCTAGCATGTGGTGCACAAAACAAAACAAGGACTGAACGGCCTGAGAGATCTAATTGGCTGCCATGGCTTTGGCTGTACCTTGTCTGTTGCTCCCACTGCTTGTTTGAAGAGTGAAGAGTGTTTATACCTCTTTTTATTATTATTTTGGTTTGGCCATTGAGAAAAAAATAGAAATTTAGAATTTACTTCACAACAGAAAAATAAATTTAGTATTTTTTTTTTTTTTTTGCTTTCAATTAGTGCAATGCTAACTTCAAAGGATATCTTTATTATTTATAATTTTATTGCATGATTTTGTTTTTTTCCAATGCTAAATATTTTACAAGAAAGATTAATGTTAATTGTTAAAGAAATAGATCATTACACAGAACCATACCCTTGAACTCAACTCTGGAAACATGTGTTGTTGTCTTTGTGCTTGTATAGAGACACAAAACCCTCCAAGCTCTTTCAAAAAAATTCAAACCCTAACTTTTTGATTCGTGTTATGTTATGTTTTGTTTGTAAAAGTTGTTTTCTAATGGAAAAGCCAAAGGTGGGTAACGAATGGGTAACGGATTGAAGTTCAGGTGGGCAAAGTATAAAGTTTTAAAACAGGGGTAGGCAAAGTGAAAACGGGCCAAACCCTAGGTGGGTTTACTGTAATTATCCCTAGAAGGAACTAAATGGGTAGCACAGATGAGCAAATTCTTAATTATACAAAATTTAACTTTTCAGATTTTTAATTGTCCTGACATCCTCAGAAACAGCTACAGATGCAGATCATTAGCCATGAAGTTTGTTATACATAATTCCTTTAATAAAATTGGTTCTTTAATCCTAGTCTTTTTGGATTTAATTTGTAGTCACTTCAGTTATATGTTTTGTTAAAAATTTGCATTACTTCCACAACTCAACTGAAAACCATAACAGCTCATTACTGTGCTTTGGGTATTGATTTTGGGGCTTATTGGGTTTGAAAGATTTGAGGTGAAGAAGATTGGGGTTGAAAGGGTGTGATGGATCATGGAGCACAGAGACCTTTTATTCTAGTTACCTTGGTTGTCAATGGCTATCAACAACCATTATTCTTCTCTGAAATTTAGCTGTGTATAACTATTATATTTATATATCTATGTTTAACAGCGATTATATTTTTTCTGAAATCTGGTTAAAAATGCATGGTACTAATTTTAATGCCACTTTGTCAACATTGGTTACATTGATTCTTTTTCTTGTGAGATCTTTTGTTGCTAAATTTGTTCTGTATTTTGTGGGATAAAAGAAAAATAGACTAAACAATGATATTATTTTTGTACCTAGCTATAAATTCTGTAGCTCTCCCATATTTCTTGTTATGGTTACATAACTATAAGTTCTGCTGTTTTATTGGTGTCCAACATAAGCTAATAGTTTGTTAACTTGGGTTCTCTTCTTATTATCTCTGTTATTGTTGATTGGCTTACTCAAAGAACTTGGGCATACTGAGCAAATGATTTACAAATTTTGACAAAAGCAATTTAGCTTTTGAAGCTTTTGTACATTCACATTAAATTTGGGTTTTATAAGTTTTTCTTGGGGAAACATTGGCATCTTGAACTGGAGCAAAACATTGAATAAATTTGCTAGTGATATTCAATAGAAAAATAATGCATTGTGAGAACTCACAATAACATGCAACTTTATTTTAAGGAACCTTGCAGAATCTTTGCGATGGATTTCTCTAGTTGGTTATAATGTCTATACCTAGTGTTAACTCATATTTTTTCTTTTTTTGTTTCCTGTCCTTGTTACTCTAGTTCTTTATCTAGTTGAATTTATTTTTGTTAAAGATATCTTGCTTCTAAAATTATAAATTGTCGTCTATATTAGTCTACCTTTTTGTTTAAAAAATCCTTCGTGTCTTTGTTGATAAGTATCGTAGAAATTCTTTATTCCTTGCTTAATAACTTTGTTTTGTTTAATCTTGTTTTCTTTCACAATTTTTTTGCAGATGTTTCAAGGCAATACCAGATAAGTAGTACCGATTTTGTGGCACTCCACTTTACAATGAAATATTAGAGAGGCTAAAGAGTGCCTTCATGAGTCTTTTGGAACAAGGTTTTTTTGGGATCCAATTGAGCAGTCAACTTTCTTTTTCTGAATTGGTAGTGATGGCAATGGAAGGGCTGCCACAGTTGCGCCGCTTGAGATCATCACAGCACTTGATCTTGAAACATACACTTTATCTCTACCTTTTTTTGCTAGAATCTTGAAACATACACCTTTTCCCTACAATTTTTGCTAGAATTATGTAATTTGGTGCTAGAATCTTGAAACATACACTTGTATCGAAGTCTATATTTCAATAGAACCCTTCTTGTTGTGGTTTTGTAATCAAAGTGTATATTTCAATAGAATTTGTACATTTTTAGATTAAATTATTTTGTTTTTTATGTGTTCAGTTTTAAGATTGCAAGATTGTGTCACTAAAATTGGTTTGTTGTCTTACCAATTTTGATGAGGGAAAAAAAATACAAATTAAAGATGATAAAGTCTCTTACCGTCTTTTTTTATGAAATCAAAACTACCATAGTTGGCTTGCTAACAGTTCAGAAGAAAAACCACAAGCATCATTATAGATATGAAAATATTTAGAAAAGGATAATTACATTTTATTCCATTCTCTGGGTTAGTACAATATATAAAGGTTTTTTAATAAACTAGTCGCTAACCCGTGCAATGCACGGGATAGTTAAATAATTATTTAATTAATCAACCTCACATTAAAAGAAAATGCTAGTTAAATAAATATTTAGTTAATCAATCTCACATTAAAAGAATAGGCTAAAAGAATCAAGGAAAGGCTTATTTTCCCACCAAGAAAAAGCTAAAAAGGAAAGGAAAAAAAAAAAAGGACATTGAAAAAGAAAGAAAGAAAAAACTATATTTTGTAGATCAAATACTGTTAAAAATTTTTAATAAACACTATTGTCACATCTATATTTGTTGTAGGCATTTAAATACTTGTTTGATAAAATATGTCAAAGTATTTGTGTGGAATTGGGGGAAGAAGAAATAAATTGAAAGCAATGGGATTACGTTACTATATTATTTTCTTCAATTCAATATAATTGAAGAAAGAAAAACTTGGATTTGAAGTGCAACCGCTGGTCATGGAGGACTCATACTCAGGCTTGTAGGAATTAGTGCGACCAAATCATGCTCTGATTAGGTTTTCAGAGACCTATTTAAAGGCTTCTTAGAAAGGCTGAAAGATACAAATTTGAGTAAAGCAACAGTCTCTAATTGGCACCAGATTACCTGCAAAAAATAGTGAAACGATTCAAATGAAACCCAAATAACTCAACATATCAAAGTATTTAGCCTTCAGAGAGAGAGAGAGAGTAAGTAACAATTAGATAGCAAGGACCCAAGGTCACACACAAACCCAATAGGCAAACACAAATTGAATATACCAATATGATATGTATGTGGAGCTTACATAGATCAATCCCACATACATATAAAAGATGTGTTTAATACATCTATTCCATAAGAAATTTTTTGACAGAACCTAATATTATAAGGTGATATCCAAAGCATAGCATTAGAATGCTATTACATAACTTTTCCATTTACGCTACATATATTCAAATAAAAATAATTTTATGTAGTGTGTAGTGAAGTCATAGGTTGCAGCATCATTTTCAACCTTTTAAAATGATTACTTAAATAAAAGCACAACATTTAAAAAGAAAACCAAAATTCTAGAGAACTTATTAGTAAAAATCATTACTCTTAACCAAAATTCGAAACGCTTATAGTTCTCTATTAACAAAATTGTAACTCACTATTCTAGTTGGGAGTTGCAATACAGATTCTCACCAATAGTACCTGCTGTAATTCAAAGATAACCCAAAAAAAAAAAAAAAATTAACTTATAGCAACTAATAACCTGAAATACTAAACTTAACAACATAACAACATAGAAAGAGAGCAATAAAAAATTCCAGACTTTTTCAACCAATCCAAACATTTTCTAATTTTTACCAATCCAAAATAGAGGACTTTCACAAAACATATGTAAATTTTTTACCAAACCTTTACTCTACAATGATTCTAATTTCATTGAGACATTTTGTCAAACACTTAGGGTTGGCTTATTTTCACAAAGGATACCAATTCTTATATCATTCTTTCAACATTGAGAAATTACATAGGAAAAAATTTAAAACTTAAAACTTAAAACTCGAGAGAGAGAGAGAGAGGGAGGGTATACACACACACACACAAAATTTAAAACTCAACTTTGAGAAAAAATATTGATGAAGTGATAATGGTGATGATGAGAGAAAAAGTTAACTTCATAGGAAAAAATAATAATGAAGAAATTACACATGAATTCTTTGAATCTACTACCACCTCAAAAAGTTTTAACGCAAAAAAGAAATAAACATAACACACCTAATCGTATGGGTCCACCCATTGAAACAGGATCCAAATACCATAGACAAATATAAAAAGAACAAATATAGCTCATAATATTAATGGAATAACAAATTTGTGAAAAATATAAATTATGCAGTAAACCAAAAAAAAAAAAAAAAGCACCAAATTACCAATCAAAGCAAGATGCTTATCCTAAAAAAAAAAAAAAAAAAGTGAGATGCTTATCCACAAATATGTTGGATTGAATAATCTGTAGAAAAGATAAGCAATGAAAATCAAATAGAAAATATCTACCAAAACCTATAAAGTAATCCACAATTGGCAAATTAACAAAGCAAAACTCACTCTTTTTTTTTTGGATAGGTAATCAAAGATTTATTGCATAAAAAAAGAGATCATGTGCACAATGGCGAGCACTTTGAACATTAACAAAGCAAAACTCATAGTTCACCAACGTATCTAAAAAAAACCCTTCACAAGATTGTGCTTCCATTTACTTTTGTTTCACTATTATTTTTTTCCTCAGCACCCAAAAAGATGCTCAATTAAAATTTTGAGAATATAATCCAACATGTCAAACCTAGAAAAGTTCATGAATTGGTGGGTAAACAATCTTTTCTCAGTAATAACTTGCAACTCCATTAAGCCTTTACAACTGAACTTTAAACAAAGGAATAACGCAATGTGTGGCTTTTTGAAAGGCCACACATTTATTAATAGCTGTTACTTATCAATACAAAGGCAGGGAAAGAAACAATTTTATGGTATAAAAATATAAGTCCTCAAGCAAAGCCTAAAGCCTCTCAGCTGATAATTTCTAACAAAATGGAACAACCTCAACTTGCATAAAAAAATTCAACAAATAAAATAATAGAGCAACCATTAGTCAACTCAACAAATCAACTAAGCCTTAATTGTAATTGCAAGCTGACTTCATAGATGTAAAGATTACAAACAAAAAAATAAAACAATTTATGCTAGTACAATTTATGCAATACTAATGTATAAAAAATCATGAAAAGGCAACAAACAACAAAATTAAAACTTCCAATGTTCAAAACCTTACATGACATAGAAGCATTAACTTGATTTCTTTTCACTTTGTTGCAAAATATGAAGCCGCAAATACCAAACCACATAACTATTTATACCGAAAAAATCACAAACTTGGTCATCCATAAAAATTAAAAATAAATCTGGGTATCCCAAATTCATCAACAACATGAAATTTAAACTCTACCAAACAACATGAAATTTAAACTCTAATCAACCACCAATCTATCCAAACCTACTGTATCTAAAATTTCAACTGGTACATACAATCCAAAAGAAACCAATACCCAAAAAACCCATTCTTTGCTTCATCTTTATGTAGGGTTGTAGGTGTCTTCGATTGTGCAATTCTTTTTGTTTTTCTTCATCATTCAACCTTAATCAAAACCAATAACCCAAATACCTAAATCGAAAACAATCAACCCAAAATAAATTAAAAAAAAAAAAAACTTAAATACTCTTGGTGGTAGACTAAAATAAAATTTCAACTTATGCAATCTGTATATTTTTTAGTTGATTTGAGTCCTAATTCAACCATTAGTCAACAGGCTTTATTGTAATTGAAGCAGAAACTGAATTCAAATCACGATAATTCAACAGCAATAACTCTGATTTTTATATCAATCATAAACGTATATTTGATAAATTTAGTGCTTGAAGCAGAAACTGAATTCAAATCACGATAATTCAACATCAATAACTCTGATTTTTATATCAATCATAAACGTATATTTGATAAATTTAGTGCCTTACCAGTACTGCACTAACCTGCTACAATCCTGGCAAGAATCTGCATATATTGAAGGTCTTAGTTTGTTGCTCGTAGCTATCATGGAACTCTGCTATGAATAACTTTTACTGCTGTGTTTGGAATACCATATTACTTTCCAAAGTCCTTAACCCGTACGTAGCACCAAAACTGAAGAGAAGCTCTCTTCTTCATGTAATTTTTATTTAAAAAAATTGGTTTGAGGAATAAAGAGAGAAAGGGGAAACGGAGAGACCCATGACAAAGCACATAGAGAGATAACTCAAAGGTTAGGGTTTTGGGTTTTAAGAATGCATATAGGTTAGAGAGTCAATCGCATAAGACTGGAAAAAAAATCGAAATTAATTTTAAAAAATCAAAATTTAAAAAATAGAAATAAATAAATGTTGACGTGGAAAATTGTGGGAGTTTCAAAGACTTCGGTTTTATATATATATATAGATGAATGAGAACACTCATGCGACAAAATTGGACAATACAACAATACAATACATACTCTGCAAGGTCTTTCGCCTTATTACCTAATTTAAACTAGAAAGGAGGTAGCATATGTTAAATTTGAAACTTTACTAAAATTGAACGATAGCTCCCTTTATAACGAGAAATTATACAGTCCTCATGGTGGACCACGTCATTTGTCCACCATTCCTTTAAAAGACTCCCACCTATTTAAAATTGTTGAGTCGATATTCAGTTTTTATTTAAAACTCCACAATTTTAAACAAGTGGTAATCTTTTACTGGAATGGTGGACCATATCACTTGTCCACCATAAGGACCTTATAATTTCCCCTTTATAACCTTCAAATAATAAGATCACCACAATGAAGAAAGGTAAAGAAAGGTTTTCAACATGACTTAGGATACTTGTCACTCTCATTAACTGACACCTTGCCTTGTATGCAGCATTTCCTGTAACTATGTTTACAAGAAATCCTTACTCTAAAAATATTAATTTCTTGCATTCAAAAAATAAACAAGATTCGGTACATGACATTGCATTTTAAAAATGAACAAGATTTGGTACATGTCATTGCATTTAAATATATTAATCACTTGTATATATAATTAATGTTTAACTAGAGGTTACTCAAACATGCACTTGTACAATCTAACATGTTTAACATGTTTGAGTAGCTTCTTTAGTTACATAAAATTATCCAAAAAAATTGCTACATGTGCAATCAGTCATTTCCAAGGCAAAGTTGTCTAAAAATATTGTCCATTGTGCAATATATCAAACAAACTATCCAAAAAATGTTGTCCATCATACTACAAAATCAATATTAGCTTGAAAAAATGTCAAAAAAATCAAGTTACATTTTTAACTTAAACAAACATGAGAAAATTTTACTACAATTGAACTTACCATTTATTACTTTTTTACATACCAAAAAAGTGTTGCATTTGTAGGCAAGCATTTGTATTTTCAACACATGGAGTTAGTGCATAATTGAACCTAACTTCATTTCCCTGTGTATATATATAAACAAATAAGTTTATTTGATAAACATGTATGATAACATTTATTTTTTACTTGACCAATATTCACAAGATTTGATACTTGAGACGACGATGGTATGATGGTGGTACTAACAAATGCTGCCAATGTAATCACAATGATTATAAAAGTGTAAGAAATAACTTAGCTACTTATGACTACAAGACATAAAACATATAAACAGGTAAGTTTATTCAAAATTCCATGTATGAAAATGTTTACATGTTACCTGACAAACATTCGCATCATTTGATACTTGAGACTAGGGGTATTCACCAAACCGTAAAAACTGCACCAAATAGTATAATTGCACCACACCACAAGTAATAGTGCACCGCACCACACCGCATGGTGCAGTGCGGTTTGCGGTTTTATAATAAGAAAACCGCACAAACCGCACCGCACCGCACCCTCTCTATATATAAAATATATTTATTTATTTTTAATATTAAATATATTATTAATAGTTTAATAAACCTAGTTTTCAAAAAAAAAAAAAAAGTTTAATAACCCTAGCAAGTGTTGACTAGAAAAGCCAACCCTAAATAAAGAAAAACTAACTCAATAATTTAAAACTTGGCCCAAAAAAAGGGAAAAATTAGTTTTGGGTTGAGTAGGAAAAGCTCAAAATTTGAAAAATATATCAACTTCAAACCGCATCTTATACATAGTATCACACATGTGACTGCAAAAATGAGGTGCGGTGCGGTTATGGTTTTGGCTAAACTCTAAACCGCATCACACCGCACCACACTGCACATGTGACCGCAAAAACAAGGGGCAGTACAGTTATGGTTTTAGCTAAACCGCACCGCAAAGTGCGGTGCTAAAAATGGCCCAAAATCGCACCACACCACACCACAAACACCCCTACTTGAGACTATGATGGAGTTAATGTTTTCTAACATCAAAGCCCATTTGCCTTTTGTATTTTAACCAAAATTCTCATGCATCTTCTAATGTATTGAATTCCATACCAACTCTAGGATTCAAATCTGCATTGGCATCCATGTTTTGAGAGAATTCTATCGCCACACTATGCAATGAATTAAAAAATACTCTCGTAATTAACAAAAAAAATGTAAAAAATATTACTATTATAAATATAGAAGAATGAATGTTTTTCATTGAAAATAAAAGCTGAAAATTTGTGTCCCAATATTGTGCTTATCATACATAAGAATTATGACAAACCAATATATGATCATGAGAGATGATGACCCAATTGATAAAGGACAGTTTCAAGCTAAATTTTTTTAAGAAACTATTAAAGTGTATCATACCTATACAAAGACAAACATTCAATTATCAAAAAATATTTTTCTAAAAAAAAAATGATCTTTTCTATCCCTATGACAATAAATTTTTATCACTAAATTCTGACTACAAACTTGAAAGGCAAGACAAAAATACTACAGTTTAGACACAATCAGGGCCTAAAAGCATAGAATTCAACCAATGTAACATCTAATTAAGTAAAATAGGGATTTTAGCTATATCCCTTGTATCACTGACCATCCATTTCTTTAATTTTGCTAGACCTTATTTCACATATCTATTTGAAAATGTGCAAAATTAAAGTTGCAGCAAAAAAAAAAAAAAAAAAAAACTACCCAAAAATATTCCTCAAAACAAAACTAAATAATGATTCAATAAATATATATCACTAGTAGAACTAAAATCAAACCCCAACTATCTTGATCCCTGATCCAACTCTCCTCTTACCCAAAAAATAATTTTTATATTGATTCAATGTATACAAAAGAGAGAACTCACCTCATTGAGTCGTTTGATGTTGGAAACAACCTAGGAATCAAAGATGGACCCGCGGTGACTATGCCATATGGGATTTTGGGGATTTTCTAATGATACATTGGCCAAGTATCGTCGGAACCACCAATCTAGTCAGTGGCTGTGTTGCTTCAGAGAGACCTTCACTCCATGAGAGTTGAGACAACTTCACACACTTGGAGACAGAGAAAGAGGGAGAGTGTGAGTGTTTAGGGGTTTGGTTTCAAATGGTAAGTTTCAGTTTTTTCTTTGCTTTTACTGATGGGTGTGAGTTAGGGCTGCCATGACAATGGGTTGAAGGAGAGGCCGAGAGCAAGGAGGAGGGTAGCTGCGCAGGAGAGAGAAAAATTTGATTTTATGAAATTATGAACTTAGACCCATCAGGTAAGAATAAATAGTGAGCGGGCTTTGAAAAATTTTAAGGGTGAAATAGTCTTTTTCTTACTTGGTGAGGTGTCAAAGTTTTGAGTCATTAGATTAAATGAAGGGTTGAGATTTGTGCTATTGCACACCGTGCAATACTCTAGGTATTGCATGGGATCTCAATCCATTTTTCTTTCTCCGTCTCTAAAAGGCGAAGCAATATTGGAAGGTGTATCCCTCAGAACACTGTTGTTTAGTAAAGAGATGCAAAACGACAATGTGTACAGTAATTTCCAAAACAACATAAGAGAGGAATTATTAAACTAATAAAGAAAATTTGGAAAAAAAAAATTATTGGTGTAAACAAAGATTGAACTCCAGATCTCTTATTCAACCATCAGAGATTTTACCAATTAAGCTAGCTGGAACCCACCTAATATACTGGACTAAGGTGACTAAGTAAACATATTCGATCTTCTGATTTGCTTCTTCTTTTTTTAAATGAAGACAATAATTTCTTTCTTTTTTTTTCATTGGGTGACAATTATTATTGTTCAAAATGACAAAACCTCGAATGTATGGAATAGAGAAAAAAAAAAAAATTTAGGGAGAGAGGATAAGATCAAGGTACTCATGTTGTATCTTTATTAATAAAACAGGATGTATCTCTTTATAAATAAAAGTCTAACATTGGTCACACTTCTAACATTAATAAAACATGAAATTTTCATTAATAATAGTACCTTTTCAGGTTGTTTACATTCCAAGGGCATGATATTACATTCTCATCTAAATCTTCTAAAAAATATGCACCAACACCAGCCACTGGGGTGATGCAATATGGTCCTTCCCAATTTGGTCCTAGCTTTCCCCATGCTAGATTTTTTGCAATGCCCAGAACTTTCCTTAACACTAAGTCCTCAGGCACTAGTGGCCTCAGCTTTACTTTGGCATCATAACCTTGCTTAAGTTTGTGTTGGTAGTATGCCAGTTGGACCATTACTCTTTCCCTTCTTTCTTCAATAAGGTCTAAGCTTTTTTCTAGTAGCTCATTGTTGCTGCTCGGACAAAATGAACTAGTTTTCAGTGTCGAAAAACCCGTTTCTAGGGGAATAACAGCCTCGGCCACGTAAGTCATTGAAAATGGGGTCTCTCCTGTTGACTTGCGGGGTGTGGTTCAATACATCCACAGGACATGTGGCAGTTCTTCCACCCACCTTCCCTTCATGTTGTCTAACCTCTTCTTAAGTCCGTTCACTATGACCTTGTTAACAGCCTCAGCTTGTCCATTCCCCTAGGGGTAGGCTGGGGTAGAATATCTATTTGTAATTCCCAATTCACAACAATACCTCCTGAAGGCTTTACTATCGAATTGAAGACCATTGTCTGAGATGAGGGAGTGAGGGACCTCGAACCGAGTAACAATGTTTTTCCAAAAAAAATTTTTGACGTCCACATCTCTGATATTCACTAAAGGTTTAGCTTCTACCCATTTAGTGAAGTAATCAGTGTCGACGAGCAGATACCTTTTGTTTCTTGCTGCCTTGGGAAAGGGCCTGACAATATCCAAGCCCCACTGAGCGAATGGCCAAGGGCTGGACAGTGGATTGAGGATCCCTCCTGGTTGATGTATGTTTGGCGCAAACCTCTAACATTGGTCACACTTCTTCACGTATTCAAGTGCTTCTTTCTGCATGTTTGGCCACCAGTAGCCTTGGGTGATGGCCCTATGAGATAAGGACCTGCCTCTTGTGTGGCTTCCACAAATCCCTTTGTGTAATTCCTCCAGGATTAGTTCTGAGGCCTCTTGGTGTACACAGAGTAAGTATGGTCCAGAAAAGGAACGTTTATACAGCTTCTGGTCCTCGGATAGCCAGAATCGAGAAGCGTTTCTTCATATATTGTCAGCCTCGGTCTTCTCTTCAGGCAAGATGACTTCCTTCAGAAACAGTACTAGAGGGTCCATCTAGCTAGCTCCCACTCTGACATTGTGGACATGGATCACTTCTCTCTTCGTCATTGAGAGTTTGTATAAATCTTCCACAAGGATGACCTGGGGCAAACCATGAGCCGAGGAGGTGGCAAGCGTAGACAAGGAGTCGGCATGTGTGTTCCCACTTCTAGGGATATGCAGTAAGCTAAAAGAATCGAAACGTGACTGTAGGCGTTTAACTTGGTCTAAGTATCCCTGCATTCTTTCGTCTCTTGCTTCTAATTCCCCATTCACTTGGCCAATGACCAGTCTTGAGTCCGAGAACATGTTTACTGCTTTTCCGCCTAGTTTCTGAACCATGGACATCCCCTCCAGTAGGGCCTCATATTCAGCCGCATTATTCGTGGCCGAGAAACCCAGTCTTAGCAATTTTTCGATGGTGATCCTTTCAGGGGAAATTAGAACTAGCCCCACTCTAGAGCCCCTTTGGTTCACTACGCCATCAACATATACTTTCCAGCATGTCAGCCCCTGTAGAGAGATTGCGCCAACCGATTTTTCATCCATGTCTTGCGTCTTTGCTTCCTCTTCTAACGAGGGTTCAGGGAATTCAGCCACCAAATTTGCGAGGACTTGGCCTTTGACGGAGGTATGAGGCATGTACTTGATGTCAAAAGCCCTTAGAATCGTGCCTTACTTAGCAACTCTTCCTGTATAATTAGCATTCCAAAGTATGGACCTGAGTGGAAGCTGGGTTAGAACGATAACTGTGTGTGCCTGGAAGTAATGGGGAAGCTTTCGTGTAGCTTGAACCACTGCTAGGATGGCTTTTTCTAGTGGTAGGTAGCGGATCTCAGCTTCATGCAATAATTTGCTCATGTAATAGACTGGTCGTTGTACACCATTGTCCATTCGTATTAGCACTAGGCTTACTGCATGAGGGGCCACAGCGATGTAGGCGAAGAAGACTTCATCGACCTTAGGACTGGACATGATTGACGGCCGAGATAGATATTCTTTAAGTTGTTGGAAGGCCAAAGCACATTCTTTGGTCCATTCAAATCCTTTCCATTTATTCAACAAGAGGAAGAAGGGTTTACACCTGTCTGTCGACCAAGAAATAAAACGGTTTAGGGTAGTAATCATGCAGGTAAGCTTTTGGACCTCCTTGGGATTCTGAGGTGGCAGCAAGCTGCTGACAGCCCTGATTTGATCGAGACTAACCTCGATCCTTTTGTGGGTCACCATATAGCCCAAAAATTTTCCTGATCCTACCTTAAATGAACATTTGGATGCGTGGATACGCAACTTGTGTCTCCTCAGAATTTCAAAGATGTCCTCGAGGTCTCTTACGTGTTTGGACACCACCTTACTCTTTACCACCATATCGACTATGTAGACTTCAATGCTCTTACTCAGCTACGGCTCAAACATTCTGGTCATCATTCTTTGGTAGGTGAAACCTGCGTTTTTTAAACCAAAAGGCATCACCTTGTAATGATAGTTTCCAATGGGAGTAACAAAAGCTATCTTTTCTTGGTTGTCTGCGACCAGTGGTATTTGATGATATCCTTGAAAGGCATCCAAGAAGCTTATCCGAGGATGGCTCGCGATTGCGTCTACCAACTGATCTATCCGAGACATAGGGAATGGATCTTTCGGGCAGGCTTTATTTAGATCCGTGAAGTCGACACAAACTCGCCTTTTACCACTCTTCTTCTTTACCACTACAGTATTGGCCAACCACTCGAGATAAAAAAACTTCCTTGATAGCCCTTGCTTTTTTAAGCTTCATCACCTCATCCCTAACAGAGTTGGCATGCTCCTTCGACGGGTGCCGAAGTGGTTGCTTCTTGGGAGTGGCGGATGGGTTAATGTTCAGGTGGTGGCAGATGAAACTCGGATAAACCCCTGGGGCCTCGTAGGTGTCCCACGCAAACACGTCCACGTTTTTTTTTTTCGAGAAACCCAATCAGTTCTTCTTTCTCTTGGGGAGGTAGTTCCAAGCCGACTTGAAAGAACTTTTATAGATCAACGCCAATGGCTACCTTTTCTATATCTTCACATTTTGCCTCCTTTGTTGATTCATTATCGGACAATGTTGGGGTGGCTGATTGCTAAAAGCCCTTTCCAATAGAGGCCGAGGGCTCAGCACTGGGTTGGTGTGAGATAGCGGCCACCATGCACTGTCTGGCCATGGTCTGATTCCCCACAATCTTTTTAACCTGGCCCTCCGACGAGTACTTCACCTTCTGGTGCAGGATAGAAGAGACAGCCCCTAGGGCATGTAGCCAAGGTTTAGTCACAATAGCTGTGTAGGGTGAATAAGCGTTAACTACGATGAAATCCACCTCCACCATGTCCAAACTGGTTTGTATGGGCAGTCTGATCTGTCCCTTTAGAATAACGGTCTTTCCCTCGAAACTTACCAGAGGGGAATCGTTCGCCGATAGGTCCTCAGATTTTAAGTTTAGCCCCTTGTATAGGTTGGGGTATATTACTTTAACAGCACTGCCCTGATCTACTAGCATTCTCTTCACATCATATCTTCCAATCCTGAGTGTGACTACTAGAGCATCGTTATGGGGTTGGATGGTCCCAATCTTATCTTTGTCCGAAAAGCCCAGCATTGGTGAAGCCTTCTTCTTGGCCTTTTTGGACTCCCGATCATCATCCTCGGTAGAAAGCTAAGCCATAGACATTACTCTGGAAGGGCAAGAGCCGGTCCTTCCCGGAGCCGCAAGAATGACATTTATCGTGCTTATAGGAGGTCTTAAGGTGGTGTCTTTCCGGGATTTAGGATTCGCCTATCCTTGTTGACCACCGGAATGATGTAGGAGGTGCCTTAAATTTCCTTCTCGGACCAGTTGGTCCAAGTGGTTCCTTAAGTTTCTGCAGTTCTCGATGGTATGCTCCGATTCTTAGTGGTATTGGCTATACAGGTTTTGGTTGCGCTTCATGGGGTCTCCTACCATCTTATTTGGCCATTTGAAGAGTGGCTTGTTCTTGATTTTCTCAAGAACCTGATGTACCAGATCTCGGAACACAACATTAATTGCCTACATGTTGGCAGATCTGGATTGCCCTACAAAGTCTTTCCTCGACCGGTTGTTGTTGTTAAATCGGTCCAACTTGAAGTCCCTTCTCTCTTGAGGGAGAACCTTTGCTTTTCCTTTACCCAACTGTTGGTCTTCTTTGACCCTTTTGTACTTGTCGATTTGGTCCCCGAGTTGGTGCAAGTTGGTGACAAGCTTTCCTGTTAGGGATTTTCTTAAACCATGCTCAGCTGGGAGGCCGCTCTTGAAAGTGCTGATGGCAACGTCGTTATAGTTACCCTCTATCTCATTGTACATATCCCAGTACTTGTCCGAGTAGGCTTTCAGGGTCTCCCCTTCTAGCATGGACAAAGACAGTAGAGAATCCAAGGGCCGAGGAACCCTGTTACTTGTGATGAAGCGAGAGCCAAAGGCTTGGGTCAGCTGCTTAAAGAAGCTTACGAAATTTGGTTTGAGGCCGTCAAACCATCTCATTGCCACTGGTCCCAAGCTGGACATAAATACTTTGCACATCAAAGCCTCGTCTTTGGAATGGATGGCCATTCTTTGGTTAAACTAGCTTACGTGCTTTATAGGGTCCGTTCGACCATTGTACATAGTGAAAGTAGGTTGATGGAATCGTCGAGGAAGCTTAGCCCCTTCTATCTTGCGTGTGAAGGGTGACTTAGAGATTCGATCCAGGGCCTTGCTCATGGCGTCGTTCACTAGGCCTTTACGAGATAGACTTTTGTGACTGCGTTCATGGTGGTGCTCTTCCTCATAAGAAAACTCACTTGATGGAGTTCTTGACCTTTGCCTATAATTGTCGTCCCCTTCGTCACTAGTATTTGAACTGGAGGGGGAGAGCTTCCGTTGCGCGCTACGTAGTTTCTTTTTTAAGTCGTCAATCTCCTGCTATAGGGCTTTGTTATCGTCTTACTTTTGGGATACATGACTTCTCACTCTAGAATGGCTTCTGCTGGTATGGGTAGTACGTACACTACCTTCTCGATGTTTGTCCTGATCTTTTTCCCGCTCAAGGTTAAGAAAGTTGTCCTACCGTTGAGAACTTGCAGGCTCTATCTAGTGTGGACCTGCTTGGTGTGGACTTGATCCTACCATGTTTAACCGTTGCACTTACTAACGCACAAGTTCTCCCCACAGATGGCGCAAATTGTAGGGTCACAATTTGAGGCCCAAGCCTTAAGTTTATGGGGTCTTGGTCCAAGGGGCCCAATACAATGAATTTGTAGAGAATGGTCAAAGAACTAGGCCCTAATAAATTGGACAATGGCTAGTGTTGAATTGCATGACGTTCAAACATGAATCAAGGATGCTGATATTAATAAACTTTCAGTCTGAGGAGGTTAAATGTGGATATAATGATCACTCTCGAATATGAGAATGGTTTAGGTTGCTTTTCTCTCTTTTCTCTCTCGCCTTTCTGATTACTCCCCATGAAAGGGTTCTTCACCTTATATATCCTCATTTGAATAATTTTCACACTCCACTTGTTGATCATCCGAAGCCCTACTTGAGTGCTTGTCCCATCAGACACCCTCTCTAACTTTCTGTGAGTTACGATAGCCAAGGTAACACTGTTAAGAGGTATTCTCCACATAAATGCGTACAGAAAAGTAGCTACAGTGCATTTAATGTGGTGGTGACAGCCTTCTCTTAGATATTTTCAGGTTTTCTTCCTTCTCATGTGTCCGCAAAGTACATCTACGTCATTGAAGCTTCTTGGAAGGTCACTTTAATTGCTAAATTATATATTTTGAACCCTATTCATTAAGTCCGAGGAGGATGTACTCCTCGTACGACCCTTCATTTGCTCTGTGCTAATGGGACCTAGTCTGGGAATATCTCATAATTATTTGCTTCTTCTTGGACCCATTTGTGTCCTCAGATAAAGCCCAAGGCTCAATATACGATCCTGGGCCCTTGCCCCTACAAAATTCATTTTATTCCCTTAGTCCTTGAGAATTTTGAGTAAATTATGGGACTAAAATGACAAACTTTAAACTTAAAAGATTAAAATAATTTTATGGACAAAATTACTTGACTAAAATGAAAAACTTCAAATTTAAAAGACTAAAATAATTTTTAGGCAAAACTAGCGGATATAAATTACATTTTTGCTTGGAAATTAAATTGGAAACTAAGAATATTAACTAAAATAAAATATATAAAAAATCACTAACCTAGCACAATTGTAATAGGAATGTAGGAAGAATATATGAGGCATTTTCAGTGCTCTTAAAAAATTTGGAGTGAAGCACCTTGAGCTAAAAGGGCAGACTCTAATTTAGCAAACACACACAACAGGAGCGAAAAGTTGAAATAATGACATTACATGAAAATATAATTTAATGATATTTAGGTGCGGTTTGGATTCAGCGTTTTCACGTTTTACGTGTTTTCTCTTTTTTTTTTTTTTTTTTTTTTTTTTTTTTTAAGACCAGCGCTTGGTGCATTGTTCATGGGACATGAATAGTGCACCAAGGCATATGAACAGTAAAAAAGAGTGAACAGTAGTCGTAATATTTGACCTTTTAGCCACTTTTCAGCACACTAGTGGGTCTGTGCACTATTCACGGGACCCATAAATTTCACTTTTTAGTAACTTTTTCATTAAAAATGGGTCCTACGGTATTATTCACACATTTAAAAATTATTTTGTTACAGTATTTTTAGTTTTCAATCTCCCCCCCCCTTTCTTTTGCATCCTGTCTTTTGTAGATTGGAGTAAGAAATTTACTTCATCCACAAGGGTTTATTTGCACGATATTTACCCAATTTGATTCTATTTTTTGAGCAAAAAGCAAGAAATTAAATAATTATTTCAAAAAAGGTGTCAAGCATGATTTAGGAGTCTTTTGGCTGAATATTGCTAAAAACTGAGTTTATTGGTGATATAGGTACTATTCAAAGTTATTTGCAAGAAAAAGTATGAGAGATAGGGAAGATAAGTGATGTGATGGGGAGGGAGAAAAAATTGAATTTCGGTAATGAGATTATCGAAATTCTTGCTGCCCAAAGCTACTGCCCAAGTGAGTGTGAAGTGCTCGAAGTGCTAGTGCTAGGTGGAGTGCCCAAAGGGAAACCAATTGTGGCAACCAAGTTGCCGAAATTGTAGGGAACGGAGGAGAGAGAAAATATGAATTATGGCAACCAAGTTGCCAAAAAATGGGAGGAAAAAAAAATTGTGGCAACCAAAAAAATTGTGGCAATGGCATTGCCGAAATGGAGGGGGAAAAATTGTGGCAATTGATTTGTGGCAATGACATTGCCGAAATAAAGGGAAAAAAAATTGTGTCAATGGTATTGTTGAAATAGAGGGAAAAAAAATTGTGGCAATGGAATTGCCGAAATAGGAGGAAAAAAAAAAAACAATTTGTGGCACCGAAAATTGGAGGAGTCAATTAGCCAATCACCTTACCTCTTCCTCTGATTCTTATTCTCCAAAGTGCTTGGAATATATTTATTGATCATTCCCAATAAAACCTAACCTACTGATATCACGTCTATGTCATGGATTCTTTTTTGTCTTTTCATTTCTCCTCTTCGTAATAAAAGGCAAGTACCCTCACTAAAGGATTGCATCTCCTCACAAAATTACATCCTCCAATTGTTCAATTACTCTTTTGCTTTGCTTCAGTGTGCACAACTAAGGATTGTAAGTTTTGGGTTAATGTAAGTTAATGAGCTGCATTTTCAGAATAATGACCAGTATGAGTGGCATATGGATCATGAAAGTGCCTGCCATGTGAATAACTAAACGATGCACTTGGTCCTTCGTTGGCTTATCGAATGAGAAAAACATCTCGGTGGCTTCTTATGGGCTCTACACCCACATACAACTTTGCACCTACAAATCTATATTGGCAGCCTAACATATCGAATATTGCATTGACACCATTATCATCTTCTACAAAAACTTGCTGGTAAATCACAAGATGTGGATGACATTGAAAAGGAAATCTATACCAAATAGTAAGTTTTGAATCTTCTCTGTTTTTATGAAGCGTGTATGCTATTCTATCACATAGATCTTCAAATATAACACCCTGGTTTAATGGAAGCATAGAAGGAGGTGGCCCTTCGTAATAAATCCCATTTTCACCATGTTTAATTATTCCACCGGAATGGATGAGAAAAATGAACAACTTTTCTACCATCTACACTAAAACATAACAATAGTATTAATATATTAACACTACACAACCATTAAAATGCAATACAATAAGGTAATCCATTAAAAATATTCAATGTTTAAATAGCTAGAGCTGAGAAAATTCTATTAAAGAGGATTGGTTCACTAATAATATATTACTGTCCGTCATAGTAGTTAAAATTATTTTTTGTTTCCCTTTTCTTAAGTAACTTAGCACAACATTAACATTTAGAAGGATCTATTATGGTTACGTTAATTATTTTATGTAGCTCTTCATTTTGATTCTTTTAAAACAAGACAGATAATATAATGTTCTTATGCATCCATACGATAACAGATAAATATTTCTAATATCGTACAATTTTCTTTTTTATTATTATACCTAAAACTTAGATTTTAAGGTTTATGAGCATATACTAACCTTTTTTTTTTTGGGTTTTCTTATATTGAACATGTATATTATAGGCTAACAAAATAAGTATTTCTTTAAGGAAACTTTATGTTAATTTTGAAATATATTTTTGCTATAAGAAATTTTAGGCAAGAATTCATGGACAAATAATTTAAAACATATTATACAAATCAGTTTATGTTGCAAAACACATAATACAAAAATCAGATTTGCATGAACAAATAATTTAACAAAAAAATATTTTCATGCTTAGCTATGCCCCTAAAACATATCAACATGAATGTTATAAAAAGAAAAGTAACTACTTAAGAGATGTAACTCACCTTGTAAGAGATAAAGAACGGATAGATATTTGCAAGTGTTGTTTCTTATAGTTGTTTGTAGAATGTATGGTACACATGAATTGAAAATGGTTGGTAGAATTATGAGGGGAATAAGAGTGGAGAAGAAGGTTGATGGAATTTTTAGGAGAAAAAGAGTAGAAAATAAGATCCGTGAAAACTTTGGTAACATTAGTGCTGTTTAAATCAGATGCAAGTTTCATATATGTTAAATTCTTAGATTTTAAACTGTATAATTAGATACGTCAATTGACCAAATACAACACAACACAGACCAAGATGGGACACTTTGATACAAATAAATTACTTAACTATAAACATATATTCATTGCAGAGAATCTTTGTTTTGTTTTGTTTTTTTTTTTTTTTTTTTTTTTTTTTTTTTTTTTTTTTTTTTTTTTTTTTTCCTGTTTATAGTGTGCATATCAATAATTTTTTTCTTCCATAATTTTCTTCCGCAAAGAATCTTTGTAAAAATCTCAATTTCTTTGTTTTTATTTATTTTTTTTATTTATAGTGTGCACATCAATCACTTTTTTCTTCCATAATTTTCTTTCATGCATGGATAGGAATCTAATAAGAATCTATGTACTTTTTTTTAGAATGAGAATCAATGTACTTGAATCTATCATTATTTGTTTCATAGGGTACTTTTACAATACGAAATGAAAGAACATGATATACACACAAACCAAACTGTTTCGGTAAAAAAAAACTATGGAAAGAATAAGAATATGTGTACTTTTTAGAATAAGAATTTAAAATATTTTTTTAATTCAAAAAATTCTCTCTCTCTCTCTCTCCTCCAATTTTCAGCAACTTCATTGCCACAATTTTTCTTTTTCTTTTTCTTTTCCTTTCATTTCGGCAACAACATTGGGACATTTTTTTTTTCCTTTTTTTCCCTTCTATTTCAACAATTCCATTGCCACAAATCAATTGCCACAATTTTTTTCCCCTCTATTTCGGAAATGCCATTGCCACAAATTTTTTCCCCCTCCATTTCGACAATGCCATTGCCACAATTTTTTTTCCTCCCATTTTCAGCAACTTGGTTGCCACAATTCATATTTTCTCTCTCCTCTTCCCTACAATTTCGGTAACTTGGTTGCCACAATTTATATTCCCTTTCGAGCACTCCACCTAGCAGAGCACCTAGGGCACTTCATGGGCAGAGCTTGGGGCAGTAAGAATTTCGGTAATCTCATTACTGAAATTCAATTTTTTCTCCCTCCCCCATCACATCACTTATCTTCCCTCTTTCTCATACTTTTTCTTACAATTTTGGCAACGGTGTTGTCGAAATTCACTCCCTTTCCTCATTTTTCCAAATAACTTTGAACTGTACTTATATTACCAATAAACTCAGTTTTTAGCAATATTCAGCCAAAAGACTCCATGATTTAGATTCTCTTGATTTTTATGATAACTTTACTATGAAATTTTAAAATCTTATATATCCATTTTTTTTTTTTTGGAGAAAATCTTATATATCCATGTTGAACGCTAATTATTGATAACTTTACTACGAAATTTTCAAAATCTTATATATCCATGTTGAACACTAAATATCTTCTTCTTTTTTTTGACAAATTAGTGATGCTTTTTTGCTACATCTTAAATATTCAACCCACCCTAATTCAAATGAAGAATATCCAAATAATTAATGTAAGGGCCAAGCTTTGAGCATTGGCTCGAACGATGGATGGACCTAGGCTCAAAAAACCCAAAACAATGAATTTGTAGAGAGTGGGTTGGAAAACTGGGTTAGAATGAGTTGGATCGCGAATAAAGTGGGCCCAGTTGACTGTAATAGGGAAACAAGTTCAATTGAATTAGAGAAACTCGTCCTCGGCACAGTCCGAGGAGATCAGTTCTTATATATTCCTTTCAAGTTTGATTACAGAGTTGGTTCTTAATTGCTATAGTGTTTCTCTTGTCATTTTTTCGATCCACATTCATGGAAGATCTCTTACATTATATAGTTCTTTTCGGACAATCTTGATCCTACACTTGTTAATATCCAAGCTGCTACTCGAGTGCTTGTCTCATCAGACACCCTTTCAGGCCTTTTGTGAGTTGTGATAGCCAAGGCAGCACTGTTCAAGGGGTCTTCTCCACATAAATGCAGCAAAAAAGTTAGTAACAGGGCATTTAATGCGGTGGCAGCAGCTTTTTCTTAGATATTTCCTAGCTTGCATCCTTCCAATTCGTTTTAACATGCACGCCCCTCTCCGCGGAGTCTCCTGTAGGGTCACTTTGGGTGGTAGAATAGGCATTTGATCTGTGCTTCGTTCATCCGAGGAAATAATCCTCCTCGAGCCACCTTTCCCGACCTCTCCACTTACATGTTACTTATAGAACTCTGAACTTGTCATCCTTACTGTTGTTTATTAGTCCTCGGACCAATCAACGTCCTCAACCGAAGCCTAAGGCCCAATATACAATTTTGGGCCCTTATCCCTACAATTAGATAACTTGTTGATTGGCTGTTGCGTAAACAAATAAAGTTTCAGAGTGTCCATCATTTTTCTTTTATTTCTATTTTGTTGTTGAGAAAACCATCATTTTTCTTTCCATTGTACAAGCGTATTTATCTTGAATATCTATACTACTATTTAAGGAGCTTCTCTTATTTGGATTCCTCATTTTTTTTGGGTAAAAAATGCCCCTACATCCCTATATTTAAGTAGAGATAAAACTAAAGGACAATCTGGTAAAAATACAATTCCAACTCCCACTAAAACTTTGCCTAAAAAATAGGGCCACTCTCCTGCAGATTTTCAAATTTCTTTATCCACTTATAAATTAAATTTTTAAAATAAAAATTATATATATAAAATAAAAACACAAATTTTTTTTTCTACAAAATAGGACCACTAAAAAAAACTTCATAGCACGTTTAAAGCATGTGTGATGAAGCTAGTATATATAATTAGAATGGGATTCTTTAGTGTCCACTTTTTTGGTACTCTCCAAAATACCCTTAATATGTCTTTGACGTTAGTCTTTTAAAAATGAGGACAACTAAGTATTATAAAAATGGAAAAAAAAAAAAAAAAAAGAGCTAATGAATTAATAGAAAGATAATTAAAATTTTTAAAACGTGAGAGTGGCCAGTAGTTATGAATGGTATTGCGGTAACATGATGATATGTAATTCTCATTCAACTTTTCGAGATTCTTTTGAAAGACTCTAAGTTAGTGCATGATAACTCAAACTTCATGAATCACTCTTAATTTGTACACAAACAAAGTATACTGCATATATCTTGAGTAATCTTCTAATTTACCATTTGAATATTGGAAAATTATTAGGTACTTCCGAAGTACCATAAATTCGTATTCCCTCCTCTCACATGAATTATGGGTCTTACCATGAATTTAATTAGTGGGGCCCACCATTCATGTGAGAGGAGGAGTACGCATTTATGGTACTCCGGGAGTATACAATAATTTCTCATCAAGTGTCATTCAATATTACGCAAGATTATTTAGTGTATTGGGCATACTTTATTATCCTTTCATGAGCATTCACATGTATAATACTAGCATAAAGGTTAAATTTAGCACATCTAACTTTAAAATCACTCACATCAGTTAAGCTAAAATTGTATAAATTTCTATCTCAAAAAAAAAAAAAAATTTGTGTAAATTTATTTTATTATTAAAGTAATTATGTAAATATACAATGTAACTGTTTACATGCAAAGCTATTTTCTAATATTTTCTTTACTCATATACATAGAGAGAGCGAGAGAGATGATTTGAGAGAGAAATAAAAAATTGATAAAAAAAATAATATATTAACAAAAAGTAACGTAAAATAGATAATATGATATAAATAATTTTAAAAAGTGGTTATATATATATATAAAAAAAAAATTCTCCTATTAAAATAGACGAAAATTAAATAAATAAATTGAATCGTAGAAGAGTGAGTCTCACTTGTCCCATGAATTGAACCTGCTCCAAAACAGAACCCGCTAATAATTATTATTTTTTCCTCTACCCGCCAAAGTGGTCCCGGTCCCTCCCATTTTTTCTCTTCACCCCCCCCCCCCCCCCCCCCCCCCCAAAACCAAAAAAACCCATCCCCATGAAACCAACTCTCTCTGTTTTTGCAGATACACTTTGATTCATTACTTAGTGTCAATTGGGTTCTCTCTTTCTCTTTGAATATGCGATTGAAATAAAATCTTGCAATATCAAAAGGTACCTCAATTGTATAGGGAAAAATGCGTTTTTGTTTGACATGCCTTCATGCTTTCTCTATGCTGTGAAATGATGAAGCTAGCCAATCTTTAACATGAGTAGATGAAGGTCATCTCTGTCGATGATATGGTTTCACATGTAAACAGTGTGCTTTTTGGGGCTGTGATTTGTTGCAAATGTTCAATGGAAATGGAAATGAGTTTCAACTTAAAAGTTCAAACCCAATTGTGTCTTAATTCTAACCAAGTGCAAAATGACTTCTTGTGTGTTTTGTGAGGATGTTGGGTGCAAAACAGAACACCTACATTATCACGTCCCAAACCCGATACCCGGATTTGTGACCATGACGGGCATGCTAATATCAAGCTTAAACTTGATATTAACAAGAACCAACTAAACTTTTTACAAAATCTTCCTTCTTTCTATTCATTCTTGTTTTTTTACTTCTTGATATAACTTTTCACTTGATATTCAGAGCATCTAAATTGTACTTTAAGGGATAACATAATCTACCAGTTATTCAAATTCTGAATTTACATAATACATCTCTTAATACTTTAAGATACACAACTTTCATTAGTACCTAAAACACACAATATTACAGAACTAATCATCAAATTACCAAATTAGGGTCTATACTTTTTAAACTAAACCAGTTTCTCCCAAAACTCGACTAAGGCTCTCTTTGCTCCAGAATAAAACCTATTGACTGAAAGAGTGGAAGGGGTGAGCTACACAGCTCAGTAAGGGCAAGTTACATAAGAATTTAATAAGAATGCATGTTGTGGGGGTGAAAGGCCAGGGAGCCCATATCTATGTATATATTGGGCTAGGGACCCAATCCGAGGACATTAAACAACCTGAGGACGGTTAAACACTCTCAAAAGGGTCTGTGTTAGTAAGTGAAGAAATGAACTCCGATCAGAGCCACCCCGGGGGTGGTCCGAGGAAGAACCCCTCCTCGACTGGGCAAGGCCGAGGAGAAAGGGTATGGTCTATCATCAAGAGCAACATTCCGAACGATTCCATGGAAGAGGATAGGTATTAAGAAGGAACAAGACAAAGGAAGGCCTTCAAATATCTAAGAGAAAGCTGCGCCATCGCATTGAATGCTCTGCAACTAACTGAACCGTGCCTTTTAGCCTTACAGCTACTCCTAAAGACTTTAGGAAGGGGCTGATGTGACAAGTATCGGCACTATTAATCTAAATCTACACGTGGATGGTGGAAATGAAAGAAGAAGGATAGTATAAAATAGAGGATAAACCCTGATAGTGGGGGATGGAAGAATAAAAAGGAAGAAACACCATAGCAACAGGGGGACCAGACCTGTAACAAAGCCTTAAGAGCAATATTTAAGAATTAGTCTCCTCGGACTAATTCGAGGACGTTTTTCCTTAATAAACTTCTGTTATCTTTCTCTCATTGTCATTAAAATCTATTGGTCTGTTATTTGATTCACTAAAGCCCAGTTTTCCAACCTATTCTCTACAAATTTATTGTTTTGGGCTTTTTTTTTTAGCTTAAGTCCATATACCCGTTAGGCTAGGAGCTTAAATCAAGTCCTTACACATGTAAATCAAAACATTTCATTTTATGGAGATTTAGATAGGAGAACATCTTTTCATGCGTAGTACTTTATACTATTCATAATGATAACTTATACACTTCCCATAGAAAAATAATTGTTCTCTTTTTTCTTATCAAAATAATATTACAAATCTTTTAGATTGAATTTCTTTCAATTCTTAAAAGTCTCCAAACTTAATATTAACTCCTTAATATCATATATATTCTTATTACAAAATAATCATTTCCTTCATAGCCCTAAAACTTAACAATTTCATAAATTACTAAGATCAGATAATTGTAACTTTGACTTAAATCAGAAATATCATCTTATAGAATAGCAAAACTTTTCTTCATAAACTTCTTCTCATAAAATATTATAACTTTCATAGTCACAAAACTTAACATTTCGTAAAGAACAGATATTTGATATCCTTTTAACATAAGCTTTCATCAAAAGCGTTATCTTTAAAAAACACTAAAACCTTTCATCAAAAACTTTGTCTTTAAAGAACAATAGAACTTCAGAAATTTTTATCTTTAAAAAATAGTTTTTCTTTTCTTTAGAAACTTTTTCTTTTTATAAGAGCTTTTATCTTTTCATTATGCTCATAATGCATTTCAACATAATCATTCTCTCATGATCATAAAATAACATAGCTATTCATAATTAACATATTGGTTAGTCCATATCTGATAAGTTTGTATAGATTTGTGGTGCATGTGCACAATTTTGTCCGCTCTGGGACTGTAGACACTTGATTTTGCACTCATAATTTAATCAAGGAAGATGGCTAGAATGACCATTCATATACCCAAAATTCGTAATTGCATTACATGGATTAATTCATTCATTGAATATCATAAAAATGATCTTGAGGTTCTAACTGTCACGACCGTAGGTCCGATTTTCAAATCGGACCATTGGATTAAAAGATATCGCATGATCAAGTTTGCATGGTTTGCATGTATTTTGTTTGGGTGGAACCAACCACGCATGATTAATTTAAATTAATTTTGATTTGTTAGACAATTAAAATTAATTAAATAATTTTGTGATTGGTTGTTAGTTAGTGTTAAAAATAGACTTGCTTGCATGGGAATAAAGTGGATAATTAGATAACAATGAAATTGTGGATAATCAAGACTTTTTTGGAGTGTTTATCTACAAGATAATTATTACTTTAGAGACCTGAATATCCAGAAAAGGGGTTTAATTTTTAGAATACAGATTAAAATGCATCTAAGTGCAATTCCCAGCTCAAAAACCCTTAAAAAAGGAGTCCAAATTGGACCACAATTCAAACGTGGGTTTGGCACCCAAGAGGGCCATTCGACACTCTTGGAGTGCCAATTGGCACAAACTCAAGGCCTGGCCTGAAGACTCCTGGATTGAGATAAACCTTACCCTTTTTGTTTTTTTAGAGATAAGGACGCGTCTCAATTCGTATCTAATCATTCAGCTGATTTTTCAAAGCATTCCAACCTCTATAAATAGAGGATGCTTCTCAAAATTTAGCACACTTTTCTACACTTTTTGACCCCCCCTCTTTTTGGCTCTTCTCTTCTTTTCAATTCCCCTTACGTTAAAGACGTTCTAGAGGCTCTTGCCTTAGGAATTTCTTTTCTGTGAGTAAAGTATTTTAGGTTTCAAAGAGTTGAATAAATTTCTTTGAATCCTAAAATATTCTTTCACTAGAAGAACACGCTCATGCAAGAGGTATTCTATTTTTTTTCTTTTCTTCTCCATTAATTTTTGTGGATGATGCATGAATATGTCTAACATGTTTTATTATTTCTTGTTCTTGATATATAATTACCATGTTCTGCTTGAATTTTTCTTTAGGATGTTCTTAGATGATTATTTATTGTGATTCTCTTATTTAAATTTCAAAATTTGCTAATGTCTATTAAAGATTTCTTCAAAACTCAAACTAAAAATGGATCTGAATTTTTCAGATTTGATTTTTCTAAAACCAAAAACTAATCTGAATTTCTCAGATTTGATTTTCTAAAACTAAAAATCCATGCCCTTCCCTTATCAAATCATATTTTCCTACCAAACAGCCACAAAATTAAAAATTTCCAACTCTTACAAATCCTAACCCTTTCTTGAAGATACTAAATCCTAAATCCACAAATTTTTGTAGCCCTATGCCCATCATAAGCACACATAGACAAGTTTTCGTAACTCTGCCCATGTCATCAACCTTCAACTTAATTAAGCCATCATCCCACCCATGGTTTTAAAAACTAGCAGGGTCGGCTCTAGTATGAAAGCAACTGAGGCGGTCGCCTAAGGCCCCAAGTAGAAAAAGGCCCCTAAATTTTGGCCAATACAATAACTTTTATATTATAAACTTATTTATTAAGCCCAAAAATATTAGCCAATAAATAAAATAATATTTTTTATCAAATAAAAAACAAGAAAAAAGAGAGAAGAATGCTACATCCACAACATTTTTCACAACAAATCCTAAGTAGAAGGTTGTTACTGGCTGTTATTGGTGGGGAAAAAAGTAATTTCAATGGTGGGTTTAAATTAGAACCAGTAACAACTTAATATTTAGGATTTGTTGTGAAAATATTGTGAATATAACACTTTTCACAAAAAAAAAAGAAAAAAAGAAAAAAAAAAAGCAATATACAAAGAATTTCACAACAGTTGAGCTAGCAAACTTTTACTAATTTTCATCTAGGTCTACCACTAATATCACATATTTACTTACCATTACCAATCTGCCACATCAACAACTGTGCAAAGTTTTGTCAATTTTTTTGTGTCTATAGATTTTCTAATGTAAAAAATATTTTACATGGTTAATTAATAATTTTGCATCTAAAACAAGATTATAGAATTTAAGTAATATTAATTTTTTTATAAAAAAAAAAAAAATCATATTTAAATATATGAAAAGTCTCAAGTCAATTTTCACCTAAGGCCCCTAAATGTATCAAGCCGCCCCTGAAAACTAGACTAGACAAAGACTTGGAAAAGAGAGTGATACCTTATTTTATAGTTGAACCAAGGTTTGGCCAATGGACTAGACAAAGAACTGGAAAAGTGAGTGATTTCTAATCTTGTAGTCGATCCAGGATTTGACCGATAGGCAGATTGGCACATTATAAATAATAAATATTATTAACATCTAGGATATTAAACTTCTTAGCTTGTAAGCCAAAATTTTCTCTGTTTCATAATTTTTCATTATTAATCTATAAGAGAAACTTATAAGGACTTACTCCTTGTCAATTGTCACGGGTTTAGGGTTATTGGGCTTTTGCACCTGGTCTCCACCCCTAGACCGAGGTAGATGAGAATCCAAAAGATGAAGAAAAGCAGCCTCAAACCAAATATGTTGACCAAATCTCTCTCACCCCATCCTTATACTCTGAAGATCAAAACCATGGGAACCCCTACCAAGCAACGATTTTCACCCCCCCCCCCCCCCCCCCCTTCCAATTCCTCCCCAAATTTGGAAGCAATCACACGCCTCCATAAATGTGTATTTACAACCCCAAACCTCCACAACCACTTACCCAAAAGGGCTTTGTTAAAAGTGGTAATCTTTCTTATTCCCAACCCTCCATTAGCATTAGGAGTACAAACCATATCCCATCCCACCAAATGGTGCATAGGCTCTTCTCCTAATCCTCCCCCCAAAAAGTTTCATTGAAGCTTCTCTATTCTATTTGCCACACTAGTTGGAATAGTGAATAAAGATAAGTAATCGGTGGGCAAACTCGAAAACATACTCTTCAATAAAGTCAACAAACCGACCACCCTTTGAAAGATATAATTTCTAATTTCTTCCACCTCACGAACCATCATTCAATCTTCTCTAGGATGTGATTCCAAATGGCAGTCGACATAAGGAGCTCCAAGAGGCATACCAAGATAAGACATTGGTAAGCTTCCCACCTTACATCCCAAAATATTTGCCAAGGCATTAATATTCTCTACCTTCCCAACAAGAACCATCTCACTCTTGTTGACATTAACTCTAAACTTAGTACCGCCTCAAAGCAAATCAATTACCAATGAATATGAAGAATCTGCTCAGGGTTGGCATCAGAAAAACAATATTGTGTCATCTGCAAATAACAAATGTGACACACACAAACCATCTCCACCTTCAAACCTAGGGTTTGTTTAAAGAGTCATTTGCCATTGGAAAGCTTATAAGAAATAATTTATTTCCCCAAAAAACATGGCATAAAGTTTTGACCGACAAACCTAGGGTTTGATTTTTCTCCTAAATCACATAATGAATGGCCATAACATTTCTAGGGAATGTTTTTGACTTCATTATCTTTAACATATACAAATTTCATAGCCTGAATCAATTAATGATGTGTGTGCCATATGAGACCTTTTATGAGACGAAAATGGCACAAATGGATATCATGCGGTTTTTGCACATGTTTGACATCATTAAAAGCATTTAAAGGTAAAAATGTGAAGTGTATGTGGGATATTATCCTGACCAGTTGTGAATGCACTTGATAGCTTTGCATGGCAATATGCATGGCGCCAACATTACTTCACCTTTGGTAAAGTATTTAGAGCATGCGGGTCCTTTATCTCACCAACAATATTAATGACCTTGCTAACTAATTGCCATCCATCATCAATTATAGCAAACTTTGGAACTTTTAATTTCAAAAACTTAGGAAGGCCTTGGCCACCTAAATTTTCATTGCCTCTTGGAAACAAGTTGCCACTATCACGCATGGCTATTAAGTCCTCTTCTTCATCCTTGATTACATGAGCAACGCCATTTGGTGAAGCATAAGTTTGGCTATTGTCAATGACCATTGGATCACTCACAAGAGCAGCGTGTTCTTGAATGGTAGCCTCCATTGGTGCTTCAAGGACTGGGGTTCAAAACTGATTTTGTAGGCTACATACAAACTCCATTCAATTTGTGCATCCTTCCACTTCTGGAAACCATCCCACACCTATGCTTCCCTGTAATAAGAGGTAATGGAAATCATGAGATATTGTGGATTGTTGTCAAGAGCAAAGAATTTGTAGATTTTGAGAAGCAATCAAAAAGGATCTCAACATTTGAATTTTAGTAACTGCATAAAGTTTGATGCACATATTCGGTCATCTCACAAGATTGATAGCTCTAATAGTAGGAATCCGGTGGTTCCTAAGGCGGATGGGTGGGAATTGTATGGAAATGGATGGGAATTGCATGAGATTTGACTATATTTGAGGTAGTCATCCTCTAAAGAAGTATTAAGAGAGAAAGGAATAGAAAGATTAAAAGTAAGAAAGAAATGCACTAAACAACAACAATTGCATTATTCTTTATTCAATTCACACTCTCGAATTACAATCATGTATCTATAGGAGACTACCTTTAATCTCATTGGCCCATATGGTTGAAGATAATTGGTTAATAATTTCAACACGTGCTCTAAGAGTTAAGTCAGGTGTTAAATGATTAAATCCCTAACTAATAAACTAAGTAAAAAGATGGAATCACAAAAATTATTAAGAGATTACAAGAGTTATATCTATATGTCTGTAGCGGAATTTAGGATTCCTAACAGACATCTATTGGTCAGTCCAAAAACAAATATTTGGTTTTGTATTAAGAAAACAATTAGAATGAAGAAACCCACAATAGAATTCACACCTTCAGCGGTAGATTGAGAAATTTTTAATATAAGTAAATTGAAGAGATGGTTATATAAAATTGATAAAATTTAGTGGGATCTTTGAAAATTAATGAATTGGAATTATTAACTAAGCAAAGATAGGAGCTCCAGCCTACCTCTCCCAAACCTTGCAAAAGTGAAAATTTTGTGCACTAGGTACAACCTTATTTTTTTGGAGGATAGGAGCCTCAGCCTTGATGTTGTGCCACATTAAGAAATAAAACTTAATATGGATTAGTCACTGTAATACAATAATTGTATGTTTAGTGGTGTGGAGTTGTCTTAAGTTCTGTCACTGTTTTTGAGATTGTTTTTCTGAGTGGTCTGGTGCGCTGGACAACACTGTTATATCTTTTGTGAATTATGTCGATTCCCTTTCTTTCTTATTGTAATTCTTTATTACAGCTTTCCCTACACGTACACGTATCAGGTATGGTGTTGGAAATTTTTTAAACAATGTAAAGTTTGGTTGATTGAGTTGTAATGTTAATACTCAAGTGTAAGACCAAGTCCAAGATTCAGCTCAAGCTAAGGCAGTCTCGAATATCTTGTCTGCATCTAGATTGAGAATTTTCTGTTGATTGACTCTTGACGGATTCTCGATTGATTGAGAGTTGAGAAATTTATTTCCATGCATCTAAGAGTTTGAAACCTAAATCTCTCTATGTCACCACCATACCAAAGATCAAGAAGTAAATTTGAAGACGGTGTTATTGGAGATTGGTGATTGAAAGCTGAAGCCACATAGCCATCACAGATTAGTTACTATGAAAAAATCTTCAAGGTGGTCCTTAAAGTCACAAATGTAAGTTGGTGCAGAGAATTCCAGTCTTAAAGGGTCCAAGTGAGCAACGTGAGGTCAAATCTACAAGTTCTACTTTACGTAGCAATTAGAAATAAGGGTTTATTTAAATGGGAAAACTTCGATTCTAATAGTATATTTTTCTTTGGGGTTGGCGGTAATCCTAGGAGTGTTTTTTCTTTTGGATTCGTCTATTGGTTTTTCATTTTGTAAGCGACTTGCATGTGTTATTTAAGTTTTGCTTTACTGCTTTTATTTGGTTATTTGTTTATTGTGGCTAATTAACTGAAATTTGAATTGAACGTCATAATTGGTTAATTTAATAAAATTGACACAGAGATCTAAATTAGCTTTTCAACATGTTTTTATTTCTTTTGCCCTTTTTCTGTGTCTCAACATTTGGCCTGAGTCTGTTTGTATAATCTTTTTGATTGCATTTCCGTTCTAAGGAGTATAACTAAAAGTTCAAGTATCAATATAATAATAAATTTTTTTTGGCCACTATGGCTAGTTTAGACTCATCACATGATTATTGCTCATTCTCCTTGCAGACATGAGTCAGAATTTATCCAACAGATTGTTAAAAAGATATCGGATCCTGAAGCAGAAACTGAGAGTGTGTTTTCCCAAACTGAAGGAGGTCATGTCTAAAGTGACAATGCATGTTAAGGAGCCAATTGAGCCCCTTTAGACAATGCATGTTAAGGAGCCAATTGAGCCCCCTACTCTACTGGCGGTCTCGACATCAGGCACAAATAAGGGAACTACAGTGGATTTTCTTTTGGAATGCTCAAAATTAGTCGAACTACCTGAACCTAAGACTACACCTATTTCTCTTTTTTTTTTTTTTTTTTTTTTTTTTTTTTTGGTAAAAAGGAAATTTCATTAAAACAAACTAAAGGCTACTAGCAACAGCAGGAATAGCCTTGATACAAAACACACCCTCCTTGTCCGCACTAATAAGATCTAGCAAGTCCACAAGAGGATCCTGATACACATAATAACAACAATCCTGGAGCACACCTTTTCTAGTTAAAAAGTCAGCACAAAAATTAGCCTCACGATAGCAATGCCTAATCTGAACTTGGCCAAATTGGGATATCAACTGTCTACAATCATCAACAATAGGCATAACAACCCGGTTCGAGTAAGAAGGATCTCTAATAATATCAACAACTGCTTTGGCATCAATTTGAATATCAACAGCTTGAAGATGCATGTTGTGACAAAGGTTAAGGCCATCACGAAGAGCCCAAAGCTTAGCAATAAAGCTTGTGGTGACTCCGATGCATCTAGAGAAACCACCAAGCCAATCACCACGATCATTCCGAATGATGCCACCGCAACTAGCTCTACCAGGATTCCCTAAGGCTGATCCGTCAATGTTTAAACGAACCCAGCCAGGTGAAGGCTTCTCCCATCTGATCCAGAACATCCTTTTGCTACCTGCAATTTTAGGATTCAAAGCACAATGCAAAAACTCAAGAGCTTGGAACACCGCCTCATTGTGAACACCAGGTCGAAAGTTTTAGCCTTTAAACACCACATTATTCCTTTCTTTCCACAACAACCAAATGACAAAAGGAAAAAGAATTCTCCACGGTGGCTGATTGGGCACTCTACACCCATGATCTTTGCAATTCTTTTCAAGCCAAATGTGGAGGCTATCCTCAAAGAAGCTGCTGTTTGGCCGAACCCCTAGGCTAGTCCAAATTGTTTTTGCCATCTCACAGTCCCTAAGTCTATGAATAATGGTCTCAACTTCCCTTAGACAAATAGGGCACCTATCCACCTCACTAAGGTGCCTTTTAACAAGGCAATCTCCCACCCCAAGGCTATTATGCAAGCATTGCCACATGAAAGATTTAATATGCGGTAAAGTATCCACCTTCCAAACCCAACACCCCATAAACTCCTCTTCCTCCTCACTGCATCTAGTGGCTAAAGAATAGGCTGATTTAAGTTCAAAATCCCCATGCTTATCACCATTCCAAATCAACCTATCTTCCTCAATAGAATTCCCCAAAGAATAAGGCATGGCATTAATTTCCATAATAACATCATTTGGAACTTGGACAGAAACTTTTGACCAATCCCATCCATGAGGACCAAAAACCTCTTTAACTTGGAGCCTCTCTTCTTCTTCAAGGAGAGGACCTTGAATTAAAGCTCTTAATGAAGCCTTTGCAAACCATTTATCATGCCAAATGCTCAAACTACTATTTTGCCCCGGAATCCACCGAATGCCTTTATGAAAAACCTCACTGCCCTTCTGAATTGCTTTCCAAACTCTAGAACAAGGAAGCTTGTCTTTAGCTCTAGCGTGCAACCGACGGCTAGTACAATACTTGCTTCTAAGAACCTTTGCCCACACAGCATCCTTCTCCGTCCGAAATCTCCAATTAAGATTGGCAAGCAGAGCTTGATTCCTACCCCTAGCTGATTGAATTCCAAGACCCCCTTTCTCTTTAGCTTCGGTCAGTTTGTGCCAACCCACCCAATGTGTTCTTTTCGAAGAATCCGAAGATCCCCACAGAAAATTACGATTAACTCTATCAATATCATCCAACAACTTCTTGGGTAACGCTGTGCATTGCATGACATAGGCAGAAAATAATAGATGTGGATGCTTGAATGAGCACCGTTCTACCTGCAAGTGATAATAAATTAGCTTTCCACCCCGCCAACTTCTGCTTGACCCTATCCAAAATGAAATTTTGGTCTTGATTGTTCCCTCCCCGGTGCTTCAAGGGAAACCCAAGGTACTTTCCAAGATTAGGAGTAGATTTAAATCCCAAAATATCACACAAGGATTCTCTAGTATCCACGTCTACATTTGGGGAGAAATAAACTCTAGACTTACTCTCACTAATGGATTGGCCAAACCTAGTACAAAAGTCATCAAGCACATCCCTAATTGTAGAACAATTCACATGATCCGCCTTCGCAAAGAGAACCAAATTATCCGCAAAAAACAAGTGAGAAAAAGCCGTCCCACTCTGAGAGCTTTTGACAAGAACCCAACTCTTCTCACTACACTTATCTTCAATGATATGCCCAAGAACTTCCATACAAAGAATGAAGAGATAAGGAGATAATGGATCACCTTGCCTAATTCCACGCGAGGGGAAAATAGGCTCAGCAATTCCACCATTAAATAGAATAGAAGTGGAGACAGAAGAAACATAACTCATGATGAGATTAACCAAATTGTGGGGTAAATTTGCATTAATCAACACTTCTCGAATGAAACTCCATTCAATTTTGTCATAAGCCTTTTCAAGGTCCACTTTAATCGCCATGTAGCCTCCCTGCCCCTTCTTATTACTAATAGTATGAATCAACTCTTGCACCACAATAACATTGTCTACACTTCGCCTCCCCGGTACAAAAGCTGATTGGAGAGGGCAGACCAGCTTATCAAGATGAGGTCTAAGCCTAGCTACAATGATCTTAGTGACAATCTTGTACACCGTATTGCAAAGACTAATGGGGCGATAGTTCCCCAAACTTTCCGAGCCCGCTATTTTAGGAATTAGAACAATATTGGTTCTATTGAGGTAATCGGGGATTCTACATTCTTCAAAGATATACGTAAATTCATTCCTCATAGATTCCTTAACAGTGGGCCAAAACCTTTGGAAAAACCCCGCATGGAGTCCATCCGGACCAGGGGCTTTGTACGGTTTGAGAGCCCACAAACCTTCTCTGATTTCATCATCAGACACCAGCAAATTCAGGCTGCCCTTATCCTCTTCCAACAAAACCACTTGCCACCTAGAGGGTTGGGAAATATGTAAAGGAGAGTAATCAAGGGTAGTCGAGAACAATTTACTAAACCCTTCTCTAATGAAAGATATAGTCCCACCCTCACTAGTAATCCATTCTCCTATATCATTTTTTATACGCGAAATACAGTTACGTCTTCTCCTAACAATTGTAGACATATGATGAAAAGCAGTGTTTCTATCACCCTCAATTAGCCGATTAATGCGAGACTTTTGAACCCACAACTCCTCTTCCTGACAAAGAATATCATTTAACTCTTTATGCAAAGATTTCTCCAATTCCACCAAAGAATGAGAAGGAGTTTCTGCCAAAGCTTTCTAGGCACCATTCAGCCGGGCTAAAACTCGCTTCTTCCTCCCAAAGATATTTCCAAAGTGGTGCTTATTCCAATCCGAAGCCTTCCTGGAAAAACAGTCAATAGCCACTTGGAGAGGTTGAGAACAACCCCAGGCTTCCGAAACAATCCCAGGAAAAGATAGGTCTGACAACCAAAAGCTCTGAAATCTAAACGGCCTAGGAAGACGAATTCCATTACTCGGGTTGGGTTCGAGAAGCACTGGGCAATGGTCAGATACACATCTTGTAAGATGAGTCACCTTCGCATCGGGGTGAGCAGCACACCAGCTTGGATTGGCAAAGAAACGATCAATTCTTTCTTGGACTAACGAATTAATATTACGCCTGTTAGTCCAAGTAAAACCGAGGCCCAGTGAACCCCATATCTATCATGTTGCAATAATCAAGACAATCTTTAAAAAGCAAAGACCTATTTGAGTTAACAGCTCTACCCCCAAACTTGTCCCCAACAGCAAGAACTTCATTAAAATCTCCAGCTATTATCCAAGGTTTCTCATGTAGATCAGCAACATTTTTAAGATTGTTCCACAATATACATCTTTCATGGAATCTAGGACTAGCATAAATAGCTGAAAAAATAAATTCAAGGGAAGTTGAGATTACCTTCACTAAAATGTGAACCTCCTGCTCTGACATAGCTAAATGAGTAATCTGCACTTTATCAGAGTTCCAGAGAAGCCAAATTCCACCAGAAAAACCAATCGTGTCTGAATGGATGGCTTCATCAAACGGCAACCTATCCGAGATATCCCTAGCTCTATCACCACCAATTCGAGTCTCCATAACAACCATAATAGCTAGATCATGACAATTAACCAACTCCCTAACATGATTTTGAAAAGAGGGCTTTAAAGCTTGTCTACAATTCCAAACAATAATACTCATCATTAAACAAGATAAATGAAACAGACAAACCATTAGATGGACGGACCAAGCCCGCTTCCTTCATCAGATGCCGAAGTTGATTCCCAGACAAAAAGGATGCCGACCCACTCACTGGATGTGGATTTTAGGCCTATTCTAGCAACCAAAGCCGACAAAAGGTAGAGCAACCCCTGAGAAAACTCGCAAAAATATGGGTATGAATATGCTGAAGTTGATTCCCAGGCAAAAGGGATGCCGACTCACTCACTGGTTGTGTAAATAGGGCTATTCCAGCAACCAAGACCCACAAAAGGTAGAGCAACCCGCTATATAGAGCCAGCACACCAGACCCACGGAGGAGCAAAGAAAGTCGCCTCCAAGATGCCAAATGGAAATTGGTCCAATTTCAAAGAGTGACCTACTTCCGTGAAGTATCCAAGGACAAAAGAATCATTCACCAGATACTTGTACCAAAACCAGGTAGACCAAAGGAGAAAGCTGTTGTGTAGTTTAAGGGATAGATAGATAGGTTGGTGAATACTGAAATTTGGGTTTAGATTTAGGGAACTGCAGAAAGTTAAGAGAGAACCCACGATAAGAGTGGGTAGAGAAGTCCCTCACGCTGGAGGTGGAGGAGCACCACATGGAGGTGGAGGAGCACCACACGGATGTGGAGAAAACCCACACAGGGAGGTGGAGAAGCGCCACACGGAGGTGGAGATAAACCACACAGGGTGGTGGAGAAGGCCACACGGAGGTGGAGGACAAACCCACACAGAGGTGGGAGAGAAAATTAATTGTTCAACATACACCTATTTCTCTTGAAAAGCAAGAGTTGTTATCTGCGCATGGAACAGATGTTATGGAGAAAAAAGGGAAGATGTCCATTCCTGAAACAGAAATTGAGGTTGTGCCCTCTTAACCTACAAAAGGTCAGATGAATTTCCTATTGAAAAAGCATGTTGAGGAACCAATTGAGCCCTTTGGGGAGAAAAAAAAACATAGTATCTATCGGGCATATGTGACACCCTCTCACATGGGTGGAGCATGGGATCCATCTTTACATGAGAGAGGCATTACATACTTCCAATACATCAGATACCTTCCCTATGAGGAGGGAGTGTTGCTATGTTAGGCCCCCCTAGCTTTTTAAAATTTCATCCTCACTCCTATATTAACTATAAAAATAAAAATAAAAATTATGCGATAAAATTTTACTATTGGATCCCGTTTAACTTTTATTGAAAAAATTACTACATTTATATACAGTGAAAACACCATTTTGGTTTTTACATTTTGAGATAACAGTCAATTTAGTCTCTATATTTTGGTAGTAGTCAATTTGGTTTCTATTATTTTCAGCTTGCAACCAATTTAGTCCTTACCGTTAACTCACTAACGAAAAATGCATATGTGGCAAACGGTTTGCATTGTTGTCATGCCTTTATTAAACTTGTTGAGGGCCAAAATTTCACAAGAAAGCCCATTCCATGAAAAGTAAAGAAGGCCCAATTCAAGCAGCAAGAAGAATCAACATTAAGACCCTATTTATGTTCAGATTTCCAGCAAAAAGGCCATTAAAAAATTTAGCAAAGTACAGTGAAAGAATTGGGTCGGAATACCCAGAGGCTGCTAGAGGTTCGGGATCCTTAGACGTGCAGCACAACGTGGGATTGAGACAACTCAAGAGGAGTACCACGAAATACAAGAAACGAAGAACAGATATGTTCGTCTCAAGCACCCAGTGGTGCAGCAAAGAACCAGAGAGCTTGGAGAGTGACAATTTATGAACAAAAAAGCTGGTACCTCGGGGAACCCAGAATGAAGAACTATAAGGGGAAGTGGTTGGGAAAACCTTCAATTCAGCATAAATGGATTCCACTCACTTGGAAAAAATGACAACAAGGAAAGATAACCAAAATCTGAGTCTGAAAAGTAAGAAACCTTGAAAGAAGAGAAATTGAAGGTTAGCTGACCAAGGATGCTCCGGAATGGAAAGTCAGCAAGTGACTTTTAGAGAAACAGCAACTAAAAGATGAAAACTATCAGAAACAAGGAAAGAACCAGCCATTAAAGTGATCGATATAACAGTGGCTTTGGTACCTAGGGAGCCAAGGGGGGAGAATCAGTGGTATCTGAACCCTAGAATGACACTATAAAAGGGGAAGATAGCCAACAAGTAAAGGGGATTTTCAGTAATAGAAAATCACAACAGAATCGTTGAGAAACTCTGTCAAAAATTCAAAGAAAGTAGTGAAATATCTCTCGGTATCGCAGAAACAGCCACTATAGCACATACTTGGATTCAAAAGGATTCAAACATTCAAACTTTGCAAGTCTTAGAGACTTGGATAGCCATCAAAGTCTGTAATTTTTGATCTTATTTGAATCTTGTATCACGTCTTAGTGAGCACATTTGTAATCCACAATTAAGAAAAACTAATGAAGTATTTCTTATTAATTTGAGGATCCCTAACAATTGTTTTGTGTATTTCCTAATTACTTTGCATTCCTTTTGCTGTTTTCATTGTTATTCAATACAAATATGCTTGTTTGCTAATTTATGTGTATTGTAGGAAGCTTGCGTTGTGCACCACTTGGTTCTTAAACAGCTCCTTTAACTGCGGTGAACCAAGCCCAGTCCACCAAACTACAACTATTTGACCCAAGATCCTTATGCTTATGTGCTAAAGAAAAAAGCACTCTCACAAAACTATTATATGATATGATGACATGTCTAAATTTTAGTGGCCACATCAGCATTTAGATAGAAAAAAAAGGCTGCATTAGCATTTAAAATTACTTTTCTTTTCTTTACCAATTTTTTCTTTTAATTTTCTTACAATATTTTTTAACCAAACAAAAATTTATTTTTTATTTTTATTTCTTTATTGTAATTTCTGGGTTACCAAACACACTCTCTCTCTCTCTCTCTCTCTATCTCTCTGCAATTTCTTTACTCTTTATAGCTTCTCTCTCTTTTGTCTTTCACTCTCCACTTCACTCTTCTTCTGTTCGGTCATCAATGGCTATCAACAAAGACTCAACGCCTCCACCAATGATTGGCAAATCGGACCATACACAGTGTTCATGAAGCCACCATCGACTTCGTCCCAAAAGCTTTCTCAACATCCATTTTTCAATTCACCCAAGAAGATCATCGTCCCTCTGCCACAACAGTTGGATAGGTTTCTTCAAGAATGAGATCCATAATGGATGGTCTTGGAAAAGAATGAGAAGGGGTTACCAAGAATAATCTGGGTTTGATTACATATGAGGTCGTTCCTTTTTGTTTTTTGGTTTTTCTACCGTTTTTGAGTTTTGAATCTTCTAATTTTTGAAAGCACCACAAGAAACAGAGATCTACTTTTTAGTTCTAATAAACCACTGTGGGAAGCAAAATGATGAATTTTTGTTTAAAAAAAAAAAAAATCTTAGGGATTTCACGTTTGCCCTCAGAACCTCATTAAAGAATTCCCATTCATTTTAGGAAAAGAAAGAATCTTTGGATCATTGTTGATATCTGATAGTAGTAGCACTAATAAAATAATCAAAGGTCCTTTCCCAATCAATTGTTGTTTATGTAAAGAATAAAGTTGTAGAGAAAGAGAGAGCGTATTTGGTTACCAAGAAATTGCAAGGGAAAAAAAATCTTGAGAAAATAAAATAGAATTTTTAAATTGGAAATAAAATAAAATATTTCCAATTTATATTTCCTTAAAATAAATCAGTTTATATAAATAATTAATGCATTATTTTTTTCCCCTTAGTGTGGTCATACCATACGTTACGTAGTTCACTAAGTGAAAACATATTCAAGATATATATTACTAGAAATAGATAAGTGATTTTTTTTTAATATAAGCCTTTTTTATTTAGCATAAACAAACTTTTATTAAAAAAAATAATTAGCTTAAAAGAAAATTACAGATTTTGTGGTCAAGAGTTAGAAATCCATATTGCGTTTGTCATCTATGAAAGATATTTTTTTTTTTTCTTTAGTTTTTACTATTGTTATAATGGATTATTCTTTAGAAATAATTTTTTAGAAAAGGAAGTGTGTTATGTGTTATACTTAACCCATTCTCCTTTAAAAGTTATCATGATTTCTGATAGGCGATTATAGCGTGCCTTTGTGTTAGAATTTCATCCCCTTTCTTTGCGTGTGTTTGTTTCTCTAAAAAAAAAAAAAAAAAAGATATATTTATCTTTGTCCCTGAAAAAATTCTCTGGCTCCCACAGGTACAAGCAAACATGCTGCAGTAGAACCAATGTCAGTGAAGATGCTTCCTTCCGGAAAGGGTGAAATTCAGATTGTTCCAACTGATGGTCAGCTGTTGGTTGAAGTGAGCAAATATTCCAACAGGTCTATTGAGCGCACTTTGTTGAGGATCTTGAGATACATGAATGATGTTACTGCCCGAAGAATTGGTGTTCATGGAAGTGGTGGGATTGGGAAGACCAGTGTACTGAAAGCCTTGATCCCCAAGATAAAAAACTTGTTTGATGTGGTTATTTGGGTGACTGTCACAAGAAATTGGACCATCAGAAAGGTTCAAGATGAAGTGTTACGACAATTATCATTGTCATCAAAAGACGTCAAAACTGATTTTGAAATTGCAGGGAAACTGCTTCAGGTTTTAAAAAGCCAACGGTTTGGTAGCCTATTGATCTAAATGCAGTTGGTATTCCTGATCCTGCTTTAGAAAATGGCTGCAAGATGATACTTTCAACTAGATTCTTGGATGTGTGTCACATCATGGCTGCTGATAGAGAGGTTCAAATGGAGGGACTCCTACCAGAAGAAGCTTGGGAGTTGTTTCAGGAACAAGTGAGTAGCATCAATGTGGACTCTCCAGATATCCAGCCATATGCTCAAGATATAGTTCAGAAGTGTGGTGGTTTGCCATTGCTGATTATTGTTACTGGAAGGGCGCTATCTAAGGTGAATGATGCTTTATCCTGGATGCATGCATCGAGGGAATTTTCACAGTGCAGTGCACATGGAATGTATGGTTTTGAATCTCTAGTCTTACAATTGAAATTCAGTTATGACAGATTGGAGGGTCCTGAATTGAAGTGTTGCTTCCTTTATTATGCCTTATTTCCAGAAGATTGGCAGGTCAGCATATTTGAATTGGTAGAATACTGGATTGAAGAAGGTTTGATTAGTGGAAATTGTACTGATATATATATGAGGGGATGTGATATAGTTGGTGCTCTTGTAGGAGCCTCTCTTTTACAGAGCTCAGAAAGTGGTCGTTCCATCAAAATGCATGATCTGATTAGGGATTTAGCAGTCGGTATCTTGTCATTGGAAGGGGAGGGTTATCAATTTCTGTTTAGAAGTTATTCCAAAATGGCACAGCATTCAGACATGGGAAATAGTTCATCATACAGATTACTTGAAAGTTTTCGAAGCAATAGACGGTCAATTCTTCATGGTCGTCAGTTCTTATTAAGGGCTGGTGTAGGTCTAACTGAACCACCTGTAAAGGATGAATGGGAAGAAGCCAAGATGATGTTTTTGATGGACAATAAGTTATCCAAGCTACCTCAGAGACCAAGTTGCCTCAAACTTTTGGCATTGTTCCTCCAAAGAAATCATCACCTAAGAGTGATACCTTCGCTGTTTTTTGATTCAATGCCTTGCCTTACAGTTTTGAACTTATCCAAGACAAGGATCAAATCCTTGCCAAAGTCACTTTTTATGCTTATGAGCCTTGAGGTACTTATTCTACGCAATTGTGAACGCCTGGCTCAGCTTCCATCTGAGATTGGATCTCTGAGACGACTAGAGGTGCTTGATGTCCAAGGAACAGAGATTGAAAAATTACCTTATGAGATTTCTGACCTGGTTTCACTGAGGCACTTAAAAAGTATCATTTTACGGATCTGTCGACCAGAGTGAACATGATAGCCTGCCTCATGAATTGGTCCCAGACGGAATAATATATCGTCTCCATGAATTGGAAACTCTGAGTTTGATGTGTACCCAGGAGATGAAAGGTGGGATAGGAATGTGAATTCTGTCATAAATGAGGTGGGTAACTTGAAAAAGTTAATTGCCTTTTGTTGTTGTTTCCCAGAAGTACAGTTTTTTGAACGCTTTCTTGAAAAAAGCCTATCATGGAAAATTCGAGGTTTAACTGATTTCAAATTTGTAGTTGGCCATGATGTTAAACGCTTCTCATATCTGGTTGGGGACAATCTGGAGTTTGAATATGTCCAATGGGGTCTGTGCATGAGATTTGTAAATGGTGAGATGATTCCAGATGCGGTTCTGAAAATATTAACTTGTTCTACTGCATTCTATCTGGATCATCATATCAAAGTCTGCAGCCTAACAGAGTTCGGGATCAGTAATCTCAATGGACTGAGATTATGTGTTGTGAGGGATTGTCCCAAGATTGAAACGGTTATTGCTAGCAAGAACCCATTTGAAGCTGTATTTCCAGTTCTGGAGCACCTGAGCATTTATTATCTGTCTAACCTTGGGAAGATTTGGGAAGGAACGATACCGCAGGGAAGCTTTAATAATCTAAGAATATTGACAGTGCATACTTGCCCCAAATTGCAATTTGTTTTTGCAAGCTCCATGCTCCAGTTTTTCTCCAACTTAGAGGAGCTGATAGTCGAACATTGTCCAGCCATTACGGAGATTATATTTCAGGACCATATGGTTGATTCTGGTAGTGGCACACTCCCTAGATTGAAAACATTAAAACTTCACTATCTACCTGAATTGGTTAACATTATGCAAGGTGCATGGCCCCCATTAGAAAACATTAGCTTCTACAATTGCCCTGTATTGAAGAAGCTTGGCATTGACTCCAATTCAAGTCATACCATAAAAGAGATTAAAGCAGAAAATGATTGGTGGGAAAAATTAGAGTGGCAAGATGCTTCATTACACTCACGTCTTCAAGCTTATTTCACCTCTGTTTCTGACAATGATTTATAATAAAAATTTGCAAGCATAAACAAGGATTTATCCCTTTTCGGTACCATCAGTTGCTCTGCTCGCATGGTTATCAGGAACAAAAAGAGGCCATTCCAAAAAGATCCAACAAGAATAAGTTCATGAATATTCTGTTGTAGTTGATTGCACCGGTGACATATGTCAGAAAAGGTGTAGATATCCTGGAAAATCGTAAGTTCTGGTGACAGGAGTGTCAACATGTTTTTGTGATTTACTTGCCCCAGCTCTGGTGGACCTATATTAAACTAGTGCATATTTTGTATGCTCTTGTAGAGTTGTTCTCTTTAGTTTTGCTATATTTTCGCGTTCTATAATCTATTTCAAAACCTCAAATCTATGTTCAGGATTTGATCCAAAACCTAGCATTCTATAGCTGGCTTTCTTCTTTTTAGGTTGCTACAATTCTTGAAGTCCATGCCTGGTTACTCCAGGCTATGCTGCCATATCTGTTGTGTTTATATTGAATGGCTGTAAACTTTGTGCAGCATGATACTTTTTGGATTTGTCATGTCTTTTCGCCTGAGTTTTGTGGACGCTGATGCAAAATTGTAAGCAACATAAACAAAGTGTAATTTTTCAAACAGTTTGCTATTGTCTGATGATCTAATTTTGCTTTATATTGTTAGATTTAGGTATGCAAGGAACTTTATGCTAATAGATTAACTTTTTTAGTTTGATAAATGGACTATAACAAGAACCAGTGTCTTTATCAGCATGATCTGAACTTTTCATAAGGGCTATGTCAAAGTTACTCTTAATTTTGGCCAAACTTTTGCCTTTCTCATAAAACAGTTTTACAGGATGCCTAAATTTGAAAACTTAGGACTTATTTGAGGGTTCTTTGCTCATCCTCTCCTGCTGAGGTCGTGGCTCGGTACATTGTCTCTCTGTCTCTCTCACGCAGAGTCAGCCCAGGTTTTGTGGGGCTTCTCTGTTTTACTCCACTTAAATGGAGGGAAAGGATATAAGGGAGAAATGAAAAAGTTGAGAAAAAAGCAATAATCGAATGCTACTTTCTTTCTCCATGTGTTTAGTTGTCCATGGGTGGAAGAAGAGAGAAAATGGTTGATCCGATGATAATAATACTATTAAGAATAAATTATTAAAGGTAGGAAAATTCTTTTTCTGTAAGAAGTAAGAACCCTAGTTGCTGCATACTGGCATGTGTCAACATATTAGAGTGACACCTAACAAGTGCCAATTTAATGAAAACTTTGGTTAACCCTTAACGTTTCTCACACTCTCTTTATCACACACAGGCAAAACCAAAAGAAAAAGAAAAAATCTCTCTCTCATTAGAACCTCATCAATGCCTCTCTCTCTCTCTCTCTCTCTCAGATTATCCACCTTTGAACCCATAAAAAACTACCACCGCCACATGTTTTAGCCTTTGATCTCACCTGAACGTTTCTCTGTCAACCCCACCCATCCATGCCATGTCTCCTTCGTTCCACTGCTTCACCCCTCTCCCTTTTTGCCTATTCCACCCCCTTCCCTCTCTCTCCATTGATGCCACCCTTAACCCCTTTATCACTCCTTGCCATTCCCACCCCCCACCCCCCTCTTCACTGCCAAGGACCATCACTCTCACTACCTCTTCTTTTAACGACATTGTCCTTGACAGTGACAAAGACAACAACTCGCAAATTTTTCCATGTTTGTTTTTGTTTGTGATTTTGATTGTGATTATTTTTTAAGTTTGAATATTTGTCTTGATGGGTGGGTCGACGGAGACATGGTTAGATGGGATTGGTGGCCTAAGCATGTGGTGGTGGTGGTTTGATGAGTTTAATGGTGAGTTAAGGGGCTAGGTATCTAATGAGAGAGAGAGAGAGAGAGAGAGAGAAACGTTAAGGCTAAGTGTTAACAGAAGGTTTCATTAAATTGGCACTTCACAGGTGTTGCTCTAATATGTTGACACGTATGCCAATATGCAGCAAGCACTGTAATTTCAAAGCGCCTTTCAATCAAACAAGGCAATATCTGATAATATCCTTGTGGCCTTTGAATTACTTCATCACATGACGAGGAAGAAATTAGGAAAAATGGGACATATGGCTCTAAAGTTGGATATGAACACGGCGTACGATAGGTTGGAATGGAATTTCCTTCAACGAACTATGGAGAAAATGGGTTTTCACCCAAGATGGGTTGGGTGGATTATGGAGTGCATTAAGTCAATTACCTACTCGGTGTTGATAAATGGTGAGCCTAAGGGCCACATTATTCCGACTAGAGGTATTCGCCAAGGGGATCCCCTATCCCCTACCTCTTTCTTTTATGCTCGGAAGGGTTGACTAGTCTCATTGAGCAAGCAGTGAATGAAAGACATATTGAGGGTTTCTCTCTTTGTAAGCATGGGCCAAAGATCTCTCACATTTTCTTTGCAGATGACAGCCTCTTGTTTTGTCGAGCAAGGGTGGAAGATGTGATAAAAATTCAAGAGATTTTGGGAAAGTATGAAGTTGCATCGGGTCAAAAAATAAACTCTGATAAAACTACCATATTTTTTAGCAAGAACGTTCCTATGTCTACCAAGGAACAAGTGCAAAATTTGTTGAGGGTTCCAGAAATCAAAGAATATGAAAAATATCTGGGTTTGCCGGTAGTTGTGGGGCGTAATAAAAGGGCTAGCCTAAATTATATCAAAGACCGAGTGTGGGGCAAGTTACAAGGTTGGAAGGAGAAATTGCTATCACAAGCCGGTAAGGAAGTTTTGTTGAAAGCAGTAGTACAAGCCATTTCGACTTTTGCTATGAGTTGCTTTCAATTACCGGTTGGGCTTTGTCAAGATATTGAAATGCTCATTCGTAAGTTTTGGTGGGGTCAAAAGGGTGATAGGAGGAAAATTCATTGGAAAAAGTGGGAGGTGTTGTGCAAACCAAAAATAGAAGGAGGGGTAGGTTTTAAGGACCTATGCAAGTTCAACGAAGCAATGCTAGCTAAGCACGTGTGGAGGTTGCTGCATGATACAGAATCCTTATTTTTTTAAGGTTCTTGAAACAAAGTACTTCCCAAACTGTTCTCTGTTTGAAGCCAAATCTTCCTTGGGCTCCTTCGCATGGAAGAGCATTCTATGGGCAAGAAACTTGGTTCAGAAAGGGGCGCGTTGGAGAGTGGGTGATAGCTAGTCAATTAGGATTTTCCAAGATGCTTGGTTACCATCTGACAGTGGCAAGGTTTCCTCTCCTCCATTCGATGTTGGTCCGAATGCAAATGTAGCAATGCTCATAAACTCGGTCACCGGGTGGTGGAATACCCATCTCATTGATCGCCACTTCTACCCACCGGATGCAAAACTCATTAAATCCCTTCCTCTATGTTCAATCCCTGAGTCTGATTTGCTGATCTGGCCGAAGGAGAAGATAGGGACTTATTCAGTTAAATCAGGTTATAAGCTTCTGTGTGAGTGGCAAAATGAGGAGCTGAATCAACCTCGAATTTCTGATACTGATAGGAACTTTTGGAGTAGTATTTGGAAGATAAAAGTCCCAGGAAAGATAAAGCATTTTATCTGGAAAGCATGCTCTAATTCACTACCGACGAAGGAAAATCTGCTGAAGCGGAAAATTGTACAAGATTCAGTGTGTCAACGTTGCTTAAATGGCTCAGAGGATGTGGTACATTCGCTGTGGAGCTGTGATGATTTAAGGGAGGTTTGGAACGGGGAGTTTGGGTGGGTGTACGGTGCAGGAGTTCAATGGACCTCTTTCTCTGAGATTTTGAAGTTCGTTCAGACAAGGCCACACTTCGTTGCTCTTTTTGCAGCTACAGCATGGTCTGTTTGGTATCATAGAAACAAGCTCCGGTTGGGTGAAGCTTCCATCCCGTTGGGACAGATCAGGAGATTCGCTCTTGATTACATCCGTGATTTTAAAAATTTAACCAGTATGCCTTCTGCAACAGTTCGCACTGCTCCTCGAAGATGGTGTCCACCTGCAGATGATGTGTGGAAGATAAACTTCGATGGCGCAATGTTTGGTGAGTCGGATGAAGCTAGAATTGGCGTGGTTATTTGAGATTACAGGGGTGAAGTTAAGGCTGCTCTGTCCGAGAAGATAAAAAAGCCTCCAACCGTGGATGTACTGGAACTAATGGTTGCTAAGAGAGCAATGACTTTTTCCTTTGAAACAGAAACTTGTACAGTTGTGCTCGAAGGAGATTCTACTTCAGTGATCAAAGCAATTCAGCTCGGTGGCTGGGAGTTTGCACAGGGGGGTCACCTCATCCACGACATCTCTACGTTAAAAAACTCTTTTCAGAGTATTTCTTTCTCTCATGTTGTACGACAAGGCAATGTAGTTGCACATGCCTTAGCCCAGAGAGCTAGACATTCTTTTCCTTTATTTGTTTGGGTGGAGCATGTTCCACAGGACATTGTTTCTTTCTTTTTGCATGACCTTGGGTTTTCTTAATATAAAGCAATGGCATGGTTTTCTTTCTCAAAAAAAAAAAAAAAAAGTTTGTAATAAATCCTTGCCCTTGAATCAAATGGGTCCCTGTTTTTTAGGACACATGGTATTTACAAAATTTAATGGTAAAAAAAAAGTCACATCACAACACTATTTATTTTGCAAAAATAAAATTTTGGTCCTTATATTTTGGGTTGATTCCTGTTTTAGTGCCTACTTTTTTAAATAACCTATTTTAGTCCTTGAAAATCGAAAACCATTATCATTTTGATCCCTACTATTATCTCACTAACAGAAATGGACTACATGGCAGATGGAGTGCATTGTTGGCAGTGTATCTTGGAAGTTGGCCAAGTTGTGAGCTACTTGCAAGTTGCCTCTAACACTTGAGTCTTTTGAACTTCCAACATGTGTTCCTCACATGGCCTTTTGCGGGTTGCATCACTCGCGAGCCAGTTGCGAGCCAAGTTGCGAGATGCTCTGTCTTCACAGTTCTTCACCAATTTTCACATTGAATCCATTACATTTAATCCCACAAAAATACAAGGAAATGATTGAGGAATTACAATCAAATTTGACATGGAATTAATGCCAACAAAAAAAATTGAAAATCACAACTTTACAATCTCCCCCTTTGGCTATTCTGTGACAAAACCCCTAAACAAACTCTAGACTTAAATGTGAGTTTGAGAACAAAGGAAAAAATCATTCACACCTAACTCTAAAACCTATGAAGAACTTGAACATGTATACATGTGACCTGAAACATTTGCACATAACAATTAAATTCATTAAGATTGAGACAAGTAGAAATCAAGGCAAGTATATAGAACAAGTAAATTGTGATCAAGTAGGTACCAAATCAGTGCAATTAAAACATAACTTGATCAAATAGGAAAAGTCATTAAGAAATGACTATAATGAACATTTAACTAGTAAATGAACATCTAGACATGCAAGCAATGAAGCACAAAGCAAAACTAAGTGCATGTCCAACAAGTGTATGATGCAATAAAGAAAGCTAAAGCAAGAAAGCTATAGAAAAACTGAATGCATCATAAAAAGGTTATAAAAAACCAAGTACATAAACAATAAATAGTGTACTAAAGTAAGCAAAGTTAAACCACAGTATTGAAAACATAAAGACTAAATAACTACAAAAGACAGGTTAGAAGCAGTTAGAATCTTTTATCTTGTGTGGCTTTGAGTTATCTTTATATCTATATACTCACTGTGTTCCCCCTTTCTCTATGCTCTCCCCTTTACTATATGCTATAAAAAAATAAAAAAATAAAAATTCTCCCCCTTTTTGTCACGAATGGAAAAAAAGAGTAGTCAGTCAAGCTTGAGTTGAATAGCATCAAACTGAATCTCAATTGCTGTGAGGCAATCTAGAACTTGATTGTTGTTAGCATACATCACATTGGACAATCGAGAGTTACGGTCATTCATGTCTCCCATCATAGTTACAATCCAGTCCAACTGAGGAATGGATGACTAAGATGGTAGCTGAGGATGTGGGGTATGAGGCTCTGAATTCTGAGGATTAGGAACTTCAATTTCAGCCTGATGAGACGAGCCAGGAGCAGTAGTAGATTGTCCACCAATAGTAGCGAGAACTAGACTTTTCACTTCATTTTTGGGAGTTCGAGTTGAACTCTTCTTTGTTGTTTCCACAAAGGATTGATTCTTGCTACTCTTCAAGGAATGAAAAGTGATTGGACCAGGATGAGTAAAAACAATACCAATCGAAGGAGTATGAACCCCTTTAAGTAACAAAATCTTCATTATAAGGTTGCAAAATGGAAGGCATGTCCTTGTAGCTGATTTGCTAGCAGTCTTCCCCAAAGTTTGGAAGATATGAGCACAAATCTCTATTAGAGCTCTAGTTATAAGATCATAGAGAAACCTTGCCCGACCAATATTGATGGATACGGTGTTGATCAAAGGATACACATTTGAGTACATGATCAAAGCAAGAATTTTGACCTGAAGAGTGAACATTCTAGTTCCAATGGACGTTTCCATGGAGGAAACAATAAGATCAATCCCTAGCAAAGCAAGAATGGGATCAAGAGGTCTGAATCTATCATCTTATGGAGTTGTATTGGCATCCTCAAGGTGACCAATTTGAAGAATTGATGCCAAGTAGTCAGGGTTTATGATGAAGTTCTTCTTGCAGACCCAACACTTCAATTCATCTTTGGTAAACCAAGCATTTGCAAAGAATTCTTTGATCAAATCTTCAATTGGGCTTGAAACATTCCAAAGAGATGAGACCAATCCTTGTTGGCGAAGATGCTTGGGATTATTGTTGATCCAAGTGTTTCAAATTTCACTATTCTTTCCAACATAGCCGGAGCATTTTGAAGTGAGAAGTGAAAGTTGGAAGTTTGTAATTGTCCTAAACTTTTTGCGATCAAAGTTGGCGGGCGCTTGTCTTGTTCTTTTGGATATGGGAGAAGTGGGGAATTCAACCATTGGTTTTCTCCCATGAGATGACCTTTGAGACATCTACCAGACTGTTAGGACATATGTGTTTCACATATTAAGAACATATGTCATGATTTTATGTAATTGGCTTATCCTTTGACAAAACGCACTTTACTTGTAATTGGGTAGATTTAGGATGTGTTTAAATACTTTAAGAAACCATGTTTCAAGATCAAGTGTTGAAGCCTTCAAGTCTGTCCAAGAAAACAAGCTGAAAGTGCAGAATTACTAAAGCTCGACACCTAGCATGTGTCGAGGTTTAGGGAAGCTGTTCAACTCGTGTGCTTGACACCTGCTCGACACCTCCTATCTGTCGAGGTTTAAGAATTTCAGAATTCTGATATGATTTTCTTAAGATTCGTGAATGTGTCTTTGGGCTTTCTTTTCTCCTAACCCTAGACATATAAAAGGATTGTTTAAGGGCCGTCAAACAGTTCACAAGTTGCACAAGCATTGAGCAAACTCTGTTCAAGCAAATTGTGACCGAAGACAAAGTTCTTGCCCTAGTTCATCTCTTTCTCTTGAAGAAGTTGCTGTGTATGTGCATCGTAGGGTTTTGTGACCAAGCATCTTCTTAATCTTCATCATATGGATGAACTGAAGAACTTTGTAGACAACAACTTTCTTAGTTGGTGATTGAAGTCGCGTACTGGGATCTGCGCAATTGGTTAGTCATGTACTTGGGAGCCGGGCATTGAAAGGGGAACTGTCACTACAGAACAAGTTCAGTTGGGTATTGGGGTAAGGGTTCAACTGTAAGTTGGTAAGGTACTTGGGATTCCTTTATTTGTAACCGTTTGTTGTGATAATAGTGGAGTTTCGGGAGTGGTGACCTGAAAATCACCCGATGGGGTTTTTGCCGTGTAGGTTTTTCCCATTCATAAACAAATCACCGTGTTATTTAATTTTCGCTGCATTTTTAGTTGTTTGGTGATTTGTTTGTGCTACCACGCGCTTTGCATGTTAATTTGATTAATTAATAAACTTGGTTAATTAATTAATTAATTAATCACAAGGGGTCAATTCGTTTTGGCCTATCAAAGAAAAACATACAAGTAAAAAACCATACACAAAATGGCAACAAACATGATTAAATGCAAGTTAATACAAAACAAAGCAAAAATCCCTAAAAAATAAGTTTAAAGAGCATAAACTAAGTTAAATGACATGTTATGGATGCTAGATGACCAAAAAGATGCAAACGCATCAATTGGAACATGACATGACAAGGGTGATAGGGTTTGTGCAAAAAGAGCAAATGTGCAATGTATGAACAAGGCATGAACAAGCACATGTTAGGCAAAGTGTGTAGATTATACAACTAATGATGCAAACATGTTACAAATATGTAAACATGATAAATCCTAAAGTTTGGTACTCAGCAGAGTCCGAACGAGTGAAAAAAAATGCCTTAGGGACATTTTATCAAACATTTATCATGCAAACTAAAACCCTATACATTGTGAAATCTACCTTCAATACATGTTCTAAATGCTACAAGGAGCCAAAATTTGCAACAACAGCACAAATGGGACAAAACCCAATCAATAATTTGACAAAAATTTAAGTTTTCCCAGCCCCCATTGAAAAAATGGACCTAACCTTAGGTTTTAAGAAATCTAGAACATAATTTAAGGAATTGAAAGAGAAAAAGTGTTAGGAATTATCTTAGAGTAGTCCAAGAAGTGAAATCCAAGAGTTTGTGGTTGAGTTTTGAAGGAAAATTAGTTTTTTCGGAGAGGGAGTCGCAAGAGAGAAAAAGACAGGTTTTTCAAAAACTAACACTATATTGCCCTTAAAAACTATATTTTCGCACATTTCTTGAGTCAATGACTTTACGAGCCTACTCACGAAACATATAAAGCCTGGAAATTTTAGTGGGGAAATTTCTCGGGTTAGGTCCAAGTCGCAATATAGTCACCGCTAAGTCGCAATATACACTACTTGAATTTTTTAAAAAAATTGAGAAATGGATCACATCATCTCACAACTAGGCTGGTGTAGACACCTCATTTTGTACTCCTTATGACTCGGGCCCTCATTCCTTAACGATGACATTACTCTGATGCCCAAGGTTGACTTGCGACGTAGTCACAAGCCCACTTGCGAAACATACAAAGCCTGGAAATTTCATAGGGGAAATTTCCCAGGTCAGGCCCAAGTCGCGATACAGTCGTAGCTGAGTCGCGATATACACTGCCTGAATTTTAGACAAATTGAGAAATGGATCACATCATCTTACGACTAGGCTAATGTAGACAACCCATTTTGTACCTCTTACAACTTGGGCCCCTGTTCCCTAATGACGAAATTACTCTAAGGCACAAGGTTGATTTTGGGCCTAATTTTGTGAAATCTTAACTTGAGGAATTATTTATGAAAAAATAAACTTATTTTGGAAGAATAAACCTATTTTTGGAAAAGAAAGGCTGCTGGAAACCCTAAGTGTGCGTACGCATACATGTTTATGTGCATGCACACTTAAACCATGCGTACGCATACCTAGGGTATGCGCATGCATACCTTGAGTTTACGCACGCATCTAGAGTTCCAGAAACTATGAAAGGAAAGCTTTTGCACATAAATATGTGTGGAACAAATCCAACATCATCTGGGAGCCGCCCTACAACCCTATTTTACCCTTTTATAAAGCCATAAATGACACTTTTTCAAAGGGGAGGGGGGATATCTGCAAGATTCACTAGAAAATAGTGAATCAAAGAGGAAATTTTTTACAAAACATTCTTAAGTCAAGTTTTGGTCAAATCAAGCTCTAAAGAGTTCTTGTGTTGAGGTAAAGGTTCTAACTTTGGCTCTTCACTTTTTCTTTTTTTGTTGTTGTTTGCTTATATGATTTATATGCTTTAATATGTTTATGTAAGTGCCCATGACTAGTTTTGGGAAGTGTGCCTTGGCCTAGGGTAGACCATGGTAGCGGGTGTAAATTGAGTTGTCACCTAGTTTAGGTATAGGAACCATAAATATAGTGCCCTTCGTGGAAGGATTGATATTTACTGTAGCACGTATTCGGAGTTTAGGTATGGGGATGGGAAGGTGTTAGGCACCCAATTCCAACCGACCTATAAGTCAGCTTTCACTCATTGTGTTCCAAGTCTTAAACTCATTAAAGGCATATTTAATATGTTATTCTAACTCACTCACACACACACACACACACACACACTCTAACATTTATCTAAAAGCAAACAATCACGGCATAATCATTCAAAGCCTAGTGTTCATCTATCATGGCATTAAGCATATATTACCAAGGGTAGAAATATCACAAGACAGATTCAAATAAGCATGTCACGATATCTAAACCTCAAAATCATGGGATTCAACCAAGCCCATTAATGTTCATCAACCATATCATACTCATCAACCAATCCCAATGCATGTTCATATTATTATGCAAGACTTACCTCACTGCATCACAACACCTATGCATCAATGCACGATCATATTTATATGCATGTTCATGGTATTCAAACAATTTTAAACCATAATAATTGTCGACACTTGGCCTAAAACGAAGAACCTTGGACCTTTGTTCTACCACCCATCGTGGCAACGCTCTCGCGAGCGCAGGGCTCGTTGGAGGCCCCTCTCGATGATCGGTTTGGCTTACACAGAGCTTCGGGTGCTCTCTCTCTCTCGGTGGAGGAAGGTATTTGTCTACCTTTAGAGGTGTGGCAGGAATCTTGGCCAAATTTTTGGTGATTACCAAAGGTAAGTGAAGTCGCCACTAATCATTGGTTTTCTCTAAGGTGTGATTGGTCACCTGTTTCTAGTTGGTTTTATTACCAATCCTAGGCTAAGAAAAATGGCATTTTTTCGAATCTAATGTGGATGGCGAAAAATCTTGATTCTTGAGTCCGGAAGTTTGGTTACGTGTGGGGAAGGTGTTAGGCACCCTACAACACCTGTCCAAGGACAGTTCTTTGTTTTGATAAAACCTTAATTTTTAGAGATTGGCAGTAAAAAACATGATTTTGGCATTGGCTTTCGGGGATTTTGCATGCATGGGGGCTTTGAGGTTTGGCTTTTGAATGGGTGTGGTCCCAATCTATGCTTTCCTAAGGCATTCGAGCAAAGTACCAGATTTCCACGGCAAAAATCCGACGACATGTCACCTTACTTTCACAGCGGAAATTAGGCATCACTTTGCCTTAGGTGACAAGGACTGTGACAATCATACCGGAAGGGGCGAGCAGGTATATATATATACATACATCATGCACAATGCAAGCACATAGAGCAGGAAAGTAAATGCCTACATCCCTAGAACATGGCCCAAAATATAGGTGCAGGAAAGTAAACAGGGGTTGCCATACTCTGGAGATGAGGAAGAATGGTACACAACAGGTTATACCTAATACAACCCATCTAAGTGGGAAAGAAGGGAGGAAGAAAGGGGGTTTAAAAGAGTACATAACCAAATAGGAGAGGCTAGACCCCTAAACCTACTGAATCAGCCGCTTGGCTTATATCCACATGCTCGCATCCTCACCCCTTTTGCTTGTGCTTGGGAGATCGTGCCCTAACTCTATGTGTCCTTGCTCCGTATGTGTAAATGCAAAGGCAAAGACAAGAAACTAGCAGACAAACAATGGAAAGAAAGAGATGTGTAAATAATGCGCAATGGGTATAAAGCAGACAAGCATACAAGCGAAGCAAGCATGGCATGTGGCAGGAGACATGACAAGCAACAAGATAAGCAAGCGAACTACTAGGCAAACAAACAAGGAAGCAAACAAAAGGTGGTGTTTGCGAGGGACAAATGTAGGTTTGGATCGAATATCCATAACTTCATTCTGTTGAAGTATGGACGACTCACTAGCAAGCAAGACTCATGCATGAACATGTGAACAAGCGTGTAAAGATGCATAGAAAGCCAACGGGTGGCACAAACAAGCATGGTAAGTACATTATCGCAAGGAGTAGAAAAGGGGAAAGGTATGCACGAAGCAACTGGCATCATGGCGATGCGTCCCAAATGGTTACATCCAAACAAGGCTTCACAAGCGTCGGATGTAACCACACAACCACAAACCTGTTAAGGGCGTCAAGTGTGGCAAAGCCTAGAACTAGAGAGGTTAACACAAGCATAAAGCATAGAAGTAAGCAAGCATAGACATGCAAATAGGAATGATCCAAACCCTTTTAAAATGGGCCATGGTACATGGACGATGATAAAGACCATAGGGTCTAGATCGGGTTTGGACCAATAGGCCAAAACACAAGAAAATGCGATAAAAGGAACAAAAGGGCTACAATAGCACATGCCATGACAAACAAGGTCTAGGCCTAAGCACATAAACATGGTGTGAAGCACGCAATCACATAGATGATGACATAAAGCATGTAGAGAACATCGATCTAAGCATGTAAACACACCGATCTACACATATAAGCATGGAGATATGCATGTAGGCATGTAAATGTACATCTAAGCATATGGATGTAAGCATAAAAGAATGGAAGAACACATATCCAAGCATACAAGCATGTGAAGGCATAGAAATAGGCATAGGAGCATAGAACATGCATACAAACATGTAGATCTAAGCAAGGCATGGCCGAAGACATAATATCAAGCATATGAGCATATAGATCCAAACATCAATGATAGGCCAAAAATGTATTGATCCCTTGTGATGGATTAATTGATTAATTAGCCAAGTTTATTAATTAATCAAATTAACATGCAAAGCGCGTGGTAGCACAAACAAATCACCAATAACTAAAGTATGCAGCGGAAAATAAATTGACACAGTGATTTATTTACGAATAGGGAAAAACCTACACGGCAAAAACTCCACCGGGTGATTTTAAGGTCACCACTCCCGAGAATTCACTATTATCACAATAAGCGGTTACAAGTAAAGGAATCCCAGTACCTTATACCAACCTATAGTTGAACCTTTACCCCAATACCCAATTGAACTTGTTCTGTAGTGACAATCTCTCCTTGTAATGCACGGCTCCCAATACGTGACTAATCAATTGCGCGAATCCCAGTACGCGACTTCAATCACCAACTAGAGAGAGTTGTTGGCTGCAAAGTTCTTCAATTCATCCACACAATGAAGATCTAGAAGATGCTTGGTTACAAAACCCTACGATGCACAAACACATCAACTTCTTCAGAAGAATGATGAACTAGGGCAAATTCTGTCTCCAGTCACAATTTTCTTGAAAAAATTTTGCTCAACATTTGTGTAACTTATTCCCACCTTTGACGACCTTTAAAATAATTCTTTTATATATCTAGGGTTGTGAGAAAAGAAAGCCCAAACACATAATCATGAATTACAAGAAAATCAAATTAGAAATTCAGAAATTCTTAAAGCTCAACAAATACCTGTCTATCGAGCTGCTGTCGAGCCACGGGGTTGAACAGCTCTTTAAACCTCGACAGATGGCTAGCTATCGAGCTTTAATGACAGACACTTTCTTGGCTAGAATCTTGAACAAATTTGCATGACTTTTACATTTGATCTGGAAACAAAGTTTCTTGAAGTGTTAAACACATCCTAGATCTACCCAAATACAAGTAAAGTGTGTTTTGTCAAAGGGTTAGCCAATTACATAAAATAGTGACATATGTTCCTAACAAGTGAATCACATATGTCCTAACAATCTCCCCCTTTAGCAATCTGTGACAAAACCACAACAAACAAATGACCATATAAGGGAAGTCATAAGTCACTCAACTCATACTCACTTGTTGAATACAATAAAATCTATCCTAACATAAACTCTTGAAAAATTTTGCAAGAAGAGAGTTTATGGCAAGAAAACTTTGATAACCTGTATTTCTGAAATACTTGAAACAAAACTCATCAAGGCATCTTTGTGTGAAACAGAAATAATAGATTGCATACAAGTAATAAGAAGCATGTGCATAAAGAGAGAAAAGAAACAACACATGTAAGGGTAGGTGAAAGAAACATACATCAACATATAAAGAAAATAAGTACAATTTATTTCAAAAATGGTCACAAGACCTAAGGTACAAGAATAAATGTATCTAAAGTAGAGAAAAGAACAAGATACAAGTAATCCTCACTATATCCCTCAAAATATCAACACTCCCCCTAACAAAAAGGTCCTATACTAACTCTCCCCCTAAGGATGACTACTCTCATACACCAAAACTACTCCTTCTTTTTGTCATGAGTGACAAAGGGTAAGAATGTCAAGTAGACATCTCATCGGTACTGGAAGAGCTAGCACCTCCATCGTCATCATCCTTGGAAGCATCATCATCATCATCACCATCCTCAGCATCAGAAGCCTCTGGAGTAGGTGGTGAAGAAGAGACAAAGCCACCCATGACCGCCTGCCGTCATGCAATATGACCCACATGGGTGTTCACCTGACACAACTCATCACTGAGAGTGCTGAGGCGAGCATCCATGTGCTGCAGTTGCGCCATGATGTCCGTAAGAGTCACATCACTCGTAGAAGAGGAAGGAGCAGATGTGGATGGATCAAAACGGGAGGGAGGAGCTGCTGACCCAGACTACCTCGACCTAAACTGCGCCTCGCTTCGTTTAATGGTAGCAGCATTTATGATACACATATAGGTAAAGTGGTCGGACACTGGAAAGGGAACAGAAAAGTGGCGTAAGATCCTCGTGATAGCTAAAGGGAAGATGAGCTTGTCACGGGACGTCGAATCCCTATGGACATCTATGATAGAAAGAAGGAAATGAGAAGGAAAATTTACAGTAAAATGCTCAAGAAGGGACAACAAAAAGCGAGCACGAGGCTCTGTGATAGAGTTATAGTGAGAAAGAGGGTGAAGAACAAAAGTCATGACCATGTTCAAAAACTGAGGGCCTTTAGCAAGGTCTGTGCAGTAAGTGAACTAACGCTTACCCCACTCAGAAGGGCGCGCACAAAAAGCAGTCTTGAGCTCATCCTTGGACACAGTCCTTAGACGCTCACAACCAGGGTAGTCAGGGAACTTTACCCTAGGAACACGAAGCATATCTGCAACAATCTACGATGTGACAGCAATGCACGTACCTCGAACAAGAGTATGAAAGAGAGGTACTAAAAAATCAAATTCATGCATGTTGGAGTAAAACTCCTGGGTCAGCACGGATGGACAAGTGACTGAGACGTCACACAGTGACTCCCATTCCCTATTGTGAATGACATCGGGAAGGTCAGTGTTGGCGAAGTCCACCAAGATGACTTGGCTTTCAGAATGAATGCCTCGTTGAGAAAAGTTCTCCGAGAAGGCTTTTTGGGCATTCTCATCACGGAACCAAACAGATGAAGGAGTAGGATTAGATGAAGTGGATGCCCCAGAACGAAGAGGGTTCTAGGACGGAGTAGACTTGCGTTTGGGTGCTATAGACACAGACTAACGCAAACAGAAGAGAGAGGGAGAGAGAGAGAGACAATCAGAAAAGTCCCAACACAGTTCAAATATAGCAAGTATATTGAAAAGAGTGTATGTATGCATGGGAGTGCATGAATATGTGACATGCAATATAAAAAGCATCATGGGCTCAGCCCAATCCAATCTTACCAGCACATAATCAATTGCACACATCTAAAATGCATGATAATATTGTTATAATGCAAATGTGATGCAATGCATGAGGTTTAAAGATCAATTAAACAAAAACTCATCCCAAAAATTTCAACAAAAACTCAACAATTTTGAAAAACCCCAAAATTTTTCAAAAACCCCAAGACCTAGGTTTCAAAACATGAAATGCATGAACATGAGAGATTAGAAACTTACCAAGAGAAGAAAAACTTGGAAAAACCTTGAAGAAACCTTAAGGAAGAAGTTTGGAGTGAGTGAGAGAGGATTTAGAAGGTGAAAAGACAAATCTGTCGAGAGAGAGATCGAGAAAAGCGAGAATCAGATCGCGTTGAACCTTAATATAAAAGGTCAGTAAAGCTCGACAAATAGAGGTGTTAAGAGGTGTTGAGACAGGTGTCGAGCAAGGTATCGAGCAAAAAGACTTCAACAGATACAGCTATCAAGAAGGTGTCGAGGAATAATTCAACAGACACAATTAAAGAAGCTCAATCGATCCACCAGCTGTCGAGAAGCTATCGAGAGGTCAGGAGTTTTCTCGATCGATCCACCTAGCTGTCGAGAGGTGTCGAGATTGCGATAAGAAATAGCTTAAGAGCTCAACAGATAAGCCAGATGTCAAGGAGGTGTCGAGCAGCTGTCAAGATTACTTAAAAACAGTTTTTCAAGAAGGGAAAAACACATATATGAATGCAATCAAGCATGGAACTCAACCAATGATCCAATCAACATTTTAGACTCTCAAAATCATCTCTCAACAACAATTTTAAGCACATGGATTCCAAAAACACACACACACACACACACACACACACTAAACAAGTCTAACCAATTTTATATTTCAAAAACAAGTTAAAACAATTTAGTGAGTATACATTAACACATGTAAAACCTTGTGATGGCCAAATCACATTGTACCTACACATGTATCAAGAGTAGCAAAGAATATTGTGTGTTGTGTGTGAAAAATATCACAAGATTGCATAAGTGTATACATGTTATAACGATTTGAGATATGAGAAAATCACTTTTAACTCACACACGATCATAACTGTTTGATGGGGGCTATCATCTTCGAGGTATATCCTATAACTCTCACATCTCCTAGAATATACGCTTACATTCTTAATTGAAAGCATTTTGATCTTTTTTATTTTTATTTTTCTTTGCATATTTTTCTTTTTAAGCAAATCATACATGGGCATATAAGAGAGAGAAAATGAATACCCAATGATGTTAAGCATTTGACATTCCAATTTTGCTATGCTGAAGCACACAAATGTCATTGACCTTGCACTTTTGCTATGCCGAAGCATACGGATGTCATTTCATGATTGGTGGGCAACAGTGGTGAGATGGTTATTTATGCCTTTCTCTTAGGATTTTCTAGTCATTCCCGTTAAAAAGAGTAATACGAGTGTTAAGTACAAGAGATGACTTAATCTTACTCATCACAAACTCGAGCTACAAAGCTCACTTGCTTAGTTGTGCATAGAGATACTCATCTAAGTTACAAAAGACACAAAGTTTAGAAAACTTTGTTTCAATGGCCATCCAAGGTACACAAGTACCAATGTAAACAAAACACACACTGTTTTTGTATTTTTCTGATTTTTCAATTTTTTTATTTTTATATCAAAAACAAAATAAACAAAACTGAAAACAAACAAAAACATGTTAAACAAAGCAAAGCATAAAAACTAGACTAGCTCAAAAAAGTAAAGCAAAAAACACAAGTAATGCAACCATAAACAAGAAGAGGAGAGAGAAAAAGTGACAAAATCACTTAAAGCCCTTTTCCTTCCACACCTTGGAAGACCTTTCCATCTAGCAAATCCTTGATCCGGCGATGAGGGAGAAGAATTGAAACCATTTAAGTTCGAAAGGAACATGAGAGCTTTTAGAAGATCTCCAAGAGGAGTAAAAGAGGATGGAAACCGATTCTAGTTTCCCGCTGTGATTATGCCGTTTCTCTGTTAAGTGGCTAGCCACTTATAGCAATTAGGTCGAGTATGACTGGCTGCTCTACAGTGATGACAGAGATGCCACTTCTTCTGTTTAGGCTTTTAGGAGTTAGCCTTCTTACCCCTATGGTTTTTAGCTTCTTTCTTATCTTGCTTAGGGGGTGCTCCTAAGATAGATTTTCCCTTGTCTATGTTTTCACTAGCTAAATCATTTTTAACATTAGTGTTCTCAAAAGACTGAGCATTTCATCTAGCTTAGCGCTTGAAGTCCTTTCTAGCTGAGCTTTGACTTGGAACAATTCTGCCTCAAGCTTCTTGATCTTCTCTGCCAAGAAGTTATTTTCAAACCTCAATGCTCCACTGATTGGACTCATCAAACTTTGTGGAAAGCTCTTCACGCTCAAGCTCCACATCACTAAGCTTCTTGGTGGTCAACCTATATAGTTTCTTGTGCTTTTCTGAGAGCTTGTATAACTTTGCATAGGCTGTATGGATGTCATCTTGTTCATCCATCTTCTCAAACTTGGACTCCACCAATTCCTCTTCTTCATCCACATCTTCAACAATCTCCTTAGTAGGATTGACAGTGGCAGTGAAGGCATTTAAAATTCCGTCATCCTCATTGTCAGAATCATCTTCAGTCTCAGTGTCGCTCAATGTAGTAGCAAGTGCCTTGCTCTTCCCAATGGTCTTGAGATATGTAGGGCACTCTTGTTTCATATGACCGAAGCCCTGACACCCAAAGCACTTTGGTCCGGAAGGAACAGTATACTGACCGCTATCCCTAGCATCCTTCTTCCTTTTGTCTTGGCTCTTGGATTGAGAAGAACTAGATTGCCTACAGTCCTTGTCGAAGCCCTTCCCATCGGCATTCTTCATAAACTTCTTGAATTGCCTCATAATGTAGGACTTCATCTTAGAATCCTCATAATTTGAAGAGTCATCAGTATCACTGCTCTTGGCCTTCAATGCCATGCTTTTGCCTTTATCCGACTTGCCAATTCTTGTTAAAGCTAACTCATAGGTTTGTAGATTACCAACTAGCTTTGTTAGAGGAATCTTGTCAATTTCCTTTGATTCCCCAATAGCAGTAATCTTTGCATGGAATCTCTCGAGTAGAGAACTGAGCACCTTTCTCACAATCTTGGGTTCAGGAATGGTTTCCCCAAGATTCAAAACTGAGTTCACTATGTCCTTAAGCTTGGCATAGAACTTATCAAACGACTCATCCTTCTCCATCTTGATTTCTTCAAAGCTTGTAGTGAGCCTCTGAAGCTTTGAAAATCTTTGACAGCCTTGGTTCCCTCATAGGTTGTCTGGAGAATGGTCCATGCCTCCTTAGCAGTTTCTATAGAGGATATTTTCTTGAACTCCTCATTGACCACATTGAATAAAGCATTCAATGCCCTGCTGTTGAAGTTTTCTGCCTTGATCTTGGCATCATCCTAATCAGACGACGCTTCCTTCAGCTTGGTTCAACCTATCTCAATAGCTTGCCACATTTTCTCATCTAAAGATTGCAAGAAAGCTCTCATGCGTACTTTTCAGTATGCATAATTAGTGTCATCAAATAAAGGAGGTATAATCAAAGACTGTCCTCTATCCATGACAAACAGGGGTCAATGGATCAACACAACAAAGATTAACCCTAATCAAAGTGTGCCTGCTCTGATACCACTTGATAGACTAAAAATGTATTGACCCCTTGTGATGAATTAATCGATTAATTAGTCAAGTTTATTAATTAATCAAATTAACTTGCAAAACGCGTGGTAGCACAAACAAATCACCAATAACTAAAGTATGCAGCGGAAAATAAATTGACACGGTGATTTGTTTACGAATGAGGAAAAACCTACCCGGCAAAAACCCCATTGGGTGATTTTAAGGTCACCACTCCCGAGAATCCACTATTATCATAACAAGCGGTAACAAATAAAGGAATCCCAGTATCATATACTGATAGTGTCACAAATAATCCAAGTCCATAACTCGTCCATGTCTCGTCCAACGAAAGAAGCTACAGTAGGCGGAGAAAAGTGCAAGCGCACTGGCGAACCTCGTCCATATATGGACGAGCAATGCCTTATGAAATCCACTCGTTATTTATGGACAAGCCTTCCAAGATGGTCTCGTCCATCTTCCACTGAAAGTGGACGAGCTCATCGTGGAAGTCTCGTCCATCCTTACTAAGGATGGACGAGTTCGTCGGCCCATCCGACCTAGGTAACTTCCACAGCGGTTATGGAAGTTACCCCTAATTCTCCGGACTCCTCGACATTGGGAACAGTTACTAAACAGATAACCGTTCCACACACACACTATATAAGGCTTCTTCGATGAAGGGTAAGGGGATTCAGACATTTTCACTTTTGAGAGAACATTTCTTCGTTACAGAGAGTTCAAAGTAACTAACTTGATCATCGGAGGATTTTTGGCCGGTCCCCACCGGTCCCTTCTGATTCTGTGTCCTTTGTATTACAGGAGATAGCCCAAAGATCAACGTTTGAGTCTTGTCAACCCACTGATAAAGAAGGAATCATCAGTTGGCGCCGTCTGTGGGGAGAAATTGTTTCACAGTTTACTTCTCCGTGACAAAGGGTTTGATGGTTCGGACTAGATCAAGGGCTACTAGCCCAGGCCATCAGGGAAGCAGCAACCCGCATCGTGATCGCCAGTCTGCACCGGTCATGTAGTCATCTGCCCAGCATGCACAATCTATGGCAGACGCTATGGCGGAGTTGACTCGCCAAAACCAAGAATTACGAATGGAGACTAATATGAGGAGGCAAACACATGAAGAACGTGAAGGTGGACAAACACAGAGTCATGGCGGAAGAGAGAATACCGAAATTGGAAGTCAGTTTAGAGGCACCACTTCACGAACGGTACCACACTTGAAGGAAGAAATGGACCAAATGAAGAGAGTTATGGAGGAGATGAAGGAAAATATGAAAAGGGCGAATCCGATAGAAGATTTGGTTCACAGGACTGATTCTCCCTTTACGGCTTCCATCAACGGTCACCCCCTACCATCAAAGTTCAAGTTGCCTTCTCTGGATTCATATGATGGAACACGTGACCCGTTTGATCACATAGCCACTTTCAAGACCACCATGCATCTTCAAGGGGTGCCTGATGAGATAATGTGTAGAGCCTTCCCTACCACCCTCAAGGGTTCAGCACGAGTTTGGTTTAGCAAAATACCTCCAAATTCGGTGAGTTCTTTTGAAGAGTTGAGTAAGTTGTTTGTTAATAATTTCATTGGAGGACAAAGGCACAAGCGTTCCTCGTCCAGTTTGTTGACAATAGAGCAGGGAGAGAACGAGAGCCTTCGGTCGTTTATCACCCGTTTTAACAGAGAAGCTCTCAGTGTGGATGAGGCAGATGATAAGCTTCTACTGGCAGCTTTCCACAACGGGGTGAATTCGGATCTGTTTATACACAAGCTCTATGAAAAAGAGCCCCAGTCCATGGCCGAACTCGTCCATTCGGCTCAGAATTTTATGAATGCAGAAGATGCAATCATCGCTAAGAAGAGGAAGAGGTCCGAGAGAATGGACGCAAATCCCAGTCGTCAGCACAAGCAAGGCACTCGTCCAAAGAAGGGACGGACGGAGGAAAGGAGAGATCGAGAAAATAAGAAGCCAGGCCCTCCAGTACGGAACCAGCAGTATACCCCTTTAAACGCCCCACTTGAGCAAGTCCTTATGCAAATCAAAGATGATCCTTCCCTGAAGTGGCCGGAGAAAATGAAGGGTGATCCCAACAAGCGCAACAGGAACAAGTATTATCGCTTCCATAGGGATCATGGTCATGACACGGACGAGTGTTTTGACTTGAAGCAACAAATTGAAAATCTCATAAGGCAAGGGAAGTTGAGGGGTTTCCTTGGACGAGACCAGAGGGACGAGAAACAGAAGGGAAAGATGGAAGATTCATCGCGACCACCACTCGGGGAGATAAGAGTCATCATTGGGGGAAGTTCAACTGGCCAGTCGTCCAAATCCAAGAAAGCATACTTGAAGGTAGTACAGAGCGTCCAGCTTTCTGGATGATCACCGAGAGCAAGGTCTACGGACGAGCGGGCAATCACTTTCACGGACGAAGATGCTGACAGAATTCATCACCCTCATGATGATGCCCTCGTCATCTCCCTACTAATTGCAAACTACACAACCAGAAGAGTGCTTGTGGACAATGGAAGCTCAGCAGACATTTTATACTATCCAGCTTTTCAGAAAATGAGATTACGACGAGACCAACTCCGTCCAGTGAACTCCCCCCTAATAGGTTTTGGTGGGATGAAGGTGCAACCAGTGGGTACCATTTCCTTATCCGTGGTAGTGGGGGCATATCCACGACAAATTACCAAGGACATGAACTTCCTTGTGGTAGATTGTCCATCCTCCTACAATGCCATCATTGGGAGACCAACTTTGAATAGCTGGAAAGCTGTTACCTCCACTTACCATTTATCAGTCAAGTTTCCAATAGAACACGGGGTAGGACAGGTACAAGGTGACCAACTGGCAGCAAGAGAATGTTACTTGGCCATGTTGGCCATGGATGAACAAGTTCAAGCAATGAATATTGAAGAAAAGAAGGTTGTAGCAGAGCCTACTGAAGCATTGGAAGATATTTCCTTGGATGAAGATAACCCTGAGAGGTGTACCAGGGTTGGAGCAGATTTAGAAGAGAAGATTAAAAAAGACCTCGTCCAATTTTTGAAGAAAAACATCGATGTGTTTGCGTGGAGTCACGAGGATATGCCGGGTATAGACCCTAGTGTCATTACCCACCGTTTAAATGTATGTCCTTCCTCTAAGCCTGTACGGCAAAAGAAGAGGGTGTTTGCCCCTGAGAGAGATAGTGCAATCAAGGACGAGGTCCAAAAGCTGATGGTAGCAAAGTTCATTCGGGAAGTGTACTACCCGGATTGGTTGGCCAATGTAGTAATGGTCAAAAAAGCGAATGGCAAGTGGAGAATGTGCGTGGACTTCACTGATCTGAACAAGGCTTGCCCCAAGGATAGCTACCCGCTACCGCGCATTGACCAGTTAGTAGACTCAACTGCAGGACACAAATTGCTTAGCTTCATGGATGCCTTTTCAGGATACAATCAGATAAGAATGGACGAGGCTGACCAAGAGAAGACATCTTTTGTCACCAGTCAAGGCTTATTCTGCTATAAGGTGATGCCGTTTGGCTTAAAGAATGCAGGGGCGACATATCAGAGGTTGGTCAACCACATGTTTCGTCCGCAGATTAGGCGGAATGTGGAAGTCTATGTAGATGACATGCTGGTGAAAAGTCAGGATGAAGGAAGACATCTAGACGACCTGCAGGAGACATTTGAGACATTGAGGCAGTATCACATGAAGCTGAATCCTAGCAAATGTGCCTTTGGAGTATCATCAGGGAAATTCCTTGGCTTTATGGTATCCCACAGGGGAATTGAAGCGAATCCAGATAAAATCCAAGCAATATTGGACATGAAGCCACCACAAAATACCAAGGAAATCCAATCCCTCACTGGACGAGTCGCTGCGCTTAACAGGTTTGTCTCTAAAGCTACTGATAAATGTTTGCCATTTTTTAAGGTTCTCAAAAAAGCATTCGAATGGACCGACGACTGTCAGAGAGCTTTTGAAGATTTGAAGGTATACCTTACCATGGCACCGCTGCTGAGTCCATCAGTGGAAGGAGAGAAACTATATTTGTACCTAGCAGTAACCCCGCATGCCGTGAGCTCAGCATTGATAAGAGAGGAAGATAAAGTGCAAAGACCTGTGTACTATACAAGCAAGGCATTGAAAGGAGCAGAAGGACAGTATCCACAAATGGAGAAGTTGGCCTTCGCACTAATCACAGCTTCAAGGAAGCTGAGGCATTATTTCCAAGCACATGTCATTAATGTTATGACTGATCATCCGCTCAAAAAGGCAATGAATAGACTGGAAGCTGCAGGACGATTAATCCAGTGGGCTGTGGAGCTAAGTGAGTTCGATATCAGGTATCAACCACGGCAAGCCATAAAAGCTCAAGCCCTAGCAGATTTTATTGCGGAGTTTACCCCAAGTCATAATGAGACAGAAGACAGTAAGAGATGGATCGTCCACGTGGATGGTTCGTCTACACGGCATGCAGGAGGAATTGGTGTGGTTCTGCAGTCCCCAGAAGGAGATAAATTGAAACATAAAGTCCGTCTACAGTACCAAGCGACAAACAATGAAGTCGAATATGAAGCCCTCCTCAAAGGGCTAGAATTGGCAAAGTCTGTGGAAGCCAAGTCCATATGTGTCATGGGGGATTCCCAACTGATCATGGGGCAAGTGAATGGGACGTATGAAGCGAAGGAAGAACGAATGAAGAAATACCTCGGTAGGGTGATGCGCCTTGTGAAAAGGTTTGAAAAAGCTGACTTCGTTCAAATCCCAAGGGAGGAGAACGTGGAAGCTGATACTATAGCAAAAGAGGCCTCAGCAGATGAATCATTAGAGAAGTCAGATGAAGTTCAATATGTGCCAAGTATAGATGTCCAGGAAGTACAGCAGGTGGATAACACAGAAAATTGGATGACTCCCATTATATCATACTTGAAAGATGGACGACTGCCAGAAGAGAAGGACGAGGCCAGAAAAGTGAGGGTGAGATCAGCTAGATACGTCCTCATGAATGAAGTGCTATACAAGAGGGGTTTCTCTCAACCTTACCTTAGATGCTTAGCTCCGGACGAAGCAAACTACGTGCTGAGAGAAGTTCATGAAGGGGCATGTGGCAATCATTCAGGAGAAAGATCACTTGTCCACAAGGTCGTCCGTGCAGGGTATTATTGGCCGAACATGCAAGCTGATGCTAAAGCATACGTTAAGGTCTGCGACCAGTGCCAGCGATTTAGCAACGTCCCCAGGCAACCATCAGAATACCTCACCCCAATGGTGGCACCGTGGCCCTTCGCACAATGGGGACTGGACATTTTGGGTCCCTTCCCTTTGGGAGTAAGGCAGATGAAGTTTCTAGTGGTGGGCATCGATTACTTCACCAAATGGGTGGAGGCAAAACCATTGGCAAATATCACACAACAGAATGTGAAAAATTTCGTGTGGAAGAACATTGTATGCAGATTTGGAGTGCCGAAGGTATTGGTGTCTGACAACGGACGACAATTTGACAATGCACTCTTCAAGGACTTCTGCTTACATTTTGGAATTCAAAACCATTACTCCTCGCCTGCACACCCCTAAGCCAACGGCCAGGCTGAGGTTGCAAACCGATCCTTATTGAAAATTATCAAGACTCGGCTTGAGGGGGCATAGGGAGTATGGCCAGATGAATTACCAGGAGTTTTATGGGCATATAGAACCACAGTGAGGACACCTACAGGAGAGACTCCTTTCAAGCTAGCCTATGGAAGTGATGCAGTCATACCTGCAGAAGTACATATGGCTAATCACAAGGTGATGATGTACCAAGACAAGGATAATGAGGATCAGCTTCGTCTGAACCTCGATCTAATAGACGAGGTGAGGACAAACGCAGAACACAGGGCAGCAAAGTATAAGAACCTCATGGCTAAGCAGTATGATGCGATGGTGAAGCCTAGGCGTTTCAACATTGGAGATCTCGTCCTGAGAAAGGTCTCTTTGTCAACCAAGAACCCGGCACATGGGAAATTGGGCCCAAACTGGGAAGGACCCTATAGAGTTATCAACTGTAAAAGGCAAGGATCCTACCACCTGGAGGCCCTGGACGGGAGAAAGCTGGAACATCCTTGGAATGTGGAGCACCTGAGGAGGTACTACCAGTAAGAGTGAACCTATGGACGAGACTGGGTCTTATCTGTCTACTAACATACTACTATGTATGATGTTGTTTGTGTTTGATACTATTATGTTTGGTGCTGCTTATGTGTGGAGTTTGAAACTATGATCTCATTACTTATTATAGTTGTGTTAGGTTATGGACGAAGTCATGAAGTATGTATTTATTAAATAAAAAGGCATCAGTGTGCATATGCCTTGTCTGTAAACAATATTTATGTTATGTACTAAATGTTGTGTGAAATTTCTCCATGATATTGTCGTCCAAGTCAATCCTCAAGAGGGTTGAAAGATCCAAGACGAACAAAATCTCTGGACGCAGAGATGTAACGTCTAAATTTTCTAAGGAAAAAACCACATCCACACTCGTCCAACTCATAGACGAGGCGGAGCCAACTGAAACAATCCAAACTCTGGACGAGAGAAAAAGTTGGCAAAATAAGTAAGATGGTAAGTAAAATTAGTTTGCAAGTCCTAAGACGAATCAAGCTAATTAAAAATACTACCTGCTAAGACGAGTTAGACTACATGAAAAATATGTAATCTCGACATGGACGAGCTAAAGCTGGAGTTAAAATAGCTTAGCAGCATTCGTCCATGAAAATGAAATCACTCGTCCATGTAAAGAAAATGAAATCGCTTGTCCATGCAAAGAAAATAAAACTTCATTCAAAGGGTGGACTTCCTACGTCCAAAAACCCTTGATTAGTTTGAAAAGCAGAAACTACTTAAAAAACCCGTCCTAAAACCATGGACGAGTATAATGTATTCTTGTTACATAAAGAAGGTCCAAAAACAAAAGACCAAATAAAAAAAAGAGAGAAAGAAAGCCACTAAGGTTAAAAGTCTCGTCCTAAGAAGGGGGAGCATTCACAACTGGTGCGTCCTGAGGCTGGGTACTAGCGTCATCTTCCACGTTGACGTCATCAGAGCCAGTCTGGAGAAGAGAGCTTGTGGCAGCAGCAAGGTTAAGCTTGATTGCATTAAAATCAACTTCAGGGAAGTTCTCAATAGCGTCCATTCTGAAATCTTCAAAACCAGCTGCATAATTGCGATCCAAAGTGTCTGTATATGCTTTGGACGACTTGAACTCAGCCACAGCGTCCTCTTTTGCCTTGGAGAGACGAGCATTCAATTCATCGTTCATCTTCTGCAAATGATCAATGCGTGTATCCTTCTCCACTGCATCCGTCCTTAGCTCCTCAATCAGCTTGTTACGTTCCTTGATCTCGTCCTTAGCTTTTTCAGCAACCCCAGCCCATTTTTTACAGTCAGCATTCACCTGCTGAATCCTCGTCTCCAACAAGACTCTCGTCTTGTCCAGCTCTGTTGCCTGTCTAGACGCTGCTATAAACTTTGACATGGCCTATGAATAGACAAAGCAACATAGAGTAATTAAAAAAAGGAAAAGTGGCTAACTGAATAAGGACGAGAGATACTGACATACTTTGAAGAGGTCATGGACGCCTGAATGCTCAAATTCCTTCAAGCCCATGTTATAGCACATGTTTATATCCTCGTCCTTGACGGCTATCTGGAAACGTTCCCAAGCCAGGTCTTTGCTCTCAATTATGTTCGTAGAAGGCTGGGACGAACCAGGCATGGTAGACTTGGCCAAAGGAGTTCTGGGCGGAGTCTTGGAAGGAGTGGACTCAACTGGAGTGGACGAGTCCACATCAACTATCTGGACGGCAGGCTGGGACTGGGGAGGTTTGGACTTGACCACCTTGGACGAGCTTTGTTTAACCCTTTTGTCTCTACGACTGGGGAGCCCTTCCAAGTCAATGTTCTTTGGCAAGAACTTCCTTTTGTCCCCAGCCGATGGACGTGTCTGACCCTCAGGACGATCCTGGGCCTGACCCTCAGGACGTTTTCCCTCTCCTACAATCTCCTTCCCTCTGTTCTCTTTCATTGTTGACATTCCTAAGACGAGATGAACAAGTTAGGAATGTATACATAAAAAAGAAAAAGAAAAAGGGAGGTTTAGCTAAAAACTTACTTTTTCGCACAGTAACTTCGTGGGCGATAGCTTCGTCTGAAGGCTCAGGACCTAAACCCCACTTAGCTAGACGCCTAAGCGTGACAAGAGAACGAAAGCTCCTGTCTGTATGTAGACGAGCCCTGTGGACGCGGTCACGGTGAAATTTGCTCAAGGACGGACGTTTGGCAGCTACAACACAATGAACAAACAGGTTAGAAATTGTAAATATACCAAATAGAAGTGAGAATAAAAATAAACAAAGGGAAGGGACATACCTTCTGGACGAAGGTTCCATAGGTCCCCAGTGTAAGGGGGAAAGGGATCCCTGCCAACGTCCACAGGGTTCCCTGCCCAGAAGCCTGAAACAAAAATGAACTCCGTCTTCCATTTCCTATCAGACGAAGCTAGGGACTTGATCAACCTACAATCATTCCCCCTAGCAGTAAACTGATAAAAACCTTCAGATTGACTTATGGCAGAAGGTTTATAGCAATAAAGGAACTCGTCCACTGTAAGAGGACGGTCCCCACCAAAAACTTCCCTCCACAAAATTTGCATGGAGATAATTAATCTCCATGCGTTAGGATTGAATTGACAAACACCTAAACCTAACTTAACTAATAACTCTCTAGCGAAGGCATTTAAAGGAAACCTAAGGCCACCTAAGAAGTAAGATTCATAGACGCCTATTCCAAAACGGGGCTCACAACACCACTCTCCATGGACGGGCAGCCTAGGGTTAAACTCATCTGGGATTTGATACCAGGATTTAAGGCTATTTAACCTCTGTTCGTCCGTCTTAGAATGGACGCCTACAGCGCAACTGAAGACGGTTTCTACCTCGTCCGTAGGATTGGACGGAGAACCAGCTTGAGAGCCAGAAGCTCTCCTAAGCTGTTCTTGGACGACCTCAATAGGGAGCCCAGGGGCCCCAGAAGAGTAGTTCTCGTCCGTGCTTCCTCCACTCTCATCACTAGCGCTGCTAGAGTCAGACCTATCACTAGTATCCTCACAGTACTCGTTTATAGCCTTATTAAGGCTATCAGTAGACGAGGAAGCAACAGACATCTCTAACAAAAAACTTAAAACCTAAAGACGAGGAGAAGAAGAGTACCTGGCTCTAGACGGAAGAAGACTCTAGACGCAGAGGAACTCCTAGACGAGGCTCTAGACGACAGATGTCAAGGAAGAAAATCTCTGGAATGAGAAGGGTTAAGGGAGGCATTCCACTATTTATAGGATGCTGACCTGGGTAATCGAAACGACCCAACCAATACGAAAGCGACACGTGACATCTACCTCGGAAATAAAAATCGACGGAATCAGTCGCCAATAAAAAAATGACACGTGGTTCAGTAATTATTAACCAATTATATATGTCCAAGGACGTTCAACCCTTGGGACGACTCACATGGACGAGGGGGCAACTGATGGTGTCACAAATAATCCAAGTCCATAACTCGTCCATATGTCTCGTCCAACGAAAGAAGCTACAGTAGGTGGAGAAAAGTGCAAGCGCACTGGCGAACCTCGTCCATATATGGACGAGCAATGCCTCATGAAATCCACTCGTTATTTATGGACAAGCCTTCCAAGATGGTCTCGTCCATCTTCCACTGAAAGTGGATGAGCTCATCGTGGAAATCTCGTCCATCCTTACTAAGGATGGACGAGTTCGTCGGCCCATCCGACCTAGGTAACTTCCACAGCGGTTATGGAAGTTACCCCCAATTCTTCGGACTCCTCGACATTGGGAACGGTTACTAAACAGATAACCGTTCCACACACACACTATATAAGGCTTCTTCGATGAAGGGTAAGGGGATTCAGACATTTTCACTTTTGAGAGAACATTTCTTCGTTACAGAGAGTTCAAAGTAACTAACTTGATTATCGGAGGATTTTTGGCCGGTCCCCACCGGTCCCCTCTGATTCTGTGTCCTTTGTATTACAGGAGATAGCCCAAAGATCAACGTTCGAGTCTTGTCAACCCACTGATAAAGAAGGAATCATCATATACCAATCTACAGTTGAACCCTTACCCCAATACCCAATTGGACTTGTTCTGTAGTGACAATCTCTCCTTGTATTGCGTGACTCCCAGTACGTGACTAACTAATTGCGCGTATCTTAGTACGCGACTTCAATCACCAACTAGAGAGAGTTGTTGGTTGCAAAGTTCTTCAATTCATCCACACGATGAAGATCCAGAAGATGCTTGGTTACAAAATCTTATGGTGCACAAACACAGCAACTTCTTTAAAAGAATGATGGACTAGGGCAAATTCTGTTTCCGGTCACAATTTTCTTAAACAAACTTTACTCAACACTTGTGCAACTTGCTCCCACCTTTGACGGCCCTTAAAATAATCCTTTTATATGTCTAGGATTGTGAGAAAAAAAAACACACCAAACACATAATCATGGATTACAAGAAAATCATATCTAAAATTCTAAAATTCTTAAACCTTGACAGATACCTATCTATCAAGTTACTGTCAAGCCACAGGGCTGAACAGCTCTTTAAACCTCGACAGATGGCTAGCTGTCGAGCTTTAATGACAGGCACTTTCTTGGCTTGAATCTTGGACAGACTTGCATGGCTTTAACACTTGATCTTGAAACAAAGTTTCTTGAAGTATTAAACACATCCTAGGTCTACCCAAATAAAAGTAAAGTGTGTTTTCAAAGGATTAGCCAATTACATAAAATAGTGTTATATGTTTCTAACAAGTAAATCACATATGTCCTAACAATCAACACCGAAGAAAGAAGGATCTAAACATGGTATAAGGCATAAAGCATGTAGGAAAGAAAAATAGACATGTAAACAAGCATAGAAACATGTGGATCTAGCCAAAGAACACATGGAAAAGATAGATCTAGGCGCAAACACATGGTATGAGACATGGAAGCATGTGGATCTAACATCAAAAACATTGGAAAGAGAAGATCTAAATATAGAAAGCATGGCATAAAGCATGAAGCATGTAGATCAAGACGAATAACATATAAACAAGCATGGAAGAACATGGATCTAAACTAAGAACATGCTAAGAGCAAGATAAAGCAAGAAACATGCTAAGGAAAGCAACAAATCATGTTATTAAAGCAAAAATAGAAAAAAAAGATTTAGAAGGTTAGGGGTGTGGATAGTAGCTAAAAAGCTACATCTACACCCCAAAACCCCAAATCCAAGGTGTAGAACCAAGGAAAAGTAGATTGGATATAAGAACAATACCTTGTATTTTTGGTGAAGAAGGATGAATCAAGAGGCTTTGAGGTGTTTTTTGTGTTTGGAAGAGAGGGAAAGTGTGTAGAAAATGTCTAGGCAAAGAGCAAACCCTAGAAAAGTGGTCTCATCTTTTGGTCTGAAGGTGCCTGGGGCCTTTTATAGCCCCAACACGCTTTTCGAGGCGGTGGCCATCTTCAAATTGTCTTGGATCGGGTTAATCTTGACACCCCTGGAAAGATATCGACTTCCTATTTCTAAAAAGGTATGGAAATTGAAAATCCAACAGTTGGATCAAAAGTATTGGCTCTTGGAGGTTAGCGGTGGATTGATCGGTGCGTTATCTCGATTTTCATGATATTTCGGCCGTTCAAACTCCAATTTTGACTCATGAATAGTCATTGGATTAAGGATTTGATAATATTTGCAGTAGAATTGGTTTCAACCCGCTCTGACGGTCGGATCAAAATTAGGGTTTTTAGGGCCCACTCAGAGTCAACTTCGGGCCAAACTTAGTCAAAATGGCCAAAAATCTCAGATAAGCTCGGGTTTGATGTAAAACTGTGAAAAGTGATATTTTAAGGGGATTATGACCTTGTTTGACCTTCGGTCAACCCAGGATTGACTAAGGGCATTTTGGTCATTTTGGTTGAGAAAGGTACTTTAGGTGCTCCAGTGTCCAAACAGGTTACACCACATCATTCTGGATGTTCTCACGGCCCCATGGAGAGAAAATAATATTTTTGGATTTTTTGTGGTCTGGCACGCAAATCGAGGGTGGACAAAATACGGTATCAATAGCTGCCCCTTCTTTATCTGACATCTCGAGTGCAATGAGAGGTGTCGAATACAAATCGTGATTTCGAATTTTGTTGCCCTTAAATAGCGTGCGGAGACTATTCACGGATCAAGACCACTGGACCGATTTGCCACAGCTGTTTCTAAAATATTTCCTAGACCTGCCTCTGAGCTCCGGGAGAGGAAAAGGTGTGTTTTTTTTTAGAAGTTTGACCGGGTTAACTGGTCAACGTTGTCTTGGTCAACGCTGACTGGAGGCCCTTTAGGGTGTGCTAGGTAGCCAAGCCGTCCTAAGTCTATATAAGCCCCCTTTTGGCTCGTTTTGACCTCATTTCACTCTTTCCTTTGACTTATCACCTCTGAAAAATTCTCTAGAGCAACTACGAACTTAGCGAGTCCTTTTTTTTCTGCAAAATGTTAGTAGCAATGCTACTAGGGATGCATGCTAGTGCTTAATTTATTTTTGGAATTTTCATAAGCATATTATTTTTTGCCATGATTTATGCCATGCTATCCTAGGAAAATGCAAATATTTTTTTGCTTTTTGTCTAGTTTATATGAGTGTGCAAATATACAGGAATTTAAATGCTGAAAATAAAATGCGGGATATAGGTAAGGGCACTTACCTGGTAATAAGATGTGAGCACATGGCACGACTGCTATAACCTATTGTAGATCAGGAACTTGAAAACTTTTTTAGGAACTTGATAGCTGTGTGGTGGCGAGGCATATGACACGGCCGCTAATTAACCTCAAGATGGGATGTGAGCATACAATATGGCCGTTATCACCCACTATAGATCAAGAACTCAAAACTTCTTTAAGAACATGATAACTGTGTGATGGCGAGGCGTATGACACGGATGCTATAAGCTCAAGATGGAATATGAGCATACAGCACGACCGCTATAACCCACTTTAGATTAGGAACTCAGAACTTCTTTAGGAACTTGATAACTGTAATGGCACGAGGTGTACGACACGGTTGCTATAACCTTGAGATAGGATGTGAGTAAACATTACAGCCGCTATCACACACTATAGATTAGGAACTTGGAACTTCTTTAGGAACATGATGACTATGATGGAGCGAGGCATACGACATGGTCGCTATAACCTCAAGATGGGATGTGAGCATAAGGCAAGGCCGCTATCACCCACTGTAGATCAGGAACTCGGAACTTCTTTAGGGAACTTGATGACTGTGATGGCGAGGCTTACGACACAGTCGCTATAACCTCAAGATGGGATGTGAGCATACGGCACGACCACTATCACCCACTGTAGATTAGGAACTTGGAACTTCTTTAGGAACTTGATGACTGTGATGGCGAGGCATATGACATGGTTGCTATAACCTCAAGATAGGATGTGAGCATACGGCCAGGCCACTATCACGCACTCTAGATCAAGAACTCAAAACTTCTTTAGGAACTTGATAACTGTGATGGCAAGGTGTACGACACAGTCACTATAACCTCAAAATTGGATGTGAGCATACGGCACGACTGCTATCACCCATCGTAGATCAGGAACTCGGAACTTATTTGGGAACTTGATAACTATGATGGCAACGCATACGACACGGTCACTATAACCTCAAGATGGGATGTAAGCATACAATACAACCGTTATCACCCACTGTTGATTAGGAACTCGAAACTTCTTCAAGAAGTTGATAACTGTGATGGCGAGGCATACGACACGTTCGCTATAACCTCAAAATGGGATGTGAGCATACGACACGATGACTATCACCCATTATAGAATGTGAGCATACGACATAGTCGTTATCACCCACTGTAGAGTGTGAGCATACGGCACGGCCGCTATCACCCACTGTAGGACTCTTGTAAGAATCTGCTTTCTTGTGAGAATATATGCTTGACTTGAACCTGCATAACATTTTTAGGAAAGAGTGTTAGTTCATCTGTATTGCCATTTGTTTCATGGGCTTACCACTTGTGTCTGAATTTCTAGTTGTTTTGTAGATTATGTCTCAGAAGGCGAGTTCCAAAGGAGACCGGGGGAAGGCCCCCGTTTATGCTACATCTCATTGGGACTTTTCTTCTAATGATGAGACTATTTTTGTTGGTGAGTAGGCAGCTCGAGTTTTGCATAGCCATGTTGACCACATGGGTGGTTACATCAGGCCCACCGGGGGGATCACTATGGAGACTTGATCCAGGAGGTGGCGTTCAGCCGCAACAGTTAGTGCCTCCTCTGAGTTTCACACTATTTCTAGTGGTGCTTCCTCATGGCATGTGCTGACTACGGGGAGAGGGACCTCTAGAGGAGAGACGCCAGTTGAGGATCTCCTTTTTAATATAGAGGTTGATTTTTCTGGGGAGGAGGAGATCTATTCAGTTGCCCGGAGGTGTGGTTTAAGGTTGAGATTCCCGCCACGTCAGGCTGAGGCCGATGCTTATACTAGAGCGGTAGATGGCGTTATCGAGGTGCTTGGTCCACCTTTCCTCAGCTACTCTCTGGTCTTGGGACCCACCAGTGCTATTCGAATTTCCTGAGAGAGTAGGGATTCGAGGATTTTCTGAGGATCCCTCCATATACCATGAGGCACGGGATTGGGGAAGCTTTGGTGCGGTGGTTTCATGCCGAGACAGGCACCTTTCACTTGAGTTGTGAGGGGTATGTGATTCTCCCTCTTGACTAGACAGCCATCCTGGGCATTAGATTCGGTGGATAAGCAATTTTGATTAATAATATGAGCTTTGAGATGGCCTGTGAGCTCTTGGGTATCCCTCTCCCATTGACTACGGACACGAGAGGATATTTCAGGCCTACAGTGTCGCATTAGATCCACACTGAGTGGTTGCAAGGTAGCATCCCCTGGGGTGTGGTGCCTACTGACATTCATCTTCGATGTTTCTTCATGTATTTTCTCAGTAGTTGCTTCTTTGGCAACAACTGATCGGTATTATCCTGCCAACTGTTATGGGTCATGAGAGCAGTTTCCGACGTCGGGAGATATAGCTAGGGGTTCGTCACTTACAGCTTCTTCATCTCTTTCATGAGGCGAGCTTCACATCAAGATTTCAAGAGTTTGGAAGGGTGTTGGCAGATTTTGACATGGTGGGCATATGAGTACATCCCAGCCTTGCGGCCATGGTTCTCTTGTTTGTTAACAACAATGTATCGTCGAGCATATGCTTGGTCTCTCTGCATGATCACCAGGGTTGTCCTGGTGTAGCCGGTTACTATCTCTGTGGCCTTAGATTGTGTCACCTGGGGTGAGATAGTGGTTCGTCCTTATGATGGCTCATTGCTGGAGAGGTCGGAGCTTACTGTTGCCATGGGCCAGTCGAGGATACGACGTTGGTTCTAGGCCCTGTTGAGTTAGGAGTTTTTCTTAGTTGAGAGGACCTTTCATCAGGTCATGCTGGTTTTTGGGGTATCTAGGGATCCACCTCTTATAGGCTTGTCATTCGAGTCCATTGTCATGGATAACCCAGCTTACGCGATGGGTTCTTTTGATGCCTACATGGATACTAGCAACGATTACGCCACTTGGTTCGTAGAGTCCTCCATAGGGCCTATCATTGGAGATGTTCCTGTGAGTGGAGGTAAGGTGTTGGGAGGCATTCTTCGTGCTCAGGTGGCCTCCGGAGCTGAGTGGAGATTATGTGTAGAGTCTTTATAGGACAGGGTGACAGAGCTTGAGACTACTGTTGCCGTTAGGGAGGTGCACATGCAAGAGGAGACTGCTCGGGCATTAGCTCAGGAGAGGGAGCTTTGGCAGAGGGATAGAGAGGCTCGTGCTACTATTGCAGAGAGCGGAGCCATCTTCAAAGTGAGCTGGCCAAGCTTTATGGTTATGCCAGGGTCTTGATAGGGGAACTGCGGGCACTTCGGGCCTATGTTCCACCTTCACCTCACATGCTGGGCCGAGGGCCCATTATTCCACCAAGCAAGACAGAGTACATGCCAGCTCCACCAGGTCAGCTAGGCAGTTGCGGTTCTTTTGTTTAGGCTCCATGGCCTCCTCAGGACCTAGGGTACACTCCAGGCACTTCAAGTGGAGCAAGTCCTTCCACCAATTCTCTTGCAAGCGATGGCGATGATGATGATGACGACGATGATGATGCCAACCAGCTTTTTAGGGATGATGATTCTCAGTAGGGTTAGCCTTTTGTTGTAGCATGATGTAGCTCCTGCGTGGGCATGTATGTATTCTTCATGTATCTTGTAGACATTGCCCCCTGGTGGGTCAGTTATGTATGTATATTATGTATCGTCTCTTGATAGAGCTGGACATGTGTGTATTATATTGCCCCACAATGGCCTTGATGTATGATATTATCTCTTTGTAGCTTCATGGTGTATGTATGAAACAATGCCTATTGTTAGGACTTACATGTATGATTCTAGAAACTACCCTTAAGAGGGCTAATGTATGACTTTAGGGAAAGTGTCTTTGAGAGGGCTGTCGATATATGTGAAAAACAGTGCCTCTAATTAGGACTTATATGCATAGTTCTAGGAAATCACCTTTGAGAGGGCTGCTGATGTAAATGAAAGATAATGCCTCTGATTAGGACTTATACCTACAACTGTAGAAAAATTGCCTTTGAGAGGGCTGCCGATGTGTGTGAGAAACAATGCCTCTAGGTAGGACTTACATGTATCTTTCTGTAAATCACCTTTAAAAGTACTGTTGATGTGTGCAAGAAACAATGCCTGTAGGTAGGACTTACATGTATAATTCTAGAAGTTACATTTCAAAGGGCTGCGGCTGTATGTATGCATTATCGCATTTTCATCATAGATGGTGGTTTTAAACCAGCTTGGGTCACACTCATTTGTGTTGCACTGTAGTTTCACTGGTTTATCAGTGGATTTTGACAATGATCGTCCCGCTAGGGGGAGAGAGAATGGAGAGATCGCGTGAAATAAACCGCCCCAGTTTAGGGTTTCATGCAATTCTTGACATGAAGGACACATCCTCAGCGGGACGGACCCATTCTTGTATATTGGACAAGGTGAAGGGAGCTGTGCAAAATAAATTGCCCCAGTTTAGGGTTTTGCGGGTTCCAAGCCTACAGACTGGCTGTAAATGGCCTCGGCTTTATAGGCCATACCAAATGTTGGTAATGAATGTGGACATTTTGAACAAAATCTCCTCAAACACGCCATGAGGCGGTATGCACTAATTGCTCCTGTTATTGCCCGGGCGGGCTTAATGATTCAAAGACATGCTTCTTGGGCAACATCATGAGAAACGACTCCCTCTGTCCTCTAAATAAGCTAAAAAAGCTACAGGATGGTTGAGAACAAGTTCTAGTGTCCTTCTGCTGTGAGCCCAAATTACCGGGGCTGAATTGACCCTAGAACTGGGTGAATTGGACTTAGAAAAATGAGGTTCAAGACGTCTGGAAGTGCTAAACGAGATGCAAAAAGATAAACTGCCCAGTGTAGGATTTGTGCAGTCTCGGATGCACGAGAGAATTCCTAATGATCTAGTTCACTACCAGGCTGACCGCGCACTATGACAGGTGCTAAAACGAGGGAATCTTTGCTTCAAGGTAGTCAAAAACATTCCAAATAGGAGGGTAGTGCTCGAAATACATGGGGGTTTGGTGCATAAAAAGCTAGGTTCAACCCAATTTCAGCTCATTTTGGTCAACGACTTTCTAGGGTCTTCTTCTACCCTTTTCTTCTCCCAAAACATGTAGAAAACACTACTTTTCATCATTTTTCTCGTAGATTCTCATTAGATCATTAGATTCAATAGGATCTGTTCATGGATGCTCTTGGTGCCCATTCCTACGACACTTTGGTCGAGCTTGAGAGGGAGTCTTACTATGAGAAGAAGCTTAAGAGGTGGTTGAGCTCTTTTTCTTGTGGTGACCGGGCATTCATTCGGTGACTGCTTGGAGATGCTACTGTTCTTCTTCACACCACACTAGATTGGCATTTGTTAGAGGTCATTACCTCTTATTGAGACCCCGTCTTGAGATGTGTCACCATTGGAGATGTTGATCTAGTGCTCACCTTGGAGGAGTATGATCATTTTCTTTCTATTTCTACCCCTCTGAGTACTATTTTTGTTCCACCGGTGCGGCCATGCTACCGCAAGAGACTCACTGATCTGTTGGGCTTCAAGAGGCCTATTGTGGAGGCGCTGACTTGGTATGACAATAGGATAGGGGGGAACATGTCCTTTAATTTCCTGTATGATCGGTTCCACTCATTGGAGTGTCCTGTTGGTTATCGACATCCTACCAACTTCAGGCCTTCCTGGTTACCTTCTTTGGTATGGTGCTATTCTTCATCATTAGGAGATGTCAACTTTGCAGTTCTCTTTTTGGTGAGTGCCTTACCTCATGGTATCTATTTCATTCCTGCTCTACTTTCTAAGACCATTAGGTCCTTATCTTTGTGTCGGGAGACTGGTAGAGGTAGGCTAGGTTGCTGTGTTCATTTGCTACAACTGTGGTTTTGTAGCCACCTGAGTGTTATTGCTAGGGATCAGCCTGAGGGTTTTGCCATTAGGAGTAGATTTCGGGCTACTGTAGTTCTCGATCTTCCTTTTTCTAGGGATACTGTGGGTTGTCTGAGATACTTGTGCAACCTGAGTCCCACTGACTGGACCTCGAGAGTTAAATGGGGTATCACTAGATGGCAAGGGTGGACCCAATGTGTCAGTTTACTTGGCATTCCCCTGGTAGGCATCTGGGGATGCACAAGGTACTTTCCAGGCATGGCCATGTGGCAGTTCAAGGGTATCTAGCATATCCCCTGACTTAGTGATCTCTCTTTTGTCACGCATCATATTCTGTGACGCTGTTGGTGCAATCAAAATTCAGCTTGACTGAAACAAGGATTTGTTGGCCCTTAGGGGAAACTAAGATTGCTCCCACTCCATTTTCGGTAGAATTGGCGGCTCCATCAAAATAAATCTTCCAATGCCATAGATCCACATTATCTAGTTCTGGCTCTAGCACCATGACATACTCATCAAAGAAGAGGGAATTTGAAAGTTCTGGATCATTCAGCGGTTGGTCCACTAGGTAGTCGGCTATAGCCTAGCCCTTGATGGCTTTTCTCATCACAAACACAATGTCGAACTCGGAGAGCAACATTTGCCAACGAGAGATCTTCCCTGTAAGAGCTAGCTTTTCAAAGATGTACCTAATGGGATCCATGCGGGAAATGAGCCGCGTGGTGTATTAGGGCATATATTGCCGCAACTTGCGTGATGCCCATGCTAGGGCATAACACGTCTTTTCAATGGCGATGTAGTTGATCTCGCAACGGGTGAACTTCTTGCTTAAGTAGTAAATCACCCTTTCTTTTTGGTCGGGCTCAGCCAATTGGCCTAACATGCAGCCCATGGAGGTTTCTTGTACCGCTAGGTAGAGGATCAAAGGATATCCCGACGTTAGGGGAACCAAAACAGAAGGGTTCAACAAATACTGCTTGATCTTGTCAAAGGTCGCTTGGCACTCATTTGTCCATTCTATGTTTGTGTCTTTCTTCAAGAGCTTGAACATTGGATCACATGTGGCGGTCAACTGCGCTATGAAGTGAGCTATGTAATTAACCTTTCCAAAGAAGCTGTGAATCTATTTCTCGCTTTGTGGTGTAGGCATTTCTCGAATGGCTTGGACTTTTGCTAAGCAATTTCCCAGAACTAGCTCCGAAGACACCTTTGTTAGGGTTTAGTCTCAATTTGTACTTGATAAGGCGCTTGAACAACTTTCTCAAATCTATCAAATGATCCCTGGAAGTGCGGGATTTGGCAATCATATCATCTACATAGACTTCAATCTCTTTATGCATCATATCATGGAACAAGGTTACCATGGCTCGCTAATAAGTAGCACTGGCATTCTTTGAGCCGAACGACATGACATCATATGCATAGATTTCCCAATGAGTGGTGAATGCTGTCTTAACTTTGTCTACCTCGGCCATCTTGATCTTATTTTAACTCGAGAACCCATCCATAAAGGGGAAGAATATGTTGGTAGCAGTATTATCGATCAGTGTATCAATATGCGGCAATAGGAAATTATCCTTGGGGCTGGCCTGGTTCAAATCTCTGTAATCAATGCACATATGTACTTTCCAGTCTTTCTTAGGCACGGGAACAATATTGGTGACCCAATCTGAATAGGCTATCGCGGTAAGGAAACCAGCTTTCAACTGTTTTTCTACTTCTTCTTTAATCTTCAAAATGATCTTAGATTTCATCCTTCAAAGGACTTGCTGCACTAGAGGGAATTCTGGCTTAACTGGAATTCTGTGCACAACAATCTCAGTATCTAACCCTGGCATATCTTGGTAGGACCAAGCAAATATCTCTCTGAACTCTTTGAGTAGTGCTATGAGCCCAGGCTTCATGTCTTTAGGAAAGTTCACCCCACTCTTGACAGGTTTTTCATTCTTGCCTTCGTTGGCAAGGTTAACCACTTCTGTCTCTTCTATGTTGGGCTTGGACCCTTAGCTCTCTTTGTTTAGAGCTTCCAAAATATCATGAGGCAAACTCGGAATTTCCTCTAATCCTTCAATATCATGATCCAACTCTATTGTCTCATTCACGTCATCAATATCCTCGTTATGGCAACAGGAAGATGTACCCGCTTGGGAATTAGAATAGATCTTATAGAATGGAATATATACAAGGAAACATAAGACAATTGGCACACACATATTCATAGGAAAGAAAATAAAGAGATAAATGCAAGGATTTCCTGAATAGTACACTGGATGGTTTCATTAATGGATTATATATAAGGGAGAACAAAGTTCATGCCTGATAACGATTAAAAGGAATTTTTTTTTTTGGGAAATAAACTGGGGAAATGCAAACAAGGAATACAGAAAATTGGAAATAAACATGCAAAACAAACTAGATATTCTATTCCAACTCTTTCGAGCAATTGGAGGACCCAACCACACGATGATGGAATACTCCTTACTCAGCTGGTGCAACTACAAAGCAAGGCTTGATGGTCCAATGGCCTACTGTCTCACCTGGAACACAAGGCCGGATAGTAGAAGTCAGATCATCCCTGTGGATATGATGGCATTCACTGGGAATTCTTCAAGGCAAAGATGGATGAGACAAGCTAGATCTGATTCCTCCTCGCATGATTCCTGTGCCATTTTTGATCTGATGACCTCACCCAGAGCAGGAAAGGTGACCCTGATGTGGGGAATGGACATCCCTTGGCCAATGCACTTCCTTTTCTTCCCTCTGGAAGCCTGGAAAAGTTCTTTATCGGAGGGGTTGTACCCTAGACCGAAACCTCCTTTGTTGTCTGGGAGTTCAATCAGAGAAGCATACCCATGTACTACGGCACGAGGCCTTGGTCTAGCTGATAGCCAAATTTGAGCATCTCCTTGGCAGCCATTAAAGTAGCAAAGGGCCATGCTTACTCAAGTTTTGAAACTCTAGAAATCATGGAGACTAGCTTGAAACTATGGAAATTTGCCTCCGGAAAGGCATTAGCATCAATGTAAGGGATAGAAGTGATAGGGCAAAAAATGATTTGAACCCTTTGGCAAATTAATTAATTAATTACCCATGTTAATTAATTAAGTCAATTTAACATGCAATTGCGTGGTAGCACAAACAAGTGGTTACAAGTAAAAGGAATCCCTGTACCTAATACCAACCTACAGTTGAACCCTTACCCCAATACCCAATTGGACTTGTATTGTAGTGGCAATCTCTTCGTTCAATGCATAAGTCCCAGTACGTGACTAACCAGTGATGCACAGATCTCAGTATGTGACTAACATTCCAACTGGAGGAAGTTGTTGGCTACAAAGTTCTTCAATTCATCAACATGAGGATCAGGGAGCTCCTTGGTCATAAAACCCTTGACGTATAACCACAGTAGCTTCTTAAGAGAGAAAGATGAACTAGGGAAATTTCTGTCTCCGGTCATACAATGTATGTAACAGCAATGGCAACCACCTTATGAGGACCCTTAAAATAATCCTTATATATGTCTAGGGTTGTGAGAAAAGAAACCCTACACCAATACTCAAGGATATGCATGTAATCAGTTCTGAAAAACTTGATTTCATAATTCTCAACAGATACAGCTTCTGTCAAGCTTCTATCGAGCTTTAACATTAAACCTCGATAGACGTCTTTCTGTTGAGATTGCTGTGGAGCTTTAATGAACAACACTTCTTCACTTGTTTCTTGGTCAGATTTGCATGACTTCAATACTAAACTTGAACACTTGTTTCTTGAAGTATTAAGCCCATCCTAGAACTACTCAATTACAAGTAAAGTGCGTCTTGTCAAAGGATTAGCCAATTACATCAATATGTCCCTAACAATATCCCCCTTTGGCAATCCGTGACAAAACCACAACAAAACAAAAGAATCATGAGAGAAGACATAAATCACTAAACTCATAACCACTTGTTGAATTACAAAATAAATCTAACCCTAACACAAACTCTTGAAAAACTTTGCAAGAAGAGAGTTCATGGCATGGTAGACTTTAACAACCTGTCTTTCTAAAACACTTTAAACAAAACTCATCAAGGCAACATGTGTGAAACAGAAATAAAGATTACATACATAAAGAAATATGTGTATAAAGATAGAAAAGAAACAACACATGTAGAGATCGGTGAAGAAACATACATCATCATCAATATATAAATGAAAAGATAAGTATAATGTATGTCAACAAATGGTCGCAAGACTAGTATACATGAGGCTAAAGTAAAAGAAAGAAAAGAAAATACATAAGAATCTCACAACATCCCTCAAGATCTGTAAATACTCCCCCTAACAAAAATGTCCTATTCTAACTCTCCCCCTAAGTACAAGACTACTCTCATCCCAAAACTACTCCCCCTTTTTGTCACAAATGACAAAGGGTAAGTCACTGAGTGGTTGTCATCTCATCATCACTAGAAGAGCTAGTATCGTCCTCATCATCACCATCCTTATCTGCCGACGCCTCTTGAAAAGGAGATGGACAAGCAGCGAAACCACCAAGGTGAGCCTGTTGTCATACTATACGACCGACACGGGTGTTCACCTGACACAACTCATTAGTGAAAGAGTCAAGGCGAGCATCCATGAATTGAAGTTGCTTCATGATGGCCTCCAAGGTCACACCAGCTGCCAAAGAAGAAGGAGCAGAGGTGGAAGGAGTTGAAGAAGTGGGAGGAACAGCGAAAGTAACAGGATCAACCATCTCCATCCTTGGCCATTTCAATCAAAGCTGGGCTTCGCTCTGCCAAACAGAACTGGCATCAATGGCACCCATAGTGGTGAAGTAAGGAGAATGAGAATAGAAATGGAGAAGTGGCGAAGGATTCGCGTGATAGCCAAAGGAAAGATGAGCTTATCATGGGTCACCGTATCTTGATAGACGTCAAGGATAGAAATGATGAAGTAAGAGAGGAAGTCAATAGAGAGATCCTCAAGAAGAGACAAAAGAAAGCGAGCACGAGGCTCAGTGATAGAGTTATAGTGAGACAGTGGAGTAAGAGTAAATGTCATCACCACATAAAGGAACCTCGGACCTTTTACAAAACTAGAGAATGAGGTGTTTAGCTTACCACCCCATATGGAAGGTGTCTCACAAAAGTGAGACAGAAGCTCGTCTCTGGACATAATCCTAAGATGCTCACAGCCGGGGTAGTTAGGATGCGCTACCCGTGGAACATGTAGTACCTCGGATATAAAATCCAAGGTAACTACGATACTGTACCTCGGAATGTCATGGCAAACTAAGGTACAAAGGTATCGATACCGTGTATATTGGAGCAAAACTGCTGCATATACACGATGGGACACCTCACGGGTCTCTCAAGTAGAGATGCCCAACCCTGAGTCCGAATGGCTTTGAGGAGAGGAGTGTCGGCAAAATCTAACAAAATGATGTGACACTACAGATAAACGCCATGTTTCTGAAAGTTCTCCAAGAAGTCCTTTCGGGCCTTCTTGTCACAGAACCAAACGTGAAAAGGGGGGATAGGATCAGAATAAGAAGAACTGAAACCTTGAAGAGGATCTTCGATAGAAGGGAATCTGTTGAGGATCTATCGAGAAGTTGTCATGCTTGAAGAGAAGGAGTTTTTCAAAGATGGGAAAAACACATCGAGATGAATGCAACAAGCAAGCTACTCAAACATAGATCTAATCAACACATTAAGCTCTCAAAATATCTCTCAATAAATATGCAGAGCATTCATAGATCCAAAACACACACACACTAAAAAAGTCTAACCAATTTTATATTTTAAAAACAAGTTAAGATAGTTTAGTGAGCATATATTAACACACGTATTTCTTGTGATGGCTAAATCACATTGTACCTGCACATGTATCAAAAGTAGCAAAGAATTTTTGTGTTGTGTGTGAAAACATAGCAAGAGTGCATAAGTGTCTCATATTAGGACGATTTGAGATTTGAGAAAATCAAATGCACTATCACACAATCATAACTGCTTGATGGGGACTATCACCTTCAAGGTACATCCTATAACTCCCATATCTCCTATAAACATGCTTGCAACCATATTTAAAAGCATTTTGATTCTTTTTGCTTTTTTTTTTTTTTTTTTTGCATATTTTTTTCCTTTTGAGCATAGCATGCATGGGCATAAGGCACATTATCCAACCAAGCATGTTCATACTCATCAATAAAAGCATATTCCAAACAAATGCATGTTCATATGAATGCATGATTTACCTCACTTAACTCACTACACCACAGCACCTATGCATCAATGCATGGTCATATCATCTGCGTGTTGATGGCATATCAAAGAAAGAGTTAAAGATAAACCCTAATCTAGCATGTAAAGAACATACAACAAAAAAAACATGGAGGTATAGACATATGCATATAAAAACTAGGATAGAGCAGAGGCATACTAAAATAAAATAAAGAAGCAGAAAGCAAAAAGGTTGGATTAGGGTTTTTGAGCACGTGTATGCGTGCACATACATAGGGCTTGCGTACGCAACCATGTTGTAAGCATACGCATACTTCAAGTATGCGTGTGCATGTAGTAAGCATGCATACGCATACATGCCTTAAACCCTAATCCAGAAAAGAAGAACACAGCAAAACAAAAACTTAAAACTAACAACCTAACATACTTTAAAAAAAAAATATATATATATATATATATAGAAAAGCTATGTAAACCTAAACTAAGCAGACATATTATAACTCATAAAATAAATAGAAACAAAAGAAAAATAGAATTAAAACAAGAAAATGAGGCAAGAAAAGCTAGAACCTTTACCTCCAAAACAAAGGCTTCTTAGCTTGACTTTGACCATTCCTTTTAGTCAGTCTAGTCACAATCAAACAAAAAGTGATTAGTAAAGTTTGAAACTCGAAGATCAAGACTAGAAAGGGTCTTAATTAGAAAAATATTGATTTGAGAATGTTTTGTGAAAATTCTCTCTTTGATTCACTATTTCTTGTGAATCTTGTGTTTTCCCTTTGGATTTTCTCTGTCTTTTGAAAAGGAACCATGTATGGCTTTTTATAGTCAGAAAATAGGGGTTTGGAATGGCTTTCAGACAATGTTGGATTCATTCCAAACCAAGTTCTAAATGCAAAAACTTGTCTTTCAAAGTTTCTAAAACCCTAGCATGCGCACGCATGCCTGTGTATGCATACGCATGCATAAAGCATGCGCACGTAAAGCTTAAGCATACGTGCGCATACGCGTGTATGCGTACACATCTCCTAGGGTTTCTGTGGCCTTTCGTTTTTCCAAAATAGCTTATTTGATTCATAAAACAATTATATTTTCTAAAACACTTTCCTCAAGTCAATTTCAATCTAATTGAGTCCTAAACCAACCTTGGACTTTAGAATTCTTACATCATTGGGGAATGGGGGCCTGAGTCGTAAGAGGTACAAAATTTATCTACAAATGTACCTCTTTTGATTTGTGAACTTCGCTAATAGAATCTAAAAAATAAGAAACAAAACATTTTGTTTTGACATACAGCTCAAGCCCAACCTACGCGCACTGCAAACAACACGCATACGTGGGGCAAGGTGCAACTTCGTAGAGTTGGGTGGGATTCATATGTTTGATGGCCCACCTTTGTTACTAGGGAAACGAGCAACGACAGGTTCACTATCCCATAACTTGTTTTGCCAATTGCAAGCAAAAGGCGAGTGACTCACTATCTTAGAGTCACTAAAAAAAAAATCATGGCTAACAACCTCGACCATCAACCAAACAAATAAGGTGCTTTTACGAGCTCAAAAGGATATATATCTGTGGTGTCCATTTGGGACTCTTGCCTTAAACTTCTCCAGGTGGCTTGTGCCTTTAGGTAATACTTGTCTTCTGTCTCCATCTCTATATCTTCTATTCTGGTGAGGCTCTTGCCTCTTGAGTGACTTTTGTCTTTATCTCTATCTCTATCTCTTCTATTTTGATTTGTATAGGGCTTATCCTTGCATATTCAATTCCCTTGGGATATGTGCATAAGTTTTGTATTCTTCTTTTCTAACTTGTATAGGGTTTGTGCCTGCATATTCAATTCCCTCGGGATATGTGCACAAGTGGCCTTGGTATTTTTGACTAACGAGGAAGTCTTTGGTGTAAAATCCACTGGGAAGAATAACTCGCTAAGGAGTGTGTATCTGAATTTTTCAAATCTGATTTTCTAAAAATAAAAACAGATTTGTATTTTCATTAAATACAGATTTGATTTTTTTAGAAAAAAATTTCTTTATTACAAAATTGCAAATTTTGAAATTTGAAAGAAGGGATTGAAAGTTAGGTTGTAGTTTTTTTATATGTGATGCATGCATAATGAATTCATCTTATGAATGTGGATCCTCTTTCAAAAAAACCTTTTTCCTATTTTATATTCATAAAAAACAGATCTGATTTTCTTGATAAAATCACCTTTTTTTAACTTTACACACAAAAACAAATCTAATACTTTTTAACAAAATATTACTCTTTCTTTTACACAAAAACAGGTCTGATTTTTCTTTACAAAATCAATTTTTTTATTAACAAAAAAATAGATCTGAATTTTCTTAAAAAAGATGACACATCCATAAGGCAAATTTATTTGAAGTAATTTTGGTCAAGTGTCTGTCATATATGTTCAACATATTATTCATATCATGAAAAAAATGATATATTGGTCATTAAAGTCTAGAAGACTAGACTTTGTCTAGGCGGAATGGGTGCTTAACACCTTCCCATTCCATAACCTAGCCCTTGAGTTTAGGATTTTTGGATAGGTAGATTAGTGTTTTGCCTTTTTAATTTTTGGTAGATTGTAACTAGGATCAAAAGCTTTGTATTCTCTTGCATAGATTGTAACTAGGACTCAAAGCCATGTAAGGTTTAATTTACCAAAATTGTACTTGTCTTTATTCAATCAATGACAATGAAGTATTTTGATCACATGTTTTGAATTATTTTTTCTTATTTTTTTTGTATAAAAAAATAAGTGGCGACTCCACACCACTTACCCAATAAGAGAGTTGCCCTTAAAAGCACCCGAATCTCTTTTTTGAGAGTACCCCTATTATAAATGCGGTCTCTCACAAGGACGTCGCAAAGATCAGAGTTACGGGCACCCCTATTTCCTCTAACTTTTAGATATTGTCCGCTCTAGGACATTAGAGTTACGGGCACCCCCATTTTTTCTGATGTTTAATGACCAATCAGATAACATTTTCCATCGAAAGACAGGAATTTAACCCCTACTGGCCGAGTTCAAATTACCAGAGAACATAACCCAAAATAATTTCATACTTACACATCATACTGAAATTCATAGTTTGCATAACATTTCATAATAATAGCATTTCCATTATTTTCTTTAAACATCATGTTCGTGGAATTTGTAATAGCATCAATATGCCTAAATCATGTACATAAGGTTTTGAAAGCTCACGAACATGTCTTTGTCTAAAACATGATTATATGTTATATCTCTAATAAAAAATCTTTTAATGCATAGTACACGTTAAAATAACCTCATGACTTACCAAATGCCCATATAACTTATCCCTTACTTGAAAGCAGAGGAATCGAGAGCTTACAGTCAAAGGAGCTTAGACTTGGGTGCTAGTAACACCTAAACCAAATATCAAAGCTTATTACTATCAATTATACCCTAGCAAAAACTTACACGTTCATCTCAAAGCCTATCTCTTAAAATCAAGGAAATCCTAATCCCACCTCAACTAGGTTCCCCAAACACAAGATACATTCATCAAACAACATGATGTAGCAAACCATAGAGAAACCATCATTCTCATATTTATATCATATCTCCAGAGGAGCCAACTTCATTTCAAAATATGCTTGAAATTAGGGCAATAATGCATGCATAAACATAAAATCCTTTAAGCATAGTCATATAACTGTATACACCCATATGGCAACATACAACACATTGAACAAAATAGCAATATGAAAAAGCAGTAGAACGGTTTAGAACCCCTCCTTTGAGTACTAAATCTTGAACTAAGGCATAATAAATTTATCTTTGATCCAAACATACCAAATGATGAGCATATTAATTTACAGCTTAAGTCATTCACCCTAACTTTAGAATTAAATCCTCAAAATTAGGTATGTCACTTACTGTTCACTATTTATTCCATTAACATATACTTCACATATAAAATATGAATGGGCTACCAATTCACATCCAATTTCCAGGCCAATTTACAGAGCCACTACTATGGATGTCTAGTAGATTTCATATCATTTTTAGAACCAAAAATCAAATCATGATTTACTAAAAATTATACAAGGCAACATACTCAAATCTGTCATATTAGAATTTAAATTAAATAACAAATTGCACTATTATTTTTGTATTGATCCAATTGCTGTGAGACCAATTCAATAACAACCACAAGTGTCTTAGCTTTCATAGGAAATATCCCTAGCATCCAAATTCATAGTATACAATTTATTGCATAATTTATCATGTTTGACCATAGAATCTGTCAAAGTGACAACTTTGCAACATTTTTTTGTAAAATCATAAAATGATTGCAAATGGTCTTATTATCATATAAGGATTTTTATACACTCATTAGACATGTTAGAAAACACTTGTATATAGTCATTTAACCATTTATAGCAAAATGAAATACAACAAAAATCCCAATAGTAACATCAATTTGTACTCACCCTAAATTTTTCTTAATCATATACAATCATTAATTAGTGAAAATCCTAATCTAGCATCAACAAATCACCAACATAGTTTCAAAGCTTCTTAAAACACTATATATATATATATAGAGAGAGAGAGAGAGAGAGAGAGAGAGAGAGACTTACAAGTTCACGGTTTCCTAATTTTACAAACGACAAATACCATTACTAAAAATTCCATGAAGAAATCATGGAATCTAAGGTGAGATAGCTAGAACCTTTACCTAGCTTTTGGTTCTTGAAGGGAAGTAGAAACAGAATCACTCTTGCATGAAATAGTGGTTGAAACCTTGTAAGGAAATGAAAGAATTTTCGTTTCTAGTTGCTGGACCCAAAAGTATGAGAGGTAGAGAGCTTAAAATAGTTTTGTGTTTCTAGCTTTTTCCTTAGGGTCCGTTTGGTTGGAGGAGTGGAAAAGTGGGTAGATAGAAAATGGTGGGAGGATGGAAAAGTGGGATAATAAAATAGATTTTAATTTCCTTCATTTTTGTTTGGTTGGGAGTGAAAAAGTGTAGGGATGAAAAAACTGAGTTTATATAAATTCACTCATATACCTTTATTAAAAAATGATGCCCAATTAAAAAAAAAAGTGACAAAAAAAAATACAATCACACAAAATTTTTTTTTTTTAAATCACGTCTAAAAAAAAATTGGAATGAGACACTAAACAAAAGAAACACTTAACAACTTATTAAAAAAAAAAAAAGGGTATTGAAGAAGCCCATGTGCAACTTGCACATGGGCAATTTTGTCCTTCATCTATAAGATTTTCTCCCGCCAAGTTTTCTTTCCATTTTGGAGAGAAAACTTTTTGGTGGGCTCAGGAGGGGCCCACCATCATTTTCCCCTCTCCCCCTTTCAACCAAACACTCTCCAAAAAGTCTTCCTTCCTCATTCTCATTTTCTCTCTAAAGTTTTCTATCCACCCTATTTCACCTCCAAACAAACACACCCTAAGAGAAAATGAGAGTAAAAGTGATGGAAGTTTTTGATTGTTTGGCCGGCTAGGAGACTTGCTTTTTGACTTAGTGGCTTGCCACATGTCTCACATACATGGCAAGGAGGACAAATGTCTAGATATGGTTGGCCCAAGTATCTTGATTCTATTTGTCATGTGTGTAGGAAGTTACTAAAATGCTCTTACCTTAAATACTTAATTAAACACCAACAACTATGTATCTAATAACTTAGGCCATGTTTGGTTTATCAATTTTCATTACTTAATTCTCGATTTTCATCACTCAAAATTTGTGGGCCCCACCAGTGGTTCTCTTGTTTGGCTTAATTTTTGTTTTTAATTCTCATCACCCATTACTCAAAAAAGTGAGAATAAGTGATGAGTTATTAAAACAAGTCTTGAGAGTTTTCGAATTTCAGGAAATTGAGTTAAGTGGCAATACCGTAATAACACACACTAAATGGGACCCACATGTGATGAATTGTCTCACTCAAGTCAGACGGCATTTATTGCCCCAATGACTATTTGCTCCTTTTTAAGCCTCATTTACTAAACAACTTAACAGTAGAAGCAAAAACACAATCTCATTCCTCTTGATCTTCACCGGATTTGCCTCCATCTCAGGTGATTATCAGTTGAACCTTTCTTCCTTTTATTTTTTTGATTCAAACCTCTTTGTTGCTAGGTTCTTGATGTGAAGTTGTTTGGGTTTTATGTTGACATCTCTCTCCCCTCTTGGTCCTTCATCTTTGGGTTTGTCAACATTGAATACCTTCAGGTTTTTTTTTTTTTTTTTTTTTTTTTGTGGTTGCACTTGATCAATGTTGACACCTCCAGTTTTTTTGTTTTTTTATTTTTATTTTATGGTTACACCTCCAGTTTTCTTGGTCCGTAAAAAATGGAGCCCTCTTTGCACTTGATCACCTTTGACTTAAGTACTTTTCATTTTCAAGGCGAAGGGAACAACTTCAAATTCAAAGGAAATCGTAGACCAGTGGTGGAGCTAGGAATTTAGGTCATGGGGAGACAAGATTAAAAGTAAAAAAATGAATCTAAAAAAGTTTATCAATATTAATAACAAAATAAATAAACAACCATATGCTAATGTAATTACCATATAGAATCTAACATAAAATCATGGTTTTAAAAATCGGTACGGTAAAAGAACCAGAAAAGAGATTGGTTACAAGTTTTTTGGTCGGACCGGTGGTCAAACTGATGAAATCATTAATAATATAATTATTTTTTTAAATAATAAAAATTTAAAAAAAATATATTTTAAGTTTTTTTAACTAAGAATATTCAAATTAAACATATTTATAAAATTTTAAAAAATAATGTGAGTTTAGTTTTCACGTATTAAATTTAGGAATAAAAATAACAAAAGCTAACAGTAATAGTTTTAATTTTCCAATGATATTTTTTTAATAAATCTAGTGGAACACTTGTGGCAATAATATAATGACTTGTAGAATCATCTAATGTTAATATGAAGTGCCACGTTCCCAACATTTGTACAACACTTTCACAACAAATCATGTGTGGTAAGTTGTTATTGATTTTAATTTGAACACACCACTTAAATTTTTTTTTTCACTAGTATTAGCTAGTAACAACCCTATACTTAAGATTTATTGTAAAAGTATTGTGAAAATATTGTGGTAGCATTTCTTAATTTTAATTTCTTATTCTTTATTTTATTTTTCCCTTATCTCTTTTTTCTTCATCCACACATTTCTTTATTATTTTTTCCTCTTTTTTTTCTCCTCCACACACGTATTATTTCCCTTCTCTCTGATCTCTATCTTCACTTTTGACTTTTCTTTTTACTTTTCTCCTCTACTAGACTACCACTTCATCCACTCCATATTCCAGAACATACCAATGTACTGTATTATATGTAAAAAATTTTGAAAGTTCAAGGGGGGCACTTGCCCTCCCTTGCCCCCCCCCCCCCCTTTTTCCATCCTTATCGTAGACCAACATGATGACTATGCATATGGGTATTGATCTAATATAAATTCCTATAAAAACCCAAATGAAAAGAACCAAAGACAAAATTATTTGGAGTACTAGAGAGGATGGGTACTGTACCAAGGGCCCCACCAACTAAGTTATTTTTTTCTTTTTACAAACCAAAAACTAATGAGATATCAGGTGCCCAATAGGACTTGGAATTGAGTTAAGAAAAATGAGGAATTATGAGTTATGAGAATGAGTTATGAATTGTGAGCTGTGAGTTATGAGAATTAAGATATGAATTATGAGATATGGGTGAGGTATAAACCAAACAAGGCCTAATCACTTAATATAGTTTTGTACATACTTAGTATATATTCATGATACAATTAGTCATTCAATTATTTATAATCTTTACAACTTTTATTCAATGGCATTATATAATAATATGCTTATTAAATACTCTTCTATTAATTATAGAAAGTGGCTCAAAATAATAAGGTGAAAATACACTTTTAGTCCCTACATTTTGGGCCTATTCTCAATTTGGTCCCTAAAATTGATTTAGCTCCTAGGTCAATCCCTGATTTTTAAAAATCGTTTTTAAAATAGTCTCTACCGTCAACCCAGTGATAGAAAATGCTGAGGTGGCAAACGGAGGTCCTAGTTGTCAAATCCATTTATTAAAATAATAATTAAAAAGTCAGCGTGTCCCACTTACACCCACGTGACCCCTCATGTGACAATGCCACCCATCTCCCGCGGATTTACCCCTCACATGACCCTCACGTGTTCCTGCCACGTCATTTTCCCGCCCACTTAGCCCACACATAACCCTCTCGTGACTGAACTCATAAACTACCTTCAGTCTTCAACCTTCACTCCTTCACCGAAAATCCCCAAATTTCACCTTCACCTGGAAACGAAACCCTAACAATCCTAAATCATCTTCATCCTCGTGTTCTTCCCCAAAATCCAACTTGAAAACCATAGCATCCCTTGAGAAAACCATTTCCTTGGAACTTGAAACAGTAACATTTCATCCTCGTGTTCTTCAGCCATTTCCCTGAAACCGTAACATTCCCCTGAGAAAAAATCTAAATCACTCACAGACAAAAACTGGGTAAATCACTCACAGACCAAAACCGTAACATTCCTTGAGAAAGTCACTCACAAACACACACGAAGAACCCTAAATCACTCACAGACAAAAACTCTGCCTCATGTACTCATCAAAACCACACACACGAAGAACCCTAAATCACTCACAGAAAAAAAACTCTGCGTCACCCACTCATCAAAACCACATTGAAGAGATGGAATCAAGCTCATCATCCTCGACAAGCCTAAAGAGGAAAGCATCACGCACATGTTATTGCCCCAACCCTAGTAAACCAGTTCTAATGGTTTCCTGGATGAAGAACAATCCAGGAAGAAGGTTCTATGGGTGTCCTAATTATTGGGTAAGGTCTGAGTAATTTCAATTTTTTTTCTTTAGTTCATTTTTTTAATGGGTTGATTGATTTGGTTTGAATTTCAGGTTGGATGAAAATGCAAATATTTTCAATGGGTTGATGATGAGATTTGTTTGCATGGTGAGGTCCTTATCCCAGAATACAGGCAGACCATTCTTAGACTCCAGGCTGAAATTTTAACTTGCAAAAAGAGGGAGAAGTGTTTGACAGTTTCTCTGATTTTGGCATTGCTGATGTGTGGGATCTGCCTTTGTGTAATTTTAGTTTTGGTGGTTTAGATGAGTGGGTTAGATGGTGATTTTAGTTGTGCTGATTGTGGCATTGCTAAGGTGTGGGATCTAACTTTGTGTAATTTTAGTTTTGGTTAGTTTTGGTGGTTTAGATGAGTGGGTTAGATGGTGATTTTAGTTGTACTGATTGTGGCATTACTGATGAAGCATTTTGTGGAGCATTTTGTGAAGAATTTTGTGGAAAACTATATCCCAATTACCTTTGTAATTTCTATTTGAATGAAATGAAATTATCATGGTTTTGTTCAATGTTATCTGGTTCAATGAAATGAAATGTAATTTTGTTGAATGTTATCTGGTTTTGTAATGAATGATGGAACTTAATGGTCACTATGTGTAACTTACGGAACTGAAGTTACCAATTCAGTCATTGTGTGCAAACTGCCCACTAGAAAATGACTGCACTAATCTAGCATGAGCTGCACCTTTGAACTAAAGTTATCTGGAAAATACTTGACACTTATCTGGAAAATACTAAACTGAAGTTACCAATTTGAAGGATTCATTACTAGTAACATCATGTTAAAAGCATGATAATGATGCATAGTCATGCTTCCTGCAACCATGATGTTACTAGTTTCACATGCACAAGGAATTGGTAATTGTGTGCACAGACTGCACCATTGTGCGCAAACAGATTGCACCATTGTGTGCAAACACAATACACAAACCAAACGACACTATATACATGACAGACATGAATCTGTCCAAAATACACAAATCATAATACACAAAACCATATAGACAATTCCCTGCCATATTACACAAATCACAATACACAAACCATATAGGCAATCCCCTGCCATAATACACAGATCACAATACATAATTCATTGACAAAACCCAAGCAATCCCTTCCATATTACACAAATCACAATACCCAAAAACCTTAGCTGCCATACACAAATCACAATACACAAAAACCTTAGCTGCCATACACAAAAACTTCTTTTGCATAATTTAGCCATTGTTCAGGCAACAAAAACAAAAAGGCCATTGTGCAGTACTTAGCTGTCATAGTTCAACACTACCAAAATGTACATAATTTAGCCATAATTACAACCAACAAAAAGGACTTTTCCTACCACTGACAAACTTTCACAGGGCCATTGTGCAGTACTTAGCTACCATAGTTCAACACTACCAAAATGTACATAATTCAGCCATAATTACAACCTTTCACATTGACTACCACAAAAAAGTTCAAAGATACAAAAAACAAAGAAATGGATATTGCTCAGTCTCCAGCAGCTTATCTCATTGGCCCATGCACAGATGACTGGCTCTTAGCAAACCTCAATGCTTCTCTATACCTAGATGCATTTCTTGATGCATTCAAAGTCTCACTTGTGACAGTCCCCTTTTTTCTCTTCTTTGGATTTCCATGTGTGTTCTTGCTTGGATTGGATGTTGTACTATTGGGGGGTGCACTGCTTATAGCTTGTCTGGTAGTTGCTGCACTGCTTCCAACTTGTGTGGTAGGTGGCACCCTTGGTGGATTTGGCTCATTGATGGCCACTCCTCCACTTACTCCACCAACTCCACCTGTATGAGCCCCATTAGTTGTCTACAAACAACACATATACTCAAGTTAACATTAAAATATTGAAACAAGTGCAAACAAAAAAAAATTACTGTACAAACAAGTATTATGCCTGTTTTTTCCTAGAACTCCTGTTGTTTGGACCACCACCAGCAGCTGTAGGCAATGAAGAATTCCCTCCAACCTCACCTTTGCAACTTCTTTTATTGTGGCCTATCTTCCCACATGACTTGCACCTCTTGGCAATACCCAACCCCTTGCTATGACCCCTTCTTAGCTCATTGGGTTCCCTTGCTCTCTTCTTCTTGGGCCTGCCAGGTGGCCTTCTCTTTATTGGAGGCTGCACAGGTGAGAGTCCAGTTGGAGTCCACATATTCTGACCATTAATGGGATCAATGATGGGCTCATAGCATGCCTTGTATGTGCTGACTTTGTAACAGTCATTGGTGTATTTCTCAATTGCCTCCCTGTTGAAGAATATGCATGAAATTGCATGGCAGCATGGAATACTATTGATGTCCCATTTCCTACAAGTACATGTCCTCTTTTCCAAGTCCACAATAAAACTTTGTAGCCCATTCTTAATCTCAAATTTTGTGTCAGAAGACCAACAAGCCAACCATTTACTGCTACTCATCTTCTCCTCATGCAATTTTTTACATACTTTAGGGCACAACTCAGACTCTATCTTCAAAATACTCAGTCTATTTTGTTGGGATCTATTCATCAAATACAACCTAATATCTCCAAGCTGCATACATAAACAACCCACGTATTAGTGCATGCTAAAAAATATATAACTCAGACCAACATACATAAAGTATAGGAAATTTGCATACCATGCTAATAATGGGCTTCCCTCTAAATTTTATGATCTTACTGTTGAAGCTTTCACACATATTGTTGAGGACAGTATCACATAGCCCATCACCCCTGAACATGTGTTTAGCCCATATTGTTGTGGTCTGTCCTTTCAGCCAAAAGTATGCACCCTCATCAATATCTTTCATCTCATTCATTGCCCTTTCAAATTCCTATGCATAAGTTGCTTTTGCTGCTCTCCAAAACAATTCTATAATTAGGAAACCAGGATGTTGCTTCCTCAAATTGTTGTACAAATGTCTACAACAGAACCTATGTTCATAAAGAGGCCAGTTATCTGCAAATGACTGCACTAATCCCTGCCAAATGCAAACAACAAGAAGTAAGTATATATACATCACATACAATTGTTGTTCATATTTCTCATGTTATAAACAAACATAAAATATGGAAATACCTTATGTTGGTCTAATATGAATGTCCACCTCTTGCTATCACCAATGTTAGCTAGCAATAGGTTTATAAACTAAGTCCATGAGTCCTTAGTTTCAGCTTCCACTACTGCCACAGCCAAAGGGAAATATTCTTCAATGGGGTCCCTTGGAATTGCAATAATCAACTGCCCCCCCCCCCCACCTTGGTTTTAAGATGGCAAACATCCAATCCAATTATTGGCCTACAACCTACCAAGAATCCCTTCTTACACCTAGCCCAGCAAATGTACAATCTCTCAAAGTATGGCACTCCTATCTGTAAATCCATTTCAACTGCCAAGTCTCCCTTATTATAAGCATGAGTCTACATCAGAACTGTACTATCAGGACTAGATCTCCTCAGTTCTGCACAATAATCCTAGAGCTGATTGTACTGCTCTATGTAAGATCCATCAACAAACTCTTGAGCCTTTTCCCTAGCCCTATTGGCCTTCCCAGCACTGATATTCACCACATACTTCTCATGCACTGCTTCTTGAATATCCTTGAGCTTTATATTAGGTTGTCTCCTCGCCTTTTTCATCAACTTCCTACAAGGAACTTGGTAGTGCACCTTGGATTTTTGTAGCTCCTAGTACATGTGTGCTCCAAGTTCAAGGTCTTAAGTTGGTAACTCATCTCCCTTGGCAACTTTGCTAGGTAAGCTGTAAACTTGCAGGGAGGTTGACACTTGGCTCTAACCCTTAATTTATCATTCTTCACAAATTTCACCCCCCATCCACCATTCACTGCATACTCAGTGATAGCATCCTTGAACTGTTTAGGGGAAATAAATAACATATTCTTTTCAAACCTCATGTGTTCAGGATTAGAAACTGGTTTAAACACTGGAAACTTCTTCCTCCCTAGTGACATTATCCACATGTTCATGAGCAGCATCACCATCACCATCAGTGTCACTATCATCTACCCCTTTATCACCACTAGATGATGACTCAGTCAAACTTAACAGCTCCTCACTGGTGTTATCTGAGTTCACAACACTAGCCCCTATCTGATCTGGTTGCCTTAACATCATTGTCCCAGCTATCACTACTATCTTCACCCCCACATACCGTTGGTTAGGGTTCATTTCTCTAGTCCCTTCCATTTTAGCATCACTAGAACTCTCATTACTATCAGTAGTGACAGCCCCATCCCCTTGTGGTTCCTCAACAACTGGTTCCTGACCAAGTCTCCTGCATCCAAGTATTTCAACATCAGAATCAAAATCATCCCTACCCCTATCATCCTTATCATCCTCATCACCCCCAAAGAAGTACTGATGACCATCAAAATCATCATCACCATGATAGAAGTCATCTCCATCCTCATAAGCAAGTTCCCTATCACTAAAACTGTACCCCTCAGGCTCAGGCTCAGGCTCAGGCTCTGCAACAAGGTCCAATGTCACACCATTACCATTATTAACCAGTATAGGGTCATGTACTGGATACTGGACATATACATGAATATATCCATGACCCCTCACCAAACCAGTCATGAATATTGCATCCTTGTCATCTTTGATCAAGTGGAACATCCTACCATCCTGATCATCCTCCCCAGGTATTGTGTACCACAACCTACTCACACATGTGTACCCAAACTCTTTACAGATGGACTCAATTTTCACCTTAGACCACTTATCAGGATCACAACCATCTACTATCCCCACATCCCCCCCCCCACCCCACATACTTCTGATAATTTTCACTAAAATGTCCACCATGATGCACATACAAAGTAAAAGACTCATCCATCCTACATGCATGAAAAATTATTTATAGAATATTTTATTTCAATAAAGACAAAACTAAACCAAATAGTCAAACATGCATTGACTCTATATATTCTAAACATAAAACGATGCCAAAATATATATCATTTACTGATAACAAGGAACATACATGGTCCACCATGATCCTTAAAGGCCAAACAGAAAAATACACCAACCAGACAACATTATACAAATAAAAGCATAATAAAGCACTCAAACTGTGGTCCATAATCGATGAGAGAGATAGAAAGCGTTAAAAGTAAGAGAGAGACAGAGACAGAGACAGATATACACACATTCACACCTTTTCGAAGAGAGTCAGATACACACATAAATAGAAACACACAGAGAGAAATAGCTTTGCACCTCGTAGCTTATCAGCTGCGGTAAAAGTCTCTGTCGTTCTAACTCACTATGATTTCTCAGATTATGGGTTTTCAAGTTTTAGGGGAATGGGTTTTCAAGTTTCAGGGGAATGGTTTTCTTACGGTTTTCAAGTTGGATTTTAGGGGAAAAACGCAAGGATGAAGACAACATGGGCTGTTGGGGAAGAAGACGATTTGGGATTGTTAGGTATCATTTCCAAGTGAAGGTGAAATTTGGGGATTTTTGGTGAAGGAGTGAAGACTAAAGGTAGTTTATGAGTTCAGTCACGAGAGGGTCACGTGTGGGCTAAATGGGCGGGAAAATGACATGGTAGGAACATGTAAGGGTCATGTGAGGGGTAAGTTCGCGAGAGATGAGGTGACAGTGTCACATGAGGGGTCACATGGGTGTAAGTGGGACACGCTGGCTTTTTAATTATTATTTTAATAAATGGTTTTGTCAGCTAGGACCTCCGTTTGCCACCTCAGTATTTTCTGTCACTGGGTTGACGGTAGGGATTATTTTAAAAATGATTTTTAAAAATCAGGGATTGACCTAGGAGCTAAATCAATTTAGGGACCAACTTGAGAATAGCCCCAAAATGTAGGGACCAAAAGTGCATTTTCGCCAAATAATAATTAACCACTCAAACACATAGGTTAACTATAAAGTTGGGTCAGGATGTTACATACACAACTAGATCAAAGTTGGTAAAGCTAGAACTATATGATTATAATTCCATCAGATAAATGGCAAGTAAATTTGGGGCTAGAAGCTAAGGTATCACTTTTAGTCCCATCCAGGCCCAAAGAACCAATGCTCTTGCTGCTTCTAGGACCATCCGACTAGGTGAATACAAATTCTTTGGTTTCCCAGACAATCAGCTTATTATTTGTATTATGGTAAAGGTGATTACCAAATACCTACTCTAAGGTTTGGAATTATAATTCTTCTAAGGTTTGGAATAATAATTCTTCTTCTCTTGATAAGTTTCTGAACAATCAGTTTCTTGCTTTTGTCTAGAGTCTTATTGATGGCTTGAGATATAAATTGATGCCAATGGAAGGCCTTAGTTGGTCTATGGTTTTTGAGAAACATGGGGCAGGTTTCAGATGTGTGTCAAAGTCATAATGAAAAGACTTCGATTTAATTTTTAATTAAAACCTATTATCTGACTTATTGGAAAAACTATTGGTGGAGATGCACTAGTTGTTAAAAAATCTTGTTGGTATATACTAGCAGAAGATACGTTAGAACAGTGATGCAGGCATTGCATTTGAGAGAGAGGACTGGGTAGGGAATAAATTTAGTTTTGAAAAAAAAAATTCACTTATTGACACCACATCATTAAGTTTGGTGAAACATATGATTTTATTTCAATTTTGATAATTTTTTAACTTTGATTATTTCTGGTTATCTTAAATCTATAACGGCAAGACTAGAAGAATGGAGTATCAAACTAACAAAGAGGCACAGAAGAGTGCAAGTATAAAGAACCAGATTGTTGGTTGCTTAATAAAAATTTCTTGCCACCTAAGCTAATTTATTTTTGCTTGTTTGTTTAGATCCCTTTAAAATAGATTGTTTACACCTAGTGAATTAGCCAAGTAGTTATTTCGGTTAATTATGAGATCTAGGTTAAACAGTAATATATCATATCATGCACAATAGAAAAGTAAAAGACACAATGATATGATCACTTAGGAAAACCAATAAAACTAAATGTTGCAATGTAAAAACTTGGAGAGAATTTGACCTAACTATCCTTAAGGTAAACAAATCCACAAGAAAGAATTGAAGTTTACAAAAGATTTAACTCCTAAACCTAATGCTATCTTTAGTAGAAATTACTAACGCGACCACGTGCAGCTTCGACTCCACGGACTCTTCTTTCTTGGATTTGCTGAACATGAGCTCCCACGCCTATGACTTTGAGATCCCACTCAAAGGTTTCAAATCACCAGTGGTTGCTAATCTTGTAGCAGTAACTTGATTCCTCCAGCACTTGATTGTAGATCTCGTTCCAGTAGACACTCGTAGAGTTAGAAGGTTACAGAAACCTCTCAAATCTCACAAGAGTAACTCACAAGTCTTTCAAAAGTCTCCAAAACGTAGTTAGGGTTTTCTTTTTATACTTAGAAGTGCTGGACTAAAACCCTAAATGTTTTCACAGGCTTGGGCTTGGTTTAAAATCTATAGAATTAACTTTTCTACGATTTTCAATTGGTCGAGTCTAATTTTCGATTGGTTGAGCTTCACAGAACTTGAACTCTCCTTTTTGAAGCTTGAATGTTCTTGAATCTTGATTTGTACTATCTTGAGTAATGTCTAACACCTAATCTAGAGATGTTTTCGTTCTTGATTTGCCAACATACACAAAATAAGAATCTAAATATTTAATCCTAAATATTTAGAACCTAACAATTTTCATGTCTAACTTAACTAAAAAACAAATCAACTTATCCAACATTGACTAGAAGTGAATCAGAACAACATTTGTTGGAAAATATAGCTAGATAAACAATTTTTGGATAAACAAGTTTTGGTTCAACAAAGTAAACCCAAAATATTAGCAATGACATATAATAAATAGAGAGAGTTAAAAAGATCTCACAAACTATAGAATCACAAAAATAGTGTTGTCCTTAAAAGTTGATTTGTGCCACTTAGAGTAAAACTTGATGCGAATGGCTCTCTTGGTCGAACAACCCTCCAAGATTAGACTATAATAATTTCTTTAAATTGGATGCACACCAAGCAAGAAGAACAAAGAACAACCTTATTTTAAGAGTTGAAATTTGTGGGAGAAGAAGATGAAGAACCAAAGCAAAAAATGAATAAAGTGGGTTGCTAGAGTTAGAAAGAGATTGGGAGGGGGGAAAAAAAGAATGATTTACTAGTGGGCTACCTAAGGGTAGGCTTCCAACTTTTACTGTGCACAATAAATGCTCAACGGCTAATGACCACAATAAATTTCCAACTGCTACTAACCATAATAAATGTCCAACGGCTACTAACCATAATCATTGCATTGTTGGAGTGAGTTGTGTTTCAAACACTTGGCATTTGGCTTTGTTCCTAACTTCCTTGGGCCTTAACCTTTTCCTCCCTTTCCTTCTAGCCCAAATTTAATGCCCTCTAGCCCAAATTTAAAGCCTATCCATTGGGCAAATATTGTAGTTAGTAGCTGTTGGGCATTTATTGTGGTTAATAGTCATTGGGCATTTATTATGGTTGGTAGCTGTTGGGCATTCATTATGGTTAGTAGTTGTTGGGCCTTTATTGTGGTCAGTAGCCATTGGGCATTTATTGTGTACATTGAACGTTGGAAGCCTACTCCTTAGGTAGTCCACTAGTTCATTTATTTTGTCTTGGCTTATAAAACCCTAATGCCATTCCTTTTTCTCTCCATCTCTTTCTTTCTCCAGCCACCTACTACTCCTATTTTTATTCTCCTCTCACAAAATTTTATGCATTTCTTTTTGGGTTTAAGGAAAGGCAAAATAAGAAGGTTGTTCCTTTGTTTTTCTTGATTGGGTGTGCATCCATTTTGAAGATATTTGCTATAGTCTAATCATGGGGGGTTGTTCAACCAAGAGAGCCTAACACATTGAGTTCTACTCCAAGTGGCACGAATTAACCTTTAAGGACATTGTTATTTGCGTGATTCTATAGTTTTTGAGATATTTCTAACTCTCTCTATTTATTTTATGTTATTGCAAATTTTTTGGGTTTACTTTGTTGAATCAAAATTGGTTTATCTCTATATTTTCCAACAATCTTATGGTAAATATAGCTAGATAAATAAGTTTTGATTCAACAAAATAAACCCTAAAAATTAGCAATAACATAAAATAATATAGAGACTAGAGAGTTAGAAAGATTTCACAAATTATAGAATCATGCAAATAGCGTTGTCTTTAAAGGTTGATTCGTGTCATCCGGAGTAGAAGTTGGTGCGAATAACTCTCTTGGCCGAACAACCCCCCAAGATTATACTATAATAATTTTTTCAAGTAAACAAGTTTTGATTCAACAAAGTAAACCCTAAAAATTAGCAATAACATAAAATAATATAAAGACTAGAGAGTTAGAAAGATCTCACAAATTATAGAATCATACAAATAGTGTTGTCCTTAAAGGTTGATTCGTGCCACCTAGAGTAGAACTTAGTGTGAATGACTTTCTTGGCCGAACAACCCCCCAAGATTAGACTATAATAATTTCCTCAAGTTGGACATACACCTAAGCAAGAAGAACAAAGAATAACCTTATTTGCCTTTCCTTAAGACCAAAATATAAGAGCTGAAATTTTTGGGAGAAGAAGATGAAGAACCAAAGCAAAAAATGAATAGAGTGTGTGGCTGGAGTTAGAAAGAGATTGGGAGAAAAAAAAAAAAAGAATGCTTTAGGGTTTTATAAGCCAATAAATGAACTAGTGGGCTACCTAAGGGTATGCTTCCAACGTTCATTATGCACAATAAATGTCCAACTGCTACTGACTACAATAAATGCCCAATGGCTACTGACCATAGTAAATGCCCAATGGCTAGGCATTAAATTTGAACTAAAAGACATTAAATTTGAGCTAGAAGGCATTAAACATATAACTTGATTCATCTCTAACCAATGGGGGACACAAAGCTAAGTGTTTGAAACACAACCGACTCCAACAACATTGACATTGAATAATTCATATAAAAACAAACATTTTGTTGATAATAAACTCATTGAAGATTGAAGACTTCTAATTTCAGTGGGTGTAAATGTTCTTTGTCTGGAACCCAAGTTGACCAGTATCATCATAACTCAAGCCCAATATTGATTTTATTTTTCTGACAAGATTATCGCTTAGGAGCCACATAATTTCATCCAGATCATCAAAATTTCGTAACTATAGGTACTGTTGCCCATCATCCATGTCATCTCTTCTTTTTAGTACTTCTACCGTGTCACTTTCAGTGATGAAAACATTGCATCCATTGCATATTTATTCTCCTTCCAAGGCCTCATTATAAGAGATGGCAACATTGCAAGCATGGCTTGTAAAACCTCAATAGCAGTGAGATGTGATATATCATTGGAAAACCAATCTATTAGACTGGCCATAGAAGAAGAGCCTAATGAATATGAAGAAGCTATGATAACCTGAAAGGTGAGGGTAGCAACCACCCTTGTCGATTCTTCTTCCAAACCCTCTTCATTATATTCCTTTACATCCTCATCAATTGTTGCGGTGTGATCTAATAGTATGTCATTGGACACCAAATCAGCTGAAGTGGCGACCACAGAAGAAATTAATGAATATGCATAATCTGTTAGAAATATGAAATACTTGTTTGTAATCCCTTTAGTTAGGTAGTTAGCTAGTTGGTTGAGATTAGGATTAAGATGAGTTAGTTAGGATTTGAGTACATGTATCTCATTTAACACAAGGCTTAATTCATAGAGCACATGTTAAATTAACTAGCCAATTATCTTGAGCCATGTGGGCCAATGATATTAGAGTTAGTTCTCTATAAATAAATGGTTGTAATTCAACATTAGATATAAATTGAAGAATAAACCAACTTTTTAGTGCATTAGTGCATCTCTCTCTCTCTCTCTCTCTCTCTCTCTCTCTCTCTCTATGGAGGGTGACTACATCGAATTAAGTCAATTTCCTTACGATTCCCATCAATTCCCCTATAATTCTTATCCATTCCCATTAGGAACCACTAGGTTCCTAACAAGTGGTATCAGAGCCATTGATCTTAAGACAAGTGATTGTGACTGAAGAAAACTTTGGAAAGAAGTACTGCAAATGTTGAACAAAGTTTCAGAGGATGTCAAGGATGTTTCAGAGAAAGTCAAGGCCTTGGTTGAATCTAAAAAGGCCATGAAAGAAGAGCTCTCAAGATTGCAAAAGGATCTTGAGAACATGAGGGAAAAGGAATTATAATCTCTTGATTCAATGGAACTTGAAGAACAAATCAAGTTCCAAGAAACTACTGCTGTTGTTGCAAGCCAGGATGTTGATTTTTGTGTCAAAGTGGATGATGATATACATTGTAAAGTTGTAATTTACAACTATGCGTTTTGTTGGCTTTAATTCCGTGCCAAATTTGATTGTAATAATGTTCAATCTTTTGTACCATGTATTTATTGTGGGATTTAATTGTAAGGGTTGTGTGATAGAGAGAGAGTGTGAAGACTCGAGCAATTGAAGACAGAAGAGTTTTCGCGGGTAGCTCGTGACTAAGCATCCCGCAAAATGATGCATGTGCCCTGCACATGACTGGAATGCGAAGAGTCAGGATAGATAGAGACAGGTGTGTTTCGCGAGTAGCTTGCGGGTATGGCCTTCCCACAAGACACTCGCGAAACATTCTGTTTTGCCAGACTGTGCTATATGATACACACTTTCTGTACCCACACTATATATACCCACATTACCCACAAATGTTGAGGAGTGCTTCAGAGAGAAAACCCTAGCCACAAACCTTGAGAGTTAGAGATTGTTATACCCACATATCTCTACACATTTGCTTGTAGATTTTCCTCAACTCTTACATTTCCATTTCCATATCCTTGAGAGGTTGATAGTACAAAAACTTTCCACACCCTTTCAGAGTGTTCAGTGAGATTTTGGTGCTGCTGGGAAGTATTGGAAGAAGCCAAGGATGGCAGATGCAACATGGAGCTTGTTGCAGGATCCGAAGCGCTAGACAAGACATAATTCCGAGAAGCCTTGTTGGAGTAGGAGCTTGGAAGGCTTAGGTACATCGGGTAGATTAGGCTTGGAGGGTCTCTTGCTAACCCATGTATCCCAACTGATTTTCTAGTGGATCAATTACCGCTTGCAGGGCGGTGGAGAGGTTTTTCGCCAAGTTCTTCGGTTTCCTCTTCGATAACACATCGGCGTGTTATCTTGTGTTCACATTCTTCTTCCCTACTCTTTTACCTTTCATTTTAGTACTATGTTATAATCATTATGGGTAAGAGTAGCTTGTTTGTTTATCTGCTCGCATTTACTCTATTCCGCACTTAGTATTAAGTTAAAGTAAAATCAATCGAGCCGTAACTTTAATTTGGGGACCTAAACAGCTCTTGTGTTTTCACACATTTTTGAGCATTCATACATGAAGACGCTGCCCTTGAAGTTCAGTCCAAAGAACCAACAAAGAAGGTGATGATGATCTTCCAAGAACCAATTCTTGATGCACCAATGGAGACTTCCATTCAAGAGTCTATGATTCAAGAATTGGCAATCCAAGTGTTAGTGATCCAAGAATCCAAGATGCAAGCACCAACAATTTTAATGGTTCTAGAATCAAATGAGGTATTGAGGATACAAGAATATTCCAAGATTCAAAGAACCAATGAGACCTTGAAGATTGAAGAACCATTGAAGGCTCAAGAATTCGAGCAAAGTTTGAAGGTCTACAAAGAAGAAACCTTCATATGCACGGGACCTCTTGTCAAAGCAAAATGCATGAATATGGTGATCAAAATGTCACTAAGGTATTGGTCCATTGGAAGATCTCCTTTAATGAATGTGTCATTTTACAACAATGCCTTGTGGGCAAGGTGTTTTCAAGGGGAGGGAAATATTAGGAATATGAAATAATTGTTGTAATCGCTTTAGTTAGGTAGTTAGGTAGTTGGTTGAGATTAGGATTAGGATGAGTTGGTTAGAATTTGAGCACATGTATCTCATTTAACACATGGCTTAATTCATAGAGCATATGTTGAATTAACTAGCCATTTATCTTGAGCCACGTGGGCCAATGACATTAGAGCTAGTCCCCTATAAATACATTATTGTAATTCAACATTAGATATGAATTAAAGAATAAACTAACTTTTTAGTGCATTAATGCATCTCTCTCTCTCTCTCTCTCTCTCTCTCTCTCTCTCTCTCTCTCTCTATATATATATATATATATGGAGGGTGACTATCTCAAATTAAGTTAATTTTCTTATTATTCTCATCAATTCTCCTATAATTCTTATCCATCCCCATTAGGAACCACTAGGTTCCTAACATAATCTATATGATCTGTAGGAAAATTGAGGCAGACATGAGAACCATACATGACCTTGGCAACTCCATCATAGGCAAGGGCAGCATCCACGACATTAGCAAAAGAATCAATCCAGAGACTTTTCCCACCATTAGGCTCTCGAATTTTAGTGACCCAGTTACCCCATGTCCTTTGCCTAACCTCTCTGTATTTGCATTTTAAGTTATGAGGTCCACCCTTCCCTTTCATGCAACTTTTCTTGGACCCTTTGGCTTGGGACTACTGGGGTTTGATAATCTCACCATTAATGGCAGCATTACCATTATATTGTTTCCACTTGGCCAGGGTTTCAGCCACAATGTTGGCTTCAGTTTTGCGTTTCCTCTTCTTGGAATTTGAAGCATTAATAGAGGATCACAAGAAGAACTCATCCTTAATTGCAAGAATTATCAACAAGTAATTCTCTTTACCTACAATTAAACCCTCATCTTTCAAAGAATTATCAAGTAGTAATTCTCTTACACTACAAGAAAAAACCTATATTGTAACAAAAAGGAACTTTAGTGGCAATAGAAACTAATTTACTTTCCGAAGTTTCTTTTTGTTGCAATAGGGACTTAAAAGTACTAATTTATTGCATCAATTTAAATATAGTTTCAATAACATATTGTAGTGCTTATCCCCTCCCGCTCAAATATTTCCTCAATTTTTCCCTATCCACGTTTGCCCATAATTTCACTCTCAGTCTCACAAAAGCAAAATTCCAAAAACCTACTCTCAGTCTCAGAAGTCAAAAATTGGGATGTACTAATAGTAAATATACGTAGCTTTCTTCTTCTTTTTTTACCAACAAATACTCTAGCTCTTTACCCCTTGTAGTTTTTCTTTAAATAGATTTTTTTTTTTTTTTTTTTGAGATCTCATAATTTTACACTTTATTATTCTAATATATATATATATATATATATATGCTAAAATATTGTTTTTATCCCTAAATTTTTGTGAACATTCTACCTTCTATCATTTTGTCTTTGCCTAATATTTTGAGTCTTGCATGGCCTAATAGATAGGTGAGGTGGTATACTTTTTTAACATTAGGTGATCTGGATTAGACCAATTTATTTATTTATAAATAAAAGTAGAACACATGGCATCCAATGGTTGGTCAAATGTGACATGTGGGGGTGAACTTTTAGATGTTTCTCAATTGATCCCTTTGTTGGATCTCCCTTTTCACTTAAAACCCCAATTTACTAAACCATCATTTTGGAGTGAAGGCAGGCTTGAGGTCACACCTACGATTGTTGCTGGGTGTGGCCGTGTGGGTTTCAAATAATTTTGATAAGGCAAGGGGCGAGGCAATTTGTGGCAAATGTAACAACAATGCCACCTTTTCTTTTTTTTCTTTTTTTATTTATGAATTTTGTCACTTGCACTCTGTATCAGATGTCATTTGCTTTATTAGATTAATATCGTGTTTAGTACTATGGAGTGTTTACAAGTTCTGTGGTGATAGATGGGGATTATACCAAATACCCAGTAATTTGGTAGTGTTTGAGTGGGTGGGGTTCGTCCCTTGGAAGATATTGAAGCCCATGGCCTTCACCAATGTCAATGTATTTTTTTTCTTTTCTTTTTTCAAAATGTTAATCCCAATCTTTTTAGCTTAAATAAATGGCACACCATCTCCCAGTTGGACGAGTTGACGTCTCTCCTAGTAGGAGCATAAAAGAGTGGGTTCAAATTGTCAGGATTGTAACAAATATATTATTTAAGTATTCATAATCATTTCAATAAATATTATATATATATATATATATATATATTTTTTTTTTTCTTTATCTATTCACAAACAATGAAATTAGTATTTACAAAAATTTTGAATGATGGAATAATTTTGAATGATGGAATTGTGTCAATTTGGGATTTTTCTTTTTTCATTGAGGTTAATTTTGTCTTTCTCAAGGTTCATCCCCACGCGTACCAACCGTTAGTTGCCTCATGTTTAGTCTTTATTTTAAATAAATGAGTTGGTCTAAATTAGATTACCTAATGTTAAAAAAAAAAAAAAAAAAAAAAAAAAAAAAAAATGACACCCTTGATATTTGGGTTAGTTGCAATAACACCTATTGTGGTTTTAATTCTTCCTTATCATTGAGATTTTCGTATCCGTCAAATTGATTCTTGGAACTAACCTTTATTAGCTCTTTTGGATGGAAAAATAATGTGATCATCACGTGATGAATGGCACAAATTAATTGGTGAGTCTTCTTAATGCGGTAATGTGATGGTCATATAATTTTTTCGTCCATAAGAGTTAACATAAGTTAGTCTTAGGGGTCAATTTGGTGGATATGAAAACTTAGGGGAATTATGGGAAATAATTGAAATTTTAGGAGGTGTGTTTGTATCCGACCTAAACCTAGGGGGAATGCATTTAAGCTTGAAAATTATATAACATCAACTTTCTGTTAGGCCACGTAAATGAGATATTTAAAATACAAAAACTATATTTTCTTTACTAGCAAAAAAAGTCTATTTCATATATTTTTTAATTAAAAAAAATATAACTCATATTATGATAAACTTTCTTGTGCATTAATTACACAATTACTAACTAGTATTCAAGCAAAAAAAAAAAAAATGTAAACAAAAAAAAAAAAAAAAAACATTTTTGGTCCCTATATTATGGTCCTATTTTCAATTTGGTTCTCAAGTTTTTACAACTTTCATTTTCTTTCTTATTTTTTTAAACTTACCATCATTTTGGTCCCTAACAATATTTCACTTATAGAAAACACCTACATGGTTAATGAACTACGTTACTAGTTTAAAAATAGTGCTTCTATAAGTGAAATGAAGTCGACCAAAATAACAGCAATTTAAAAAATATAAGAACCAAAATGAAAGCTGTGAAAACTTGTTGGTCAAATTTAAAATAGGGAAAAAATATAGGGACTAAAAATGTGTTTTTTCCGAACTTATGATTACAACAAATCTTTGTTTTTATGTGACCATTCTCCTCCTTCTTCTCTTATTATTTAATTTTTAAAACATCTAAACAAAGGAAAAGGAAAATTATTCCTCTTCTCACTGTACTCATTTCCTCCCTTATCCTTTACTCTTCTCTTCCTTCAAACTTCCAAACACATTGTTCAGGTTTTGGTTCGAGTGAAGGGTAATTACTAAAGGCATTAGTTCGGTGAATGACAGCCATTAAAAGTGTCGATTCAGGTGAATGATAACCACTAAAAGTGTCTGTTTGAGCGACTGATAATCATCATCAAAGGAGTTGGTTTATGTGAACTATAACCACCGAAGGGTTTTGCCATTTGGGTAAACAATGCAATTCGCAGGGGGTATTCTTATCTAATAAAAAATTAAATAAATTAATTAAAAACTGAATTCCATTTCCATCTGATAGTGAATCCATTCTCAACATCTAAATAAGACAATAAACTTGAAGTGGATTATTTGGCCAGTGAGACGTGCAATTCTCTACTTAGTAAATGATTCCTAAAACTTATGGCTAATAATTAATTATGATGAAAACTATAGCTGTATTTTTTTTTTTTTTCTATACTTTCCACTTTCCAATCTTGCTTATTAGTCATCTCTCACCTTCACCTTTTTATATTCCCTTGCACGCTATTGCTATGTAGTCAGCAAAGTTATTTATTTCCTATAACAAACGTACATCGTGGAACTTCGACCTAGATTGAGAGCGAGCCAAATCCTCCATTATTTTGTTTTTCCTTATTATATAATTCTGTACTTAGAAGTGGTTGTACTTGCCAAGTAACAAAAAGAAAAGCTGTACTTACAAATATTCTCAGAAAATATGCTGAACATGACATGCACATTCTATTTATAACTGATTGAGTTGTAAAGGTATGATTTATAATCAGCAATGGGAAGCTTAAAAGTGCTAAGAACAAAAATGGTGACTGAGATTAATCCCTCAGTCAGAGTCTTCAACCTAATGGCAACAACATCAAGTAGGAGACACCAATACGAAATGATGTGGATTGAGGTTGTGGAGAATAAGGAAAGACTACTAAAATAATCAAAAAGAAAAGAAAATAGGGAAAAATCAAAATCGTATAAAGAAGACAAGATGAAACAAAAATCATATAGAGATTTTTTTTTTTTTTTTTTTGGAGAATCAAATCATATAGAGGTTTAAGTAAGCTTGTTATATTCAATTGGATTTTCAATAGGGCCAAAATACATTATTGGTCCATACACTTTAACTCATGACCAATTTTACTCCTTAAAATTTAAAGTGAATTTTTTTTTTTTTTTTTTTATCCCTAATAAACTTAAAATTAAAAATATCACTTTTAGCTTCTTAAAAATTCAATCTTAATCCATATTAAATTTAAGGTGATTGCTTTTAGTCTCTAATCCCTATGGAGTAATAATGTAAGTCTTTAATGCGACCACAAGACTAAAGTGATTGCATTTATGCATAATGTATGAATACATGTATGTTAGTTTAGATACCAATCCAAAACTTTCAAAAAAGAATTGTAAAATAAATTAGATGAGCCTTTAAATAATTAATTTAAAATATACAAGCAATTTGCATTTCCTTTCATGACAAATTTTGTTGAAACTGGTTTTGTAACATATATGTCCCATACATTTTCTAGTCCATTTTAGGAGGAATTAATGCTTGCCAACATTTCTAATGTGACTGCTTTTAGTCACTAATCCCTATATATGGAGTGATAATGTATTAGTCTCTAGTGTGACGACAGGACTAACAGTGATTGCATTTACATTTAATGTATGAATGCATGCATGTCAGTTTGGATGCCAATCCAAAACTTTCAAAAAAAGAAAGAAGTGTAAACTAAATTAGATGAGCCTTTAAGTAATTAATTTAAAATATACAAGCAACTTGCTCAATTTCCTTTCATGGAAAGTTTTGTAGCAACTTGCTTTGTAACATATTCTGGTTCGTTGTAGCAGGAGGAATTATTAATGCTTGCCAACGTTTCTAATGTCTAAAGTTCTTTTAGTCATCAAGAGCTTGAAACTTATATATAATGACTTGTTCAGGATCGAAGTTTTCTTCACACATCACATTCCTTTAAGTCATGGAGCAGCTTGTGGCAAGCTGGTACAATGGTCGATCCTTGCCTGAAACATATGTACTCCCACTGGAAATAAGGCCAGGGAAGCTCAATGTACCTGTGAGCACCAATATTATTCCAGTGGTTGATCTTGGGGGTCATGATGAAACAGCTATAATTCAACAAATTTTGGAAGCTAGCCAAGAGTTTGGATTCTTTCAGGTACCAACCACATCTTTTCTTTTGTTCTTTTTCCAGACAATGATTATTCCTAATTGATGCTTGGCATCAAACATGATCACACATGAAGAACTTTTGTACCATCAATGTGTTATGCTATGATTTGTACCATCTAATAGGTGATCAACCATGGAGTCCCTAGCAACTTATTGGATGAGGCAATGAATGTTTGTAAGGAGTTCCATGCAATGTCTGCCAAGGACAAGGCAGTCCAATGCTCAAACGACCTCAATAAGAACTGCTTCCTCTACACAAGCAGTCAACGCTATGCAACTGAGAAGTATCACTTCTGGAGGGATTCATTGACACACTTTTGTCATCCTCTAGAGAAACAAATCCAATTTTGGCCTGAAAAACCAACGAGATATCGGTAAATCCTCATTACAATACACATGTAATTTTGTATATTTCATGCTATTGATATATATGTGAACAAAAGTGAACTACATCATGGTGTTTCTTGTAATCTTTTTCTCAGAAATGTTGTTAGCAAATATACAACTGAAGTAAGTAAGTTGGGCTCTACAATTTTGGGGTTGATTTCAAAAGGGTTGGGAGTCAGCCCAGAGCATTTCAGCAATGGACTTACTGAAAATCCAAAAATGATTGTCAATCACTATCCGCCATGCCCAGACCCAACTTTAACCTTGGGAGTGCCCAAACATAGAGACCCTGTCCTCATTAATATTCTTCTTCAAGAAGATGATTTATGCGGGCTTCAAGTCTTCAAGGATGAGGAATGGATTGATGTTGAACCTATTCCTCATGCTTTTGTGGTCAACATAGGCTATGTATTGCAGGTACATATTTCTTGACAAGCTTTGAGTATATATTTGTAGATATATGGATAAATGATTAAATTTATCATTTTCTAAATGTTTATTTTTTTATTTTTTTTTTGAGAATTGATGATTAGCATGGTATCAAAAGTAAGAAGTTTTGAGTTCGAACCTAATTCTATTCTACCTTCAAATTAAAATATTAAAATTCATATAGGATAGAACCCACTTATTAAAAAGGAGTGTTGTTATAAAATGTTACTAATAAATTAGTGAAAATTAGCTGATAATTATTTGATATGTGGTACTTCATGCCATTGATTTAAATTATGAAAGTGTTAGGTAAACAAGTGATGAGTCTTTTATTTATATGATTATGGAAATCTCTAATCACAATTTGTCTTTTCGAGATATCAGTTATGAAAAATAATATCATAATGTGTAAGTTAACACCTGCTTTAGTTTTTCTTCTTCTTCTTAATTGTGTTTTTTTAAATAAATTCAGCCTTAATATGCCTACCAATTAATAGGGTAATGTAAAGTTTTTTTTTTTTTTTTTTTTTTAATATCACCTCTTCTAAAAAAACCCAATTTTCAAAATTTTTGTTCTTGAAATTGTGCTACATTGAATTGTAGATTATCAGCAATGGAAAGTTGAAAGGTGCCGAACATCGAGTTGTCACAAATTCAAATTCAGCTCGGACAACTGCTTCATTCTTTGTTAGTCCATCAGACGAAACACTAATAGAACCAGCAAAAGTTTTGGTTAATACAAGCAGCCCAGCACTCTATAGGTCCTTGCCATACAAAGACTTCCATAGCAAGTTCTTGGTCACCTCTGACTGGAAAGAATTAGAGAAGTTTGTACGTACTACTTCTGCTTAGTGGTGCGATAAAAAAAAAAAAAAAAAGGCTATCATACTTTATATATGTATGATCAATAATTTCAAAAAAGCAAACCTTAATGGGTAAATAAGGTTGTTCAATAACACCAGCCTAATGTCAAGGGGATCATCAAGATAAATGTCACTGCGAATTCTGCTTTTGAAATTGATATATTTGTACTACATTGCATAAATAAGATGATTATCAGTCATTATCATTTTTATGGACAAAGTTTTCGTGAACACTAATTAAATGAATGATTTTGAATTCATTGTAATATATTATGGACTGGAAAATTGAAAAAGAAAAAAAAGAAGGGGGTAGATGATAGTCATACATATTACCAGATAACAACTCTTATGATGATAAACACGTGTACATCCAAATGAGTTGTTTTGTTTTATTGGGATTTTTTTTTATAAAAAAAAAAAAATAAAAAAAAAGACTATTATTATTATTTTTATTTTCTGTTAACACACAAACAATGTGTTATCTTGTGTTATTTAGAGTTTTGGCAGAGAAGATTTTTGTGGTCCTAAGAGATCGATTTTTGTTAATGTGAGCGTGCAAGTTGGACCCAAAGAGATATTGACTATGAATCCAGCTATTTCTTTATAATAAGGTTACAAAAAATGTGATGCAGTTATTGACATATGTGGCGTTGTTACTATCTAATTAATGTGACTGAATAAGAATTTGAACTAAAGAAAAAAGAACTGTGATATAACCTTACCAACAAGTCTGAAGTGAGACAAGGTTGTTACTTTCCAATGTGACACTTTTTTTTTTCTTTCATTTTTTTTAGAAAAATATACACATAAAAAGGAGAGAGAATGCTATTTTATCACAAAGACACACTATAAACTCCACTAAAAAGTCATGAAACAAGTTATTCTATAAACAACACACTTTTTTAAGTAATGTGAGAAAATTATCCATTTTTTTTAGAAACAAACATGCTATACATGAACATACAAGGGAGAGGAAACAGGGTCCTAACACAAGGTACACCACAATCTCCATTCAAAATCTATGATAACTATATCTAATGTGACTATATAAAAAATTAGAAGAAAAAAAATAGTGATATAAGATTACTAACAAATCTAATGTAGTTATGTCATATGTGACGTTGTTCCTGTTGACATGATCCAATGTAACTGCATAAGGAATAAAAAAGAAAAAGAAAAAAAGGGAATGAAAGGCAATGCAGTTACTATGTTACTATATAAGGAATTTAAACAAAAATGGGAAAAAGAAAAGAAGAAGAAAAAAAAAAAAGATTAATGTGATATAAGGTTACCAACAAACGTAATGTAGTTACCATTATATGTGGTATTGTTACCATTTATTATGACATTATTACTATCCAACTTGACTACTATATGTACTAATGCTCTATCTGTTTCATTGGAAAACCCTCTGTAAAGATAGTTTTTTGCATTTTTCAGTATTTGGTAGTACTAAAAAGAAACTGGTCAACGGAAAACAATAGTTAGTCAACGGAAAACTCTAATAAAAATAAGGCTTATTTTTTGTAATTTTTTTTCCAAAAAAAAAATTTGGAAAACAATCTCTCTCTCACTCATTGTATCTCCCATAAATATTATATTCTTTTGTAGCTATGAGAAACATAATTTTTTTGCGCTTTCTCTCTCTCATGGTAAGCTCTCTCACTTCTTCTCTAATCATATATTCTTTGCTTTGAATTTCAAGCTTGATTTTTTTTTTTTCTCTAAGAAATTTTCGATTTGATGGATTCCAGGAAAAATTTTCTTTTATTTTTAAATTAAAAATAAATACTTTGTTGATGTAAAGGAAAACATATACAGAGTAAGACATGCCAACACTATGCATGTTACGGTACCAAACCAACCATAGAAACTTCAAAAAAATTATAAAAGAACAATGACTTTCTAGAACACAAAAACATGTTTATCCTTCAAACCTGAGTAGATGAAACTAGCTGATATGCCTCTAGAACTGCATTGGTTCCTTCTAGAATCACCTGTGGCTGTGTTTGAATATTCTCAAAATAAACTTTGTTTCTTGCATTCCATATTGCCTAGGTCAGAACTGCCCATTGCTCCAATTTCTTCTTCCAGGCAGAAGTTACATCTTTTCGCACATAAAAGTGCAAAAAAAAAAAAAAAAAAAAAAAAAAAAAAAAAAAAAAAAAAAAAGAAGAAGAAGAAGAAGAAGAAGAAGAAGAAGAGAGAGAGAGAGAAATAGAAAGAATGAATGAAGTAAAAGATAAAAATTTAAACATAATGCCTATATTCTTCTAAATTGCTTTTTCATGGGACAATCTTTACGTTATATAATGAATGATAATTGTTTAGGGGAATTGCATTTGTTAGCAGATACGTTATGCAGATACTGTGAAGTGATGATATATTATACAGATACATTACACATTACGTAGATACCCATATAAGGATGAAACCCATTGCTTTTTATGCGCTATGTATGCAGGGGTGGCTTAATGTATTTGGGGCCTAAGGCAAAAACTAAAATTGAGGCCTTTTATATGGAGTATTTAAATACGATTTAAAAAAAAAAATAAATATTACTTAAACTTTATTATCTTGTTTTAGATGCAAAAATTACTACTAAATTACTAATTAACATGAACTAAGTAGATATTTTTTTACAAAGTCTATACACAAAAAATTTGACAAAACTTTTCACACCTGTTGATATGGGTAAGTAAAAAGTGATATTAGTGATGGACTTAAATAAAAACTAGTAAAAAATTAAAATAAGAACTAGTAAAAGTTTGTCAACTCAACTTCTAAAAAATGTAATGAATTTGTGTGTGTGTGTGTGTGTGTGTGTGTTTTTTTTTTTTAAATATTTGAGAAGTACTACATTCACAATATTTTCACAACAAATTCTAGATGTTAAGTTGTTACTAGTTTTAATTTGAATTCACCATTGAAATTAATTTTTGTCATTAATAATAACCTGTAACCCTACCACTTAGGATTTATTACGAAAGTGCTGCGAAAAATATTGTGGACGTAGCATTTCTTTTTTTTTTTTTTAATATTTATAATTTATTGGCTAATATTTGAACTTAATTAACACTATTATAATGAAAAAAATATCACTATTGGTTAAAATTTGAGGACATTTTTCTACTTGAGAACTTAGGCGACCCCAACATTTGCTTCTAGTATAGAGTCAACTTTGTATGTATGTACGGTTCATATATATAAGTGTGTGTGTGTGTGTGTGTGTGTGTTACTATCAATATAAATGAGCAAGATGAGTGATAAAGATCATGAAAATTTAACAACTAATTTTGATTGTATCTATTGTCAAAATTTTAGTATGAAAATCAAATTCATTTTTGGTTTTTTTTTTTAATTTATATTGATTACGTTAGTTTTTTTTTCTTTTTCTTTTTTGAGGGGGAAATTGATTACGTTAGTTGTTTACATAATACACATGTTTTAAATTTTAAAAGAAAATTAAAAAAAAAAATTACATACCAAACACCTAAAAATATTCTCAAGCTTATTTTCAATGTCATTACCAAACACTGGAAAATAAAATAGTTTTCCAGAAAATACTTTTCAAAAAATGAACTATTTTTCAGAAAACATTAATACTAAAACAAACAAAGTATAGAAGAGAAAAGAATGTGCTATGAGTTTACCAACAAATGTGATGAAGTTGTTATTAGAGTTATTGTACTAAAAAGAGAAGAAAACTAATAGATACTTTCGGAGAATAGAGATAATGGGCCTTACTATGAATTTAATTAGTGGATTTTACTATTATATGAGAGGAAGAAGTACCATGCCATTGTATTCTAATGGTGGCTTTAGAAATTTTTTTTAGTGGTATCACTAAAAAACTTGAATTATACAAAATCTAATAAAAAAAATAACTTGAATATATTGACAATGCAAAAAAGAAGAAGAAGAAGCAATTACATAAAGTTTTACGATTATTTTTTATGAGGATTCATATTTTAAAATTATTGCATAATAATTTCATTATCAATATTATCAACTACATTTTTTTCAATATACACAACAAAACATTAATTCAATAACTGATTTCTCATTTAATTGCGCAATTCATTCTTTATATATTTCATTTCCGAAAATTTTCTTTCCACTATAGCGGTCATAACAAGAATACTTTAATTTATTATTAATTAGTTTTTGTCTTTAATTTTTATAATTATTTTATTTAACTATTCAACTCAATTTTGACAGCTTATTTGCCTTTGTAATTTATCGAAAAAAAAAAAAAATTATTTTGTCCATATCATTACTCTATTAAGATTTTTGCTGTTGGCCGGGCTTATCTTTTTGTTTAAAAATAGCATGATAATAGCTGGTATTGAATAGGTTTGTTGATGGGCTTTCATTTTGGACGTTCAAATTTTTATTTTAAGGTGGTAAAAACAAAAAATTTATATTAATTTTTTTTTTTCCAAGCCGGTTGTGAATGTGACGCTGCCACTGTTTCATGCAGTAGTACTGAGTAATTATTATTATTTAGAAAAAGTGGTTATTATAGAATTATCTATAAATATCTTATTCATTGAATGTGTCATCAATGAAAATGAATGATGTTGTAATGCATTATAAAACAAAGATGTAAACTTTTTTTTTTTGACAGTCAAAGATGTAAACTTTAAGGTTCTGTGTCATGGATCTAGTCCTTGGAGTCGACTCTTTTTGTTTTTCGAAAACATTTTTTAACAAAAGGTTAGAAAGGAGTCGTTCCATGTTAATATCTTTTGTCCTTCTCTTCTCGGTTTTTTTTCCCCCACACAATATTTCAAATTTTGACACTCTTCAAAAAAAAAAAAAAAAAAAAAAAAACCGAAGAAAGGATTTTAGCTACTCTCAAAAGCATTATATATAACTAGTTTCATCTTTGTTTTATTTATCATAGGAAAGGATTGATTCAATATAACCCATTTTATTATTCAAAACATGTAAAAATAGGTCATTTTAAATATATACCACTATTAATTTCTTTAAGACATTCTTCATTTTTTCCGTGTGTGTTAAAATACTTAGTATTCTAAAAAACAAAATGTAAAAATATGCATCCATATAGCCTGCTCCATGATATACCATACTTTATACACTAAGAGTGATCTATAATTTGGTTTACATACTTAGAAATCATAGCGCCATTCATTACAATCTAGTTGATGCCAAAGAGAACACAAACATCATAAAAAACTTTCACAAGGAAATGCCAAAGAGAATGGCATCTTCTTCTCTCGCTCCATAAGTTATAGCTAGGTGGAGCTAATAAACTTTTGAACTTTTTCAGCATTCGCAGCATAAGATAAGTAGTTCCTTTGAAACTCTTTGAATTGCATGGAACCATAGAGTGGGGGATTGTCTGCATTTGTAAGAGCTTTTGCAGGTTCTATAAGGTCATCTTTAGAAGGATAAATAAAGAAGGCAGCCGATGTTCGAGGAACACTTGAATTTGTGACTGCTCGATGTTCAGCACCCTTGAGCTCCCCATTGCTGATAATCTACAACTCATATATGATCAAGACACAATGGAATTTGTCATGCTAAAACGTCTATATGACCAAATAGGTTACAATGATTTTTAGGAATTGGAATTCAAAGATTGATTATTTGGTTCGACTCCAGAACCAAAATGATGGAGACAAAAAAAATCCAGAAGTTTCATTTCAATTATTGTTGTTGGTAGATTTTAATTATAAATGATTTAGGTGTCAATCGAATAAAATCAGCCCAAAGGAGAAAAATTAAAGGCAAAAAAAGGATGAACATGCAAGGAGCTTTGTATGAAGGTTATGAAGATATGTTGGAGAATATGAGCAAACACTATTTTTTTTTTATGTTTAATTTCTATAGTATCCAAGTACAAGAAAACGAATTACGAATAATTATTGATTTACATTATACACATTATACATAAAAATGTAAAATATTTTACACATTTATTTAGTCTATAATATAAATCTTATGCAATATATGTAAACTATTAATTTTCCTTACTACTAGTGTAGCTGTTTTATGACAAAGGGTATAATATCAATTTTTATTATAGTACTACAACAAGATATGCCTGTAGTTGTTTCTAAAAAAAAAAAAAAAAAAAAGAAAAAGATGTACCTGTAGTACATAGCCAACGTTAATAACGAAGGCATGAGGAACAGGCTCAACAAGAATCCATTCATCGCCTTTGCAGACTTGAAGTCCATTTTGTTCTTGAAATAAAATGGTGATGAGGCTAGGGTCTCGGTGTTTGGCCAATCCTAAGGTCAAGCTTGGATCTGGGCATGGTGGATAGTGATTAACTAACAGTACAGGATCTCCACTGTGTCCACCACTGAAATAACCAGTGTCAAGTCCAAGTCCTTCACAAATCAGATTCAAAATTTTCTCACCCAACTTTTTCAATTCTATCGCATATTCCTTAACAACCTCTCTAAGCATTGACAATAACAGCACGATTAGTTTTTACAAACATTACAAAACCAAATCATTAAATTTCTTGTAAGTTCTTATAAACAACACAAAACCAAAGTCATTAATTTCTTGTAAAAGTTCAAATTTGTGACTTTTTTACCGGTATCTAATTGGCTTTCTAGGCCAAAATTGCATGTATTCCTCCAAAGAATGACAAGGGTGCGTTAGTGCATCCCTCCAGTAGTGAAATTCCTCTTTTGAAAAATTTTCACTGCTGGTGTAGAACTTGCAGCTTCTATTAGGGTCCTTGGAACATTCACTAGCCTTATCCTCTGGACGCATGGCGTGGAATTCTTTGAAAACAGCCATTGTGTCATCCATTAATTTCTTGGAAACTCCATGGTTGATTACCTGTTTTTGGAGTTTTTGAATGGAAGTATATGGTTTACATAATCATGATGGGAAATAAAAATAAATTTACACAAAAAAAAAAAAGGAACATATTTATATACAAATTAGACAGATTCAAGAAAATGACACTATTATTCATTTAATCATATAATAAACATCATAAAAAATTATTGTGCACACGCGTGACCTTTGTACATATCTTGTTCCAGAATGTTAATCCCAACTACAAAAAATATTCACAACTTTCAGACCATAACATATAACACATCACCATAAACCATTCGTTATCATCTCATGGAATCAATATTGAAGTTCTTTAGGTTTTGGAATATAAAGGAAGGGACTAAAAAAACTACTAAAAGATCAATTCTCTCTCAAAGAATTTTTAGAAATTTCTACTTGGTTTTCCTTTCATTTTCTGAGAAGATAATAGAAAGGAAATAGAGAACCATAAAAGAAAAAAGAAAAAAAAAAAAGGATTTAGTTTTGAACCTGGAAAAATCCAAACTCTTTTGTAGCTTTCAAAACATCCTGAACAACATGTGTTTGATCATAATAACCCTCAAGATCAACGACTGGAATGGTTTTGCAAGTATCAAAAATGAGTTTCCCAGGTCTCTTTTCTAGTGGGTGCACATAAGACTCAGGTACATGTGAAACATCAGGCCAACTTGAACGGGGTTTCTGATCCATGGTCTTCATGTCAACCTCTGAAGCAGAATAATGGGCTTTAATGGTATAAAGCAAGGAAGGTTGATTGGTTAAACTTGGCTTATTAGCAAAACACTTGCACGTTTGCCCTTTATATAATAAGCCATCCACTTGCATGGACTAATTATATAATAATATTATTAATTAATAATAACCACCTTTCTCTAATCATAAGATTAATTAATAACAATAATAATCACAATACCGTGGACCAATTCCTTGTACTTAAGAAATCAAAAGCTTTTTATTTTCTATGCAAAATTGAGCTTTCAAGACAGAAGACATGCTTAAAAAGCTCTTGTTGCTTGTTTTAGAAACCTGAAGGTATATATTGACCAAAATTATTGGTTAGTTTTTGGTTACCAATTAGATTCTTATTTGAAAATTAATTATACTGACCATCACCGGCCAGAAAGGAAGAAACAGACAGGTCCAATTATGTTGCGTTTCAAGACTTAGTGTGCCTTTTTTTTATCATTTAGAAGAAAAAGTCTTTTACTAAAAATAATTAAGCTTTAGAACTTGCACACAATAAAATTGTTTTTAAAAGGTGCTTGTGGACTTAAAATCTTAAGCTTATTATCAAACCGTTGAAGAGTAGCAGCTCTAAATCATATGGTATTGAACATGCATCGATGTAGATTATTCATAAATAAAAAGTGAACATCAAGTTAGACTAGTAGAGATAAACTTGATACTATTGGACTAAATTCATGCTGACATATATCCTTAAGATGGTCATGATGAAAATGTAAGAAAGAGTAAAAGAATATTGATTCTTGGTCATTGTGATAATCTGTAGGGGCGCACCTCGCTAATAGTACAGTTTTATCACCAACAAGATTAATTCTTGCCTTCTTTGGAAGTAAAATACAAATGAATTCATACAAAGAACAAAGTTATACAAATGAATGGGAAGTCAAACAAGGAACCATTATATATATTAAACATGTTTTCACATCTGTAATAGCAGGGCTCCATAAAAAACTCCGAAGAATTAATTATAATTTCCCTATTATTTAATAATTTCTTCCAGAAAAGATACATTAAAAAAAAAATCTCACGATTGAAGATGATGCAAAACCAAAGCAAGCAATTCAAGTTAAGGTTAGGGAAATATTATAACTACTAGAAAAATTTTAGTTTAATCCTAAAGAGGTTTCCCATTAGTATTAATTTTGTCCATGCCATGAGTAACATGCATATTCTTGCAATATAATTGCAACTGCTTGGTATTTTTCATACTTAGCGAATCATTTATGCATGTGAGCTGCTTCTTATAACAGGCAAGCTTGCAAGAATTATGATACTTTTTTTCCTTAAGGTCAACTTATTGCAAGTAATTCATTTTTGGCGACTCACTCTAATCAAAAATTGGCTTCACATGCATGTGTTTTTGGAACCTATTTTACTTTTTAGATTAGCATCAAAAACCATGTTGAAGCAAGTTGCAAACCAGTCAGTTTTCAACCCCTACCTGTAATCCAAGCAACAGCAAGAAAATAGACTTGAGAAACTCAATTTTTCTTCCATGCAAAACAAATCCAGTGGTTTGATCTAAAAATTTTTAGAAGATTCTGATCAACCCATTACCATTCAACAGATTTTGAAATGCATAGTGATCTGATGATTTGCAATCATGTGAAGGAGATTTATTGGTTGATTGCTTTAGATATTTAGTTTCATTTTGTTTTGAGGAGTGTATTGTGGATTTTCTTCCCCTTCTAAATTGGTTCAGTTTTTGAGTATGTAGATTGTTATCTATTAAAGATTTTGGTGTTTTAGTGATAATATTATCTTTTGGGCATAGCAAAACACTAAAATTTTTCAATCATTGGAAGAAGGATATAAAATTTTCAGTACTCCTTACCTTGCAAAGGCAGTGGTTTGCTTATTTGCTAGTCCTGGACTTTTGTGGCTGTTGTTGCCAAACCGAAGTATATTATAAACTAACAGAGATTTAAACAAATGTATGGATATGCTCTCCTCTCCCACTTTAAAGTTTTTAATAATAAAATAATATACATTAAAGTTTTCATGGGTTTGGCGCCCCCCACCTCCCCTATGAAAAAGGAGTTGCCCTAAACAAGTTTAGGCGGTTGCTTTCAGGAAAAAAGAGACTTTGTGATCCAGTGGAATCAAGTTTATCTTTGTCTACCTAAATATGTATCTGTTACTTGTTTAAATTATTTATGAAATTTTGGATGGAGATCAATAATATCAATTATTTATGAATAACTATCATTCCATTTTCTGTAAACTAAGAGTTTAATTTTGCGGTCTTGTTTTTGCTTCTTCTTTTTTTTTTTTTTTTTTTTTAAATTGTTGCTGATCATGGTGCTTCAAGAAATAATTAAGAGAGAAATTTAAATAATAATAATAAGAAAGAAGAAGAGAATGACTATATTAGTATTGGGAGTGGTAATATAACCCAATATATTGAGTAAAAATTTTTAATTAAAATTTTATTTTGTTAGATTCATTCCAACTAAATTCTTGAGTCATTCATGGGACCGAATTTAGGTCTAGGCCTAAGATCCCATTACAAAAGGAATTATGGGTAGATAATTACAAAGAGATGTTCTTAATTTTTATACTTTTTTAGAGAGAGAGAGAGAGAGAGAGGTGTCATGGACATAAAACTTTTGGTTTTGTTATTTTCAAGTAGCGCCATAGACATAAAACGTTTCGGTTTTGTCATTTTCAAGTAGCAAGTTGTGATAGAGTAACATTTATTAGCATAAATTACTAACAGCAGGTGGGCCTTCTACTACCATCACATGGATAGTGTATACCATGCATCCAGTGCATGTATCCTCCCTCTCACATAAAGGTGGACCTCACATATGTGAAGCTCACATCCCACCTCTATGTGAGAGAAAAGAAACATACACCAGATATATGGTGTATTTTCTCCCTCACATGGCCCCTTGCTAACAGGAAATTTATTCGCATATAAATTATAACATTTTATTTCCATATTTGTGAAAATTTTAGAGGCCACCTCTATGTGAGAGACAAGAAACACACACCCGATATATGGTGTATTTTCTCCATCACATGGCCCCTTACTAACAGGAAATTTATTCGCATATAAATTATAACATTTCATCTCCATATTTGTGAAAAATTTTGAGCCTCCAAAATATTGGACTAATAGAAATCTAACACAATCGAAACCCTACACTATTTTCAAAGAAAAAAAAATTGAGATAGCACTCTAGATCAATTATGTCACAAGAAGATTAGTGTGTGTTTGACATTAGCTTATTTAACTTTTTACTGAAAGTATGCTAAACTATATTTGTACTTTATAAAAATGGGATTTTAAAAAACTATACGTAAAAGTTACAAACTAAAAGCTAGACAAAAAAGCTAATGCCAAACATACACTAACTAGATTATTAATTGAAAAAGAGATGTTAGCAAAACCTAAACACAAAAACTTAATTAGCAACTTTGCACGAAGAGTGGTTTTTAAATTTAAAAACTTAATACAATAATTTAAATAAATATTATTTTATTTATATTTAAATATTTTTTAAAATCATTTAAATTTATCGCCTTAGACCTCAAATTTTATCAAGTCAATCCTCATCATTTACAGAGTTAATTAATCACGATGCTTCAATCCAAATTGAAGGAATAAATGCTACCTCTTTGGAACATATATCCACAATAAAGGTCTGACTTGTTTTTGCATAATATTGTTTCCCTCCCTCTCTCTCTCTCTCTCTCTCTCTCTCTCTCTCTCTCTCTCTCTCTCTCTCTCTCTCTCTCTCTCTCTCTCTCATGTTAAATAGTTGATCTTGATTTTCTTGTCCCAAATTCTCTGTCGACATGTTTTTATTTTTAAGTAATTTATAACTTCTTTTTAATGGTATTTTGCTTACTTTATATATATATATATATATATATATATATATATATATAAAGGACTGGGTTTAAGTTATACTTGATGTCACTCTAAGAAATGTTACATCACCCAATAACTTGTTAATGAATTTATATTTAGAAAATTCTACCATAGATTACATGTTCTATATATTCTAAACATGCATGCCAATTTTTATACCAATCGAATGTTATTTATCATTCGATCCATAAACTCATCTTTTTTGTATTATTTTAAACTACAAAAACTCGAATTTATACAATTCATAAATGACACGACTATTTATTTTTGATCACCTTGAAATTTTGTAAGCATGGAGAATATACAAAAATAATGTAATCCAACGGTCGATTTGTCAAAATTCACATCCAATTAAAAAATATTAATTGGTGTAACATTGCTTAGAGTTATATTAGGTGTAACTTGAACCCAATCTATATATATAAACTCAGAATTTGTGTGACAAAAAGTATTCAGGTAATAACCTTTTTTAGAACAAGTTTTTAGTGTGATGAAATCGGTTAATTTGATCTAGGGTTGGTTGGAATTTTTTGTGTACATTGTTATAGATTTTTGAGATTTTGCTATGTTAGACGTTGGTATTGTGCATTTTGTGATCTTTATATTAGACTGTGTAAGATTCGGTTATGTTAGAGGTTACTACTGTAGATTTTTCTTCAATTTTTGCTATTTTGTGAGATGATACTATGTTAGATGATGGTATTCTGTTTGTTGTGTTCAGTATGTTATGTTAATGTGTGATATCAAATTATAGTAGAGGTTAGAGTGTAGATATTGTCTTTAATTGTTAGTATTGTCTTCAACTGTTACTTTTGTCTTCAATATGTTTCTATTTTGTGAGATGATATGAACCATGTTACATGATGGTATTTTGGGGGTTGTGTTCATTATGTTAGATTGTGTGATATTAAATTATGGTAGAGGTTAATTAGTATTGTATACATATAAATATATATACATATATATATATATATATATTTTATGAGAATACTAAGTATTTTTAATGCGCACACACGGAGAGAGGGAAGAAGGTCTATAGATTTTGTCTTTAATTGTTAGTATTGTCTTCTCAAGAAAATAATTTGTTACTTTTATATATTCATATAAAAAAAGAGGAACATTTATTACAATTTTGTATGAGCCAAATGCCAGAAAATAGTTTTAAGGGCACAATCAAGCACCAAAAGATAAGTAGTTTTATAAAATAAATATTCTCAGCTAAGAACATTTTCCTTCAAAAAAATATTTTATGTCGTAACAAACAAAGCTTACGTGAATGCATAATCATAAATGAGTGATTATAGAAATATTACAAATTTTATTATATAAACCTTACAAAATGGTGTGTTAAATATAAAACACATCTCAAAAAAACTTTTTAGGTACAAAACTAAAAATTAATTAAAAAACTTATTTATTTTTTTGATAATCTAAAAAAATTATTTATTGTGTTATTTATGTGACACCAATCACATCCATTAGGGTAAAACTTATGTACAATACATTACATTCCCCGATTAAATTCAAATGAATAGTTGCATTGAATTTAATTATATGTAGAAATGGTAATATTTGTACTTTATTAGTTAATACAACTAGGTGTTTGAAGATTCTAAACAAGCATTCCATTAAATCTTAAAAAAAAAAAAAAAATTACAAGCATTCTATAATCAATTTTTTTTTCTCCCTCTGTGTGTGTGTGTTCAGTTCGTGTCTTTCTCAAAAAAAAAAAAAAAAAAAATTGATTATAGAATGCTTGTAAACAAGCATTCCGTTAAATCTTTAAAAAAAAAAATTACAAGCATTCTATAATCAAATTAGTAGTACATTTAGCATTTTCTAATTTAAAAAATTATACTAAAATACTATAATAAATGTGTATTCTCTTATCTCATATGAATGATGAATTTAAATATTAATTTAATTAGTGAGACTAAGAGTATTCGCATCCAGAATGCTAAATGCCATATGTAAGGTTTATTTAGCATTTTTCCCTCAAAAACTTCCCACATCCGGAATTGCAAATGCTTAGAATTGTAAATTTTTTTACAATCTTGCTACAGTGCCATTCTACATGTAGAATGGCACTGTAGACTATTGGATATGTTTTTTGATCTGATTTATTCTTTCTTTCCCCTCTATGTCAAACTTCTCAACTCTCTCTCTGTCTTGCTTCTCTTCTCTCTCACTCTGGTTCTTTGGTTTGCTATCTCCTCTCCTCAAACCCAAAACCCATTTTCTTAAACCCAAAATCCCGTGTGGTGGTGGCAGCGGCGGAGGTATGCGTGGGCGTGGGTTGTCATCAATAGTGGCGGCGTGGGTTTCTCTCTTCGTCTCCCTCTTCATCTCCTCTCTCTTTCTCTGATCTCTCATCCCTTTCTTTCTCTCTCACCTCTTTTTTCTTTTTTTCTCTCTATCTTCCCTTGAATCAACCCTTCATCGTGGAGATGTGGCGTGAGACTCATAGATCAGTGGCTGGGTTTCATCATCCCTGATGTGGGTTTCATTTTTGGAGGTTTCATGGATCAATGGATGGATTTCATTTTTGGTGGTGGGGGTGGCCGGATTTCTTTGTTCCTTGGTTTGGTGGTTGTGGTTTTTGTGGGTTGGTGGTGGGTAATTTGATGGTGGTGTGGGTAGTGGGTTGATGGTGGTGGTTTTGGTTGTGTTGATGGTGGTGGTTGGATGAGAGTTTTAATTTTGGTTGGGTTGATGGTGGTGGTGGTGGCGGCTTCGTGGTGGTGGCAGTGGGCTGTGTGAGTAATTTATTGGGTAGTGGGTTGATGGTGGTGGTTTTGGTTGTGTTGATGGTGGTGGTTGGATGAGAGTTTTAATTTTGATTGGGTTGATAGTGGTGGTGGTGGTGGTGGTTTGGGTTGGGTTTGGCTTGGTAGTGGTGGTGGTGGTGGCAATGGGTTGTGTGGGTAATTTATTGGGTAGTGGGTTGATGGTGGTGGTGGTGGTGGGTTGGGTTGGGTTTGGCTTGGTGGTGGTGGTGGCGGCTTGGTGGTGGTGGCAGTGGGCTGTGTGGGTAATTTATTGGGTAGTATAAATTATATTATTTTATTATATAAAAATATTATTTTAATGAGTAGAATAGGAAAATAAAAGTTGGGATGTTAGATGTATTGTAAAATGGTATTGTGCAATTGATAAAGTAGTTTTTTGGGATGGTAAAATAGGATGGGATAGAATTTCCTAATGCGAATGCTCTAAGGGTCCAATTGATTGGATATTTTAATTTGAAAGTTTAAAAGTACATTTGTAAAACCCAAAACCCCGTTTTACATCATCAAATGTTTTGAATTTTTCTTCTCGGTCTGTCAAATATCATAAGGGTTCGTTTGGATACAGCTGAAAATTGAAAACTGAAACTAAAAACTGAAAAATACTGTAGCAAAATAATTTTTAAATGTGTAAATAATACCGTGGGACCCATTTTTAATGAAAAAGTTGCTGAAAAAAGAAATTTGTGGGTCCGTGAACAGTACACGATGTGCACTGATTGGCTGAAAAAAGTTTGAAAAGTCCAACTTTGCTGCTACTGTTCATTGAACAGTGCATGAACAGTAGCCGCAAGTCTCAAAAACGTGTGAAAAATAAATTAAAAAAAATGGAAAAACGCAGACGCAAACATTTCAGCCGAATCCAAACGTAGCCTAATTGGTCCAATCAAAAACTTGTGATTCCGCCTACATTTAGGGATAGAAAGTTTGTGATGAAGGTGACAGTAATACAAAGAATCTAACTTTTTCTAAAAAAAAAAAAAAAGGAAAAAGAAAAAAGATCTAACTTGAAATAATAAATGCCAGCTCTTTAGGACGTGATCCAAGATCAAGACTGGTATTTAAATTTTTTTTTTTTTTTAAATGCACACATTAATGTGTGTGTATATATATATATATATATATATATGTGTGTGTGTGTGTTTGAAAATTTTTTTGGTGTGTCAATGTCAGAATTTTAACAAATATTCGTGATTCCCCCTAAATTTAGGTTAGAAAGTTGTGGTAAAGTTTACAGTATAAACATATAATGCAAAACATCATGATTAATGCACTTGTCACGTCCATCTCATCTCGAATGGTTAGTCTTCTACCTAACTTGTGTGTTTTTTTTTTTATAGGACTTAACTTGTGTGTTGAAATTACCGTGTGTGTATATATATATAGTTTTAACTTATAACACTTGATTTTAATGATTTTTTAATTGTTTTTTGGTGTGAGCATTGAATTCTAGATTTTTTATTTAACCATAAAAAACTTTATCAATTGAGTTAGTTAGAATATAAAGTTTCATCAAGGACAGCTTGATGCATTTGGCCCATGGCCCACGGCCTGACCCAGAAGCCCGACGGTCCACTAGGCTAATGGTTGGCTCAGTTAGTTGTTATTGAGACTCATGGGTAGTCCATTAGCTCAGTAGATTAGGTCATGAGCTAATTTTTATGACCATGGGCACCCGGTGGGCTAGCCTAGTAACTAACCTATTGGCCTAACTCATTGCCCAACCCAATAACTTAGAATTCATAACAAAAATATATAGAGGTGTATAAAGGATTAATCTTGAGACATTATAGAGGAATTTCTTATGAGAACTCCTCCAAGTACCAACCACTAAGATACTTAAAGTGATTGTGCTAAACTTTACTAATTATATATTTTTTTAGTAGTCTAGCTCTAGCAGCTTTGAACTAACCATTTGACATTTTTTTTTTATTAAAAAAAAAAAACCATTTAAAGCCTTAATAAAAAAAATTAAATAGGTTTCCATCAATAAAACAAAGAATTAAATAGATTTGGCTATAAAAAAAATTTGTAATTAAGTATTAAATTCTTTGATTCTTTCCTTTTAAAAAATAAATTAATTATTTTCTTATAAAAAATTAATTATTTCTTAATAAAAATAATAAAATAATATGCTAACACAAGCTCATGGGTAGCCTATTAAGCCTAACCCGATAGCTTAGCCTGCTAAAGACAAAATGGGCATTGCCTATGGGCTGGTGTAACACCTTGACCCAACTGTATAGTTTAACTTTGTGTTTGAGTGGTTAAGTATTATTAATATTTTAAGCCACTTACTTTCTAAAATTAATATAAGAGTATTTAATAAACATATTATTTTATAATGCAATTGAATAAGAATTGTAAAGATTATAAATAATTGAAATGGCTATTTGTATTATAAATATATATTTAGTATGTGCAAAACTATATTAAGTGGTTTAAGTTATTAGATACATAGTTGGTATTTTAATTAGGCATATGATACGTGCGATGTTATAGTGGAAATTCCACATACATGCAACCAATTGAAATTCAACACATGTAAAACCAAAGTGTCTTGCATGTTGACACATGTTATTCTCTTAAACCCAAAGACCAACACTTGGTCGGCCATGCAACAAACAATCTTCATCTCAATTCTTCTATGACTTTTCAAAACAACTAGAACTTCCAAGAACTCTCTCCCTCTCTTAAACCCACAGGTCCACACATATAAAGAAAGACAAAGCTCCACCTCATTCTTCTCTCTACTCTCTCAAAACAACTAGAACAATCAAGAAGCTCCCTCCCTCTCATACCTACGGGTCCAACACCAAAAGAAAGAAAACTCTCCCAAGCTTTCTACCTCTCATACTTTCGGGTCTAGCCACTAGGAAAGGGAAATCATTTCATGCAATAGTGATTTTATTCCTATTTTCCCCTCAAGAACCAGAAACTTGGTAAGAATTTTAGCTACTCTGATCTTAGAATCCATGATTTCTTCAAAGAATTTTTAGTAATGGTATTTGTGGTTTGTGAAATTAGGAAATTATGAACTTGTAAGTCTATATATATATATATATGTATATGTATGTAAAGTGTTTTAAGAAGCTTTGAAACTATGTTGATGGTTTGTTGAAGGTAGATTAGGGTTTTTACTAATTAATGATTGCATATGATTAAGGAAGTAAGATAAAGTTAGGGTGAGTACTTTTGATGTTACTGCTGGGATTTTTATTGTATTAAATTTTGCTATAAATGGTTAAATGACTATATATAAGTGTTTTCTAACATATCTAATGAGTGTATAAAAATCTCCATATGATAATAAGACTACTTTCAATCATTTTATAATTTTACAAGAAAATGTTGCAAAGCTGTCACTGTGACAGATTCTGTGTTTACACATGATAAATTATGAATTAAATTGTATACAGTAAATTTGGATGCTAGCAATATTTTCTATGAAATCTAAGACACATATGGTTGTAATGGAAGTGGTCTCACAGCATTTGGATTAATATAAAAATAATGGTTTAATTTCTAAATTGCATGAAATTCTGTCGGGACAGATTTGATCATGTTGTTTTGTGTGATTTTTAGTAAATCATGGTTTCATGTTTTGACTCCAAACTTGATATGGTAATTACTAGACATCCAGAGGAGTTTCTCTGTAAAATTACATGAATATTGGATGTGTTTAGGTAGACCATTTATATTTTACAAGTAAGGCATATGCTGCTGAAATGAGCAGTAAACAGTAGGTGATAACTTTGACTTTGAGAATTTAATTCTAAAGTTAGGGTGAATATTTTGAGCTATAATTTAATATGCTTATCTTTTAGTATATTTGGATTATAGATAAATTTTGTATAACTTGGTTCAAGGTTTAGTATTCAAAGGAAGGGTTCTAAACCATTTTACTGCATTTTCATGTTGCTGTCTTGTTCAACGTATTGTATGTCGCCATATGAGCGTATATGGTTACATGACCATGCTTAAAGGATTTTATGTTTATGCATGCATTATTGCCCTAGTTTCAAAGCACCTTCTGAAATGAAGTTGGCTCTTTTGGAGATATGATATTAATGTGAGAATATTGATTTCTCTATGATTTGGTACATTATGGTATTTGATGAATGTATCTTGTGTTTGTGGGAACTTCGTTGTGGTGGGATTAGGATTTCCTTAGTTTTAAGATATAGGTTTTGAGATGAATATGTAAGTTTATGATAAGGAATAATTGATATGAATAAGCTTTAATATTTGGTTTAGGTGTTACCAGTACCCAAGTCTAAGCTCCTTTGAGTCCAACATGTGTAAGTTTATGATAAGTTATATAGACATTTGATAAGTCATGAGGTTATTTTAAAGTATATTATGCATTAAAAGGTTTTTGATTAGAAATATGACATATAATCATGTTTCAGACAAAGGTATGTTCGTGAGTTTTGAAACCTTATGTATATGATTTAAGCATATTGATTCTATTACTAATTCCATGAACATGATGTTTAAAGAAAACAATGGAAATGTTTTTATTAAGAAATGTTATGCAAACTATGAATTTTAGTATGATGTATAAGTATGAAATGTTTTTGGGTTATGTTCTCTGATGATCTGAACTCTATCAGTAGGGGTTTAATTACTGGCTTTCCATGGAAAATGTTATCTGATTGGCCATTAAAAGTGGGATTAGCTTTGCTATACCCATCCTTGTTGGTTACGTCTAACTTGTGAAGGATGCCAACTGACCGCCATGGTTGAAGATATGTATTATGATATGATCTCGGGAATCTCTGGCATTGTGGGGAATGCTGGATGCCTAGCACAGCAGTGCTAGAAACCTTCTAAATAAGTACAGACTTATCAGATATGGACTAATCAATATTTTATTTATGAACAGTTATATTATGTTATTAATCATGAGAGAATTTTTTTGTTTAAATGTATTGTGAAAAGTTAAAAGCTCTCATGAAAGGAAGAAGTTTCTAATGAAAAGAAAAGTTGTTCTTTAAAGATAAGAGTTTCTGAAGTTTTGTTATACTTCAAAGATAAAAAATTTGATGAAAAAGTTTTAGTGTTCTATAAAGATAAAGTTTTTGATGAAGGTACAAGTTTATGTTAAAAAATTATTAGATATTTGTTCTTTATGAAACGTTAAGTTTATGACTATGAAAATTATAATATTTTACGTTCTGAAGTTTATATCATTATAATATTTTGGTAATATTATTCTAATAAGAAAAAGGAGAACAATTATTTACCTACGGAGAGTGTATAAGTTATTATTATAAATAGTATAAAATACTATGAATGAAAAGATGTTCTCCTATCTGAATATTCATAGAATGAAATGATTTGATTTACATGCATTCTTATTAAATTCTTATGTATCTTACCCTTACTGAGTTGTGTAGCTCATCCCTTCCACTCTTTTATTTAACAAGTTTTATTTTGGAGCAGAGGGAGCCTTAGTCGAGTTTTGGAATGAGCTAGTTTTAGTTTTATATGTATAGATTCCAAATTAGTATTTTGATGTTTGGCTTTGTAGTATTGTATATTTAGGATTTAAAGAAAGTTGTGTACCTTAAAGTATTAAGAGGTGTATTATGTGAAATTTAGAATTTGAGTAACTAGTGGATTATGTTATTTTTTGAATACAGTGTAGATGCTCTGAATATCAAGTGAAAAACTTATATCATTTAAATAAAGAAACAAGAATGACAAGACAGAGGGAAGCTTTTAAAAAAGTTTAGTTGGTTCTTGTTAGTATTAGGTTTAAACTTGATATTAGCATGCCGGTCATGGTCACAAATCTGGGTATCGGGTTTGGGACGTGATAGCCGGGGTTTTCTCTTTTAGCCCAGCCCGACTCAGCCCATTAATTAGTTAATAGGCCACTATGCCCAGCCTATTGTGCCCATGGCCAAGTAAAAATGGGTCGGGCCAGCCTGACTCGGCCCATTGACGACCCTTACATTTGGAGTCTAATACAAAAACTAAATTGAGGCATTTTATATATTTAAATATGATTTTTTAAAAAATAATTAAATATTACTTAAACTCTATTCTTTAATTTTGTTTAGATGCAAATTACTAATTAAAATTTGTGCATTCTTGTTTTACTAAACATGTAGAACCACGTAGAATTTTTTTTTTTTTTTTTATAGAAAGTTTATAGACACAAAAAATGTGATAAAACTTTTCACAATTGTTGACGTGGAAAATTGATAATGGTAAATGAAAAAGTGATGTTAGTAATGGACCTTAATATGAACTAGTAAAAGCTTGCTAACTCAGCTATTGTGAAATATGTTGTGAAATTTTTTGCGTATGTAGCATTTTTTTTTTATATATTTATTTTTAGAAATATTACATCTACAATATTTTCTCTATAAATTGTAGGTGTTAAATTTTTATTGGTTTTAATTTGAACCCACCATTGAAATTACTTTTTTTTTTCACACTCAATAATAGTTGGAAGCAACCTGCCATTTAAAATTTATTGTGAAAATGTTGTAGGTGTAGCATTTTTTTTCTTCTTTTCGTTTGATAAAAAAATATTATTTTATTTATTAACTAATATTTTGGCTTAATTAATACTATTACGATAAAAGAAATAACTTTATTAGTTAAAATTTAGGGATTTTATTTTTTATTTTTTATTTTTTACTTGGAGTTCATTTGGGACAACTTATTTAACTGCAACTGATTTTTTTTGTTGTTGAAAGTATTATAAATAAAAATAAAAACTAGCTAAAATAGTACAGTGAGACTTGTAAATAGTACCAAAAAGTGCAGTGAAATCCATGAATAGTAACAAAAATAAGATAAATAATAAAATAAGTTGACTTTAAATTCACTCCCAAACACAACCTTAGAGGCCTTAAGTGACCATCTTGTTTGTCCATACTATAAAGCCAACCTTGAGTTTCATTATATACAAAATACAATCACAATAAATATATTATAATAACTACCATAATTATTAATTTGTTTTTTTTTTAAAGGAACAAAAAAAAGAAAAAAAAAAAGAAGCACTTTGCTGTTTCCCTTTTCTTTATGTTTTATGTGTGGGGAAGTTCATATGTTGAAAAATTCAAAATCCCCAAGATTTGTATTATTGAAACTCAATGGTGGTATTTGTTACAAGAACAAAATACACAATATCTACAAACTAAATGTTTTGATGAAATTGATGAGAAATAAGAAGATATGTTTCTGTGTGTTTTTTTTTACTAGTTTGTAACCCCATGCATATGCATGGATATACTTAAAAGATAACATAGTATAATTTAAATATTATTGATAGTTATTCTTATATTTTGTTAACTCTTTAAAAAGTTTTGTAAGAATATTATTAAGTAGAAAAGGTAAATTATCCATTTTTTTATTTTAATTTTTTTTATTACTTCTTAATTTTTGTTTTTGTGAAGCACTTTCTTTTTACAGTTTATTAATTCTAAACTCTTTGGTTTTTATACTTAATAACTTACTTGAATGAATATTTATGATATGGTTCCACATTTGACTCTAAAATTAAGAAATAAAATTTTCTCTAAAATAAATAATTTAGGACATATAGCACAAAATTGGACTTCAATTGTAGAATCTAATTGGATTTTCTCTAAATTTTGGCTATATATATAACACCACATATAAGTGAAAAATTTTATCAATTTCACAAATGAACCCTTAGCCCTTTATATAGATAACTAAAGGGTACGATACTAAGAAATACAACTTTTTGGCAATAAGCTAGATTAGACTCACTATTTGGCATATTCCAGTTGGGTTTTGACTTGGCCCAATATTTCTAATATCATAATTCCCCTTAAACTTTGAAATCGAGCAATTTCATTTTAGAAATGGAAAAAAAAAAAAAAATACACTTATTCCGGTATTCTCTCACTTAAACATATCTTTTAATTCTTAGAATATTTCATTGTGTGATATTTAAAATAACCTCAACTAAAAAAAAAAAAAAAACCTAAAATGTCAAACTTGGGTAAATTACTCTTAAATTTACTTCTATTAGTAGTGTTGCTTATGTAGTTAATGAAATAATGATCTGACTTTTTTTTTAATGGCCTAGCATTTTATTTTTCTATACTACTATTTAAGGGGTTTCTCCTGTTTGGATTCCTCAATTTAGATGCCCAAAATATCTTCAAACTCATTAGTTTCTAAGGCTTAAATTATAGGATTAAACATGTAAAATTGGTAATTTAAAAACTTCTAATTTTTAACTAAATTAAAAAAAGAAAAACACTTTTTTTTCAAACATCCATATGTCTCTCTCATGTTAGTTTTCCAATTTTTTTTGGATAACTTTCCACTTTTTTTTTTTTTTTTGATTGAACGATTTTCAACTTTTTTTAATTAACAAAATCATTTTTCCCCTTTTTTTAACTGATTAGATTTACCATATTTCACTCCTAAAAAATTGTTTTTAATTTGCCAACCATGTTTTCCACTTATTCAATTACTAAACTTTTTTTTTCCTTTACAACAAATTATAAACCAAATTCTCTAATAAATTTTTTAAAAAAGAACTTTCTTCTCATCTCTTTTTTATCTTGTAACTATTATGCCTTTATAGGGAAAAAAGAAGAGACTGTCAAAAAGAGATTTGGCCAGTGGGGAGAGAAAGCAAATCTTGGCCATTCTTCTTTTCTATCGCCACTCTAGAGTTTAGATCTAGAGCCATTTCGAATCCACTCATCTACTTGACTTTGGTAATTGGTAATATCCTCCCATCGAACAAACTCTTTTTTTAATTTTTTTTTTAGTCTCTTTAATATCTATTTTCTTTTAATTTTGCGGTACTGGTTCATCTTTTTTTTTTTTTTTAATATATAAATATTTTATTTAGCCTTATGACATTTCTGACCATATTAGTAGTTTAAATGGCAATTTTGTAAGAAAAAGTGTAAACCTCAATTTAAGATAAGTAACTAAACCGAAAAAAAGATGAGCGTCGCACGCGCGAAATCACAAAAGTGAATTTACACGTAAGAAACAAACTGACCGGTTACAAAATTCAAATGAAAACTCCATTTGAAATCTGATATGTAAGATTCAGAAACCCAGAGAGAGTGACTGAACAGACCCAAGCCCAAGCCGCCTCCCTCCGACAGCCACTGACACGGTGGTCTCCTCCGTGACATCGCTCGCCGTTCCTTCCTCCTCCCCATCTCAGGTATTACACTTTTTCCTACGGTTGTGCAACCCAGTTCCATTTTAGATTTTACATATTCTGATATTCATGTATTTTAATTTGGACTAGTTTTCTCTATATATTTGATTCAAACTGCGCCAAAGCCAAATCCGAGTACAAGTATAGTATGCCACACATTTTGTATCTGATTTTGTGCAATTGCTGTATATCTGTCATTTACTTTAGATGATTTTTTTTTTTTTGGGGTCTTCGCGCTTTGCACGATTCGAATTTGTGATATTAATTTGATGCCTGAGTTAGCAATTGCTTAGTCGGATTTGTTCTTTAATTTATTCTCATTTTGATTCCAAGAATCGGAATGATTGATACTGTCATTTTCATTTACGCTTGTCGGTGTTGAGTTTCTTGTAGTTTATTTTTATTGTAATTTTCGATTTTTCCATGTCTACTATTCTATCTGTTTTGGTTGAGTTTGTGCAATTTATAATTGGCCTGTATCCAATTTGATTGGATTCGTGTAAAGGTGCATATTGGTTTGTCTAGTTTAATGTGAGGGTTGGTTGTTCTTTGCTTATGATGTTTGTTGCATTTAGTTTGAGTATATTCTCTTTTTTTCTTATTCTTCTGCTATTGGCTCGAATCGGTAAAATGTTGAGTTGTTGTTCTTGCTAATAATGTTTTGATGCGTTGGGAGAGTGTTAGTTCAAGGTTGTCCATATTTTAATTACTTAGTTTGTCTTTTGTTTATAGTATCATGGTTTGGGTCATGTTCTAGGTCAAATTATGTGTGATTTTTGCATGACTCAGCAATGGTAGATGGCTTGTTTTCCACGTAAATTGGAACAAGAAATGTGTAATGCATATATAGTTTGTAGCTGCTACACATGGCGCTCAGACTTTCCCTTTCTCTAAAATACTCAAGTTGCTTTTTGACTTATTTATCAAGCTTGGTAGCTTGTCTATATTATCTTGCTCAAGCAGCTCCCCCGATCATAGAAAATGCGGTACCTCTTATAAAGAATGTTTTTTTAGTCTGATCATAGGTCTCTAAACAGCTAGTGAGCTCTTGTAAATTTGTAATTAACAGCCAATACGCACTGCCATATTTGGCGTATTAATTTATACAAATTTATTTGTGTGGGCTTTCTGATTATGTAACTTTGCTCTTTTAACCAAATTAAACTGAATTTTGATTTTGTATTGACAGGTCCTTTTGGGAGATTTAGTGCTTATACAAGGTTCTATAATGAAGAAAGATGGTAGGAGTAGAATAAATTGGATCTTTGAGAACTTTGTTACTTTCCTCCGCAAATGTACTTTTCGTGTACTCTCTGTTGGTCCCATTCCTGAACATATTGCATACATCATGGATGGAAATCGTAGATATGCAAAAAAGCAGAATATGATTGAAGGGACTGGACATAGAGTTGGATTTTTGGCTCTCATGTCCATGCTTAAGTACTGCTATGAGATGGGTGTGAGATATGTAACAATTTATGCCTTCAGCATTGATAATTTCAAACGATGTCCTGAAGAAGTTCAATCTTTGATGGATCTGATGCAGGAAAAAATTGAAGGGTTGATGGAGGAAGAGAGCATAGTAAATCGCTATGGAGTTAGGGTGCACTTTTTGGGGGACCTAAAATTGTTGAGTGAACCTGTCAGATTGGCAGCAGAGAGGGCAATGGTGGTCACTGCCAATAACTCCAAGGCGGTCTTGTCAATATGTGTTGCCTACAATTCGACCAATGAGATTGTGCATGCCGTAGAAAAAGCATGTGAAGAAAAGTGGGAGGAGATTAGTTTACTGAATGCAAGTGGATCTGGGTATGGCTTAATAGGACTTGAATGTATTGAAAAGCATGAAAGGGAGAACCTTATTAAATTAATAGATATTGAAAAGCATATGTATGTGTCAGTTGCACCTGATCCTGATATCTTAATCCGTACTTCTGGTGAGACTCGCTTAAGTAATTTTCTTCTCTGGCAGAGTGCATACTGTTACTTGTACTCAACACCTGTCCTTTGGCCAGAGATTGGTTTTCGGCATCTCCTTTGGGCAATCTTGAACTTCCAACGGAATCACTTTTATTTGGAGAAGAAAAGGAAACAATTGTAAATCTTGCAGTGGGTGGTTACCTGCCTTTGGGACAACAATATGATGGTACCAGTTGATTCTTTTTCTTCAATCAAATTTTGTAACAAAATCAGATATGAACATGGACTGGGGCCTTTTTATTTTTTTTCAGTGTCCTTGTCCCGGTAGTTACTTGAGGAATGTAGAAAGTGTACGGATATTTTCTTTTAATACCATATGATGTGTTCTGGTCTGCCAAATGTTTTAGATGATACATTGATGTATATAATTGCTATTGTCATTGTGAGGTCATTGTGACAGATGCTTTGATTGGAACAAAGGAAATCATTGCATTAATGTACATTCTTGTCTGGCATGCAATGACGACATTAAGATTTTGATGTTGTATTTACTTTACTGCAGTACTTTATTGGGAACAAATTATGCAATCTGGATGTGGGAAAATTGAGGAAGGGGACCATGTTTACTATGAAGTCATATATTGAGGCTAGCTAAGCATGTCTTAATGATTTCTTGTTATGCATTTTTTCAATGGTACTATCATTCTACAACTTGTTATAATTCATTTTTAAATTTTTATTTTTTTATTATTTTATAATGGAATTGATTAGCTTTTTCATCATCATCAGATTTTAAGTTCTTACTATCTATAATTGTAGGTTTGATTTACAAATATCTGTGCTTCTTGAAATTTGGTACAATGTTTTAATGAGAGCTATAAAAAAATTGTTAAATAATTGTGTTAAGAAACTGTTTTTACATCATACTTTATACCTCCTGAGCTAACAATTACCTTATTATTAGTGGGAAAAACAAACAATTTTTTTTGCTTTATTCAACATTGGTCTGCATCACAATTTGAGCATTCTTATTTGTTGGACAAACATAAAAATACTATCTCTGTAGGCTTGATTTGGATATAGGTTTTAATTCGTTTAATGCAATCCAACAGTGAATGGAGGGGCATACTTACCCTAGTACACCTTATAGATACAGAAATTTTGTTTTCCTTATCCAAAAAAAAAAAAAAAGAGAAAGATCCTAACTTAGGTTTTTAGGTCATGAAGTCTGTAAGAGTTATTGTCATGAGAATTGAAAATGTTTTGAAATTAAATATTTATAAGAATTTATTGTGTTTGGTGGTTGACTAATGTACAATATCTCATTTGGAAGTTAAAATGAAAACTAGATATCATTGTTGACCACTACCATGCAAAGAACATGTGATGTGCATGGACCAGAAACCTTGGCGAAGGCCATAGAAGAGTTGGTCATGGTGTTGGCCCTAGTTGAAATCAGGTGGTATTGGTGTTTTGGTGGTGGGAATGGGGATGTGTACAGTGTGGTGGTGATTTTAACATGATACCACTCAAAGTGTGAGGTGGCGGAAAGTGTTGTTGGCAACTTAATGTTCTGCATCAGCATCATTTTACTGATCTGACTGTTGAGACTCATCTGTAAATTGTCTTTGATTTTATTTATTTATTTATTTTTATTTATGTCTCTAGTTGCTTGAGTATTGGTTCTCTCACTATATGCAGTTTTTGCCATTTGGCAGTATACATGAGTTCATGTTGTATGTTTCAGCAGTGCCAATGATATTTAGGGAAATATCATTTGAATGAGTCTAACCCCATTGCAGATCTTGTTACCTTTTGAGTTGTCATTATTTATGCCTAATTGTAATCTATTGCATGTTTTCTATCAATAATCCCTCTTAGATCCCATTACGTTTATCAGTGTCTTGAGTTCTTTTCTTGCTAGGAACATTAGCTGACTTGCTGAAACATTGGGATGCAAGTGCTGTGCTGCTATTTCAGACTAGGTAAACTGGCATCACTTGTAAAGCCAAAACAAAGTTCAAAGATTTGGAGGGGAGAAAGGAAAAGAGGGGGGGGGGGGGGGGGGGGGGGGGGGGGGGGGGGGGGGTGAGATTTGTGAGTCAGTGCACAAGTGTGTTCATTCTTTTTATTTTTGTTTTTTATTATATTTTTTCCTTGAGGGAGGGGGGTTAAAACCTGGTACATGCGTGTTTTTGTGGTTTTTAGGATGCAAGGACTGTGATGTTGGTTTAAAGAATATTTTGGACTGAAAATAAAATAGATTTGAAGGAGGGGAGAAAGGGGGGAGGTGTGTGGGTGGGTGCACAAGTGTGTTCATTCTTTTTATTATTATTATTATTTTTTGGTTTGTGGGGGGGGGGGGGGGGGGGGGCTGCGTGGGTGTTGGGGGAAGGGAGGGGGTGGTTGGGGGTTTTAATACCAGGTGCATGTGCTTTTTGTGGCTTTTGCTGATGTTCTTTTTTAGTGATATATGGGTGCACTTTATTACTCTTATTTTTTCCCTCATAAAATTTGGGCTTCCTGCGTATTTCCAGCGCCTACTCAGCATAGTTAATTTTGTCAATTGGGATCAAGGAGCAAGGCTTTTTGCATCTCTACTGTTTTGCTTTTCTGTTTTTGTCAATGGAAATCCAAATTTTTTCTTTGACAGCCGTAGAGGAATATGTCGAGGTGGCCCTCTTTCCCTATTGTTTTTCGTACTAGTTGTGGAGACTTTTAGTAGGTTGATGACTAAGGAGAAGGCAAGGGGTTTTATAGATGGTTTTTCTATGTCTTTAGGAAATACTAAGGCTTTGATGAAATGACACTTGCCTTTTGCCAATGATATTTTGATTTTTTTTTCTGTGTGATGCAGATGTCAATAAGATTCACCATTTGAAATGTATTATGTTATGGTTTGAGGCAATATATGGTATGAGGATAAATTTTACCAAAAAAGAGATGGTGCCTGTAGGGATGGTCACAGAGGCAGAGGTCTTGGCTAACACTCTGGGCTTTTTAAGTTCTCTTCTCTTTAAATGAAATATTTGGGACTCCCTCTTGGGGCTCATTTTAAAGCTAGCAATATATGGGATGGCATAATAGAGAAGATGGAAAAGAGATTGGCAGGTGGAAGAAACTTTATCTATCAAAGGGAGGATGCCTTACACTAATTAAGAGTACGCTCTTCATTCTCCCTACTTTTTGGTTGTATTTGTTTCCATACCTGTTAGTGTGGATAATAAATTGAAAACAATACAAAGGGATTTCTTATGGGGTTTTATTGGGGATGAGCATCAGTTCCATATGGTGAAGGTCTACAATGTGTAGCCTGATCCAAAGTGGGCATTTGGGTATTAGAGAATGAAGAACCTCATTTTTAACTAAGCCTTTCATAGTAAATGATTGTGGCATTATGTGGTAGAAAGGGACTCATTGTGGAGGAAAGTGATTGATCACAAATATGATACTGGTATGGGTGATTGGTGTTCTGGCATTGCCAAAGCTCCTTATGGGTTGGTTTGTGGAAATATATTAAGTAAATGGTTGGAATAAATTTGCCTCTTAGATGCTGTGGGAGATGGCTCTAAAATTTTGTGTTGGAAGGATCATTGGACTAGCAATTGAATTTTCAGAAACGAATATCCTGAGGTTATATGGAGTCAGTTAATGGTCGGTTGCATTGAAAAGTTGCTTTTCATTAGAGAAACTCAAGATTGGGAGATAGTATTGCTGGAACACTTTTTTGATGACCTTTTGTGCAATGGAGGTTGTCCAAACGGGGAAGTGATGGATTGGTGTGGTTCTCATCAGCAAAGAAAGGTTTTCAGGTAAGAAGTTTCTTTTACGAGTGGTTAGTTTAGGGAATGCACGGTCTGTCCCCTTTCCTTGGCAGTATATTTGGAGAGGTAGAGCCTACCTAAGAGTGACTTTCTTCATGTGGACTGTAGCAGTAAGAAAATTTTTGACAACGGATAATTTATAATAGAAGGAAATTATGATTGTGGGCTGATGTTGTATAGTAAGTCCAATGGAGTCTGTGGACCATCTTCTTCTACATTGCCCTATTGCTATGGACCTGTGGTATGATGGTATCTATTACTATGCCTATTTCGTGTCATGTGTGTAATGCCCAGTTTAGTACTTGCTATGTTGGAGTCTTGGAAGGAGACATTTGGCGATCTAAGAAGTGGGGAAGCATTGGGAACAGGTTCTTTATGTTGCATGTAGTGCATTTGGAAAGAGAGGACTCTCCATACTTTTGAGGGGAATTATCCTTGCTTCACCGTAAGTTCCTCTTTCTGAACACCCTTTACCAGTGGAGTTCCAAATTCCATAATTTCTCCACGACTTCTTTCATGAAATTTATAGATGCTTTGCCTTTTAGTCTATAATCTCTCGCCCTTTGTATTGTTATTATATCTCTTTGCTTCTTTCTGTTTTTTCTTTGCTATTCTGTTGTATACATACTACTTATAAGAATAGTGCTTTTAATAATTTTTATGTTACTTATAAAAAAAGTGGTGGATAGCAGTAATATTTTAGTCAAATATCTTCTTTGTCTTGCTCTTTATACAATAATCAGATTATGCTTTAACAGGATTCTTCTTTTGTTCAACTATATTAAAGGCTTTAACATTCCTGTACAATTACAATCTGCATAATGAGTTTCAGCTGCTGATAATCTTTTATTTATTTTTTTGTTCCTTCTATTTTTAGCTAGGTTACAAGGAGAAATATGAAAGGGAACCCTAATGGAACAAAGTTAACTTCATTGAAATTTTCCTGAAGCAGAAGAATAAAAGATGCCTTCTTTAGCAGTCTGAACTCCAAAATAAGTCACAAGCAGACCAATCTTGAGGTTAGTCCTTTCCTCCTTAAATGATCTATAAGTCATTTAGTATCTGTTTCTTATGTGCTTTTTAAATTAATGCATATTGCATGTGATGTACAGATGAGTTTTGTGACTACAAGATTCCTCATAGGCACGTTATATTCTTTTTCATTGTTAGAATTCACATCACTGATTGTGCTTTTTTGGTTATTTAGATTATCAATTGTATGTGATTTTATTTTTCCTTGGAAAGTGATATCCATTGCTTTTTGAAATTCATCTTTTTTATTTTTTCAATAAACAATTTTCTTTATCTTTTATTAGTTAACACATGTAAAGAATAGTAAATTGGCGTTATCAAATTTGCTTTGCATGTAGAATATCTTGTTTGACAAGACTATAAAATATCTCACTCAAAGCTATCAATGTGTTAGCGATTGGCATTATTAAAGTTGCTTTGCATGTAGAATATCTTGTTTGACAAGTCTACAAAAGATCTCACTCAAATCTATCAATGTGTTAGCGCTTTGTTCACTAATAGCTTAGTGTGTTTGGTTTGGCTTTTTCGGTAGAGCTTATTAGACTTTTATTTGCTTATATATAGCTTTTTAAAACCTCACATTATCTTGGTACTATTGTACTTTTACCAACTTTCAGCAAATTAGCAAAAAGCTACTCCAAACGCACACTTAGTTCGTTTTAATCTATAGATTAGGCATTTTTAAGCTTCACTTGAAATTTCATGTCATACTGAAAAAGGCAGCTTCCACCTCCAACATGATAATTTTCTTTTTAGATCATAATTAGCAGATCTATTGTTTGTCTTTTTTGTTATTTAAATGACTTGGTTGAACTTGATTAGTCTGTTCAAGGTTCATAACCGACCCCAAAATTTGTTACTAAAACTTGGTTGTTGTAGAGATAACAAATCACATGTGATTGTCCTTGGATAGTGACGTATAGGGTTTGTTACTATTCTTTTTTTTTCTTCAATAAATAGATGTTTGTTATCTTTCAGGGTGTAGCCTTGTGGTTGGAGGCTTGGGATGAGTTGGAGACCTAAACATCCTGGGTTTGATCCATACTATGAGTTCTCTTGGATTACCTAATACACGGTTCTAGCGGGTGGGGTTGTGCATCTATGGTTTACTCTCCTGGGGTGGGTCTAAAGGACCCTGCCTTGGTGAGGTTCCACATCATCACCATAAAAAATGTTAATTAATGTGAAGCATAAATTAGTGTTATCAGAGATGCGTGGGCAATAGGTTCCTAGGTGCCAACCTTGGCAAGTCTACTTTTATAGTGTGGGGATGTTTTGGACTTTTTGGACTCCCAACTAGGTAATAATGCTCATGCAAAATACTAGTGAGATGCATACTTGTAACTATTTTGACGATGTTAATCATTTTGTATCTATAGATTAGACATTTTTAAGTTTTACTTGTAATTGCATGTTACACTGAAAAGGTGGATTCCGTCTCCAAGATGAAACTCTTGTTCTTAGAGCATAATTTGCAAAGCTATTGTTTGTCTTTTTTGTCGGTCAGCCTTGATTAGTTTGTTGTTGAGGATACATAACTGGCCCAAAAATATTGGTAGTAAAGCTTGGTAGTTTTTTTCTTTTTTCTTTTTTGAGAAGACTAAAGCTTGGTAGTTGTAGATGACAAATTAAATGTGTTTTCACTTGAATAATGATGTATATAGTTTGTTGAGATTCTTTTCGCAATAAATAGATGCTAGTTAATTAATGTGAAGAGTAAATTGTTTTTGTCAAAGATGCTTGCCATAGGAATCTAGGTGCTGACCTTGGCAAGATATACTTTTGTAGTGTGGGGATGATGTGGAGTTTTTGGACTCCCAACTAGGTAATAACTATCATGCTAAACACTGCCAGCGATGTTAATCATTTGTATCTATAGATTAGGCATTTGAAGTTTCACTTGTAATTACATGTTACACTGAAAAGGTGGATTCCATCTCCAAGATGATTCTCTTTATATTTAGATCATAATTTGCAGAGCTATTGTTCGTCATTTTGTGTTTATAGATTAGGTTTTTTTAAGCTGTACTTATAATTGCATGTTACGCCTTAAAATCGAATTCTGTCTCCAAGATGATACTCTTCTATTTAGATCATAACTTGCTGAGCTATTGTTTGTATTTTATGTTATTTAGATGACATGTGACTGACCATAATTAGTTTGTCGAGGATCCATAACTAGCCTCAAAATTTTGGTACTAAAGCTTGGTTGTTGTAGATGACAAATTGCATGTGATTGGTTAGTTTCGTATATCTTTTGGTGAGATTCTTTATTCTTTTTTCATTAAATAGATGTTAGTTAATTAATGTGGAGTAAATTGTTGTTGTCAAAGATGCTGCCATAGGTGCCTAGGTGCTGACCTTGGCAAGAAATACTTTTGTGGAGTGGGGATGATGTGGATTTTTTGGACTCCCTACTAGTTAATAATGCTGATGCAAAACACTGGTGAAATGAATACCTGTAACTATGCCGACAATGTTAATCTGTATCTTTTTATTTATTTATTTTTTGATGAGTAATGTTAATATAATAAATCAGGTAAAATTGATCATCATGAGTTGTGAATATAATCCATGGCACTGTCATTCCTGCACTGTGTTATTCATTATGACATGGTAGTTCAGATACTGAGGAAGCATTGGCAAGATGCCAGGGAAACTAATTCTATTGGGGGAGGGTTTTTTTATTATTATTTTTTATTTTTATAACACCAGTGGAAAACCCCATAATTATAACTTTGTTTCCATGATGACTTTCCCATCTGGGCCCGAGCATTATTCCTGAATCAGCTATGTTTCGAGGGAACTAGCCCAATAATTGGGCTTGTAGGTGAAAAGAGCTAGTATATGTTTTATAATTGTGATTGAGGATGAAAATGTCAAATACTACCTACCAAGCATTAATTTAAATTAGTGGCTAGTATGCATTGGTAAACTATTGGGAACAATTCCTTGCTTTCCATTCTTTGATAGATTTTATTGTATGAGCTAGCAATAGAAATTCTCGATTTAGCTCTTTTTACCTTTTGGGAGCTTTATGGAATCGTAGTTGATTCCACATGCAACTCAAACTTCTGAAAGATAATCTCGTTATCATTGTTTCGTTCCTAAAATAGATTGTCTTTTGCTGTATATTCTTTATAGTTTACACAAATGACTGAAAAACTTAGCTGCACTTTCAGGTGATTTTTCTTTTGCCTAATTTTATGCATATGCTTGGTCAAGAGCTTTGTAACTCAACTAACTCCTCCTTGTATTTTTAACAGACATCCAGCCATCTAGGGTTCAAAATCACTCTCTTATTGTAACTATAGAATTATCAAAATCAAAATTGTACATGTTTGTATATGGAAAGCTTGGCCTTAATGACATCTCTAATGAATCACCATGTATAGGAAATTAGATCTATCTTATTTCTTAGCCAATACGAGGTTTTTGCTTGACTATATCTAGAAATTCTAGACTAGTAGGACGACCTACCCCTCATTGAGGCTTCCAATGTGACAGTTGTTGGGGGAGAAGCAATATGTGAAACAAAGACCAATTATTTTGTTTTATATAGAAGTGCACAATCAGAAGACAAAGTATGATAGAATATCCTTAAAGATTGAGTAGGCACCCATTCGAAAACCTATAGATTTGGACATTGATTTAACCCGAGCCCCAAGAGAAAAACCAAAATTAATCTGTAAAATCAGTAATAGGGCCGACATAATTTACTACGCATATTATTAGCTACTTTAATGTTATTCAATCAGGCCGTTTGAACATGTGCATATTACTGATTAAAATAAACTAGCTTGAAGGGCTTGTCTGAGTTATAATGATAACGACCATTACCCACCACCAGTCCAAACATGTCCATTTTGTATCAATATCACCACCTTCAGCAGAACTTTTGTTGCTAAGACCTTACTATTCCTTTTTATTATTATTATTATTGTTGTTGTTTTTTTATTTTTATATTCAGGATAGATTTCTGATAGACATGATAAAATTTCAATTTATCACGTCCACTTCATGATCTCTTATCATCTTGTTAAGAGGTTTTTGGTGCAGAAGATGTTTGAATTCCAAATTTCTTATTCGAGGACAATAGATTTTACCAATTGAGATATGATAGATTTGAATATATGATATATGTTCTATGATAATTATTCTTTATCATTAGACCAAGACACTAATTAATTTTTGGTGTAATCAAAATTTGAACTTAGATATCTTATTCGAAGATAATGGAGTTTACCAGTACTGTGTTGGTCATCAATTGACATGTTTATATGTTGGTATTGGTGCATACTTAGCGTTAGCATCTGATGTGCTAAAAAAAAATGCTATTTTAGCCCATCAAAAAACCCACTTTTGCTATTTTAGTGCATTATTTAACAATACACCTTTTATCTCATCTGTTATTTTAGCATACAAGCCATTAAAATAATATAAAATAATTTTAACAAAAACAAACCCACAGCAACAGTGAAAAAAAACCATGACCACAACCACCACAAAAACCACTGCCACAACCCATTAGATAAACCCACAGCCAAGAACTACCCCCACAACCACCGCTGCAACCCATAGCAAACCACTGCTAATCTTAATGCCACCACCAAAGAAAACCCATAACAAAACACCATTGATCTTAGCTGATCTCAACACCACCGCAAAAAAAAATAAATAAATAAAACTTTGGTAATATTTTGAGACAAATTGAGAGAGAGAGAAGAAAAGAAAAAAGGGGCAGATGCTACACTAATCAGCTACTGGAGTAGAGTGAAATTTTTTAGCAAACGGTACGCCGAATGAAGCCACTTTTTGCTGTTTGGTATGCTAAAATAGCATTTTGGGTGTTTTAGCGCACTCAATGCTAATGCTCTTAAAAGTTAAAATGGCTTTCCCTTTTCGTCGGTAGGCTTTACAATTGTTCAGCCCGCACCACCCTAGTTTGCTACATGCCAAATCCCATACTCCAGAAATAGCGGAACAAAATGGATACCTCAGTTATCAATCTAAATTATTGTGGGTCGTCCAGGCTGGGATTGATGTGTTGGGCTTTTTAGGAATTAGTGGTGGCCTTGTGACATGCACTACATGAATTGATATGACAATCCTTTTTCTTTATTGTGGTTTCCTGTTTTCATTACTGTATAGTGTTTTTGTTTTCTACTTTATATATTTTTCCTTCAATAGCTGTGAGTGCCATAACCCATAGACAATGCAATCCTGCTGGTGAAATATAATGCGTAAGCCTATGACCTCACCATCAACCTCAAAACATGCCATTGACATCAAATTAATGATCTATAGATTTACATTAGCTAAATGATCTAGCTTTACAATAATCCTAACACATACTTAAATTGAATTTTGTCCCTTTCAAATCCAAATCCAACATCATATATTTTATATTTGCACCCTAGTTAGTGGTAATAAGTTAGCAAAAGTAACAATGTAAATGTGATAATGAATTAGGTTGACAAAATTGCATGACCTTACCTATTCTATCCTATTATAATTAATTTGTTATCCATATTTTTTAAGTAATGAACGACATTAACATGATGAGAAATAGGGAAGCTGATGAACCTGATTGCTTTGAACTTGCTTTTAGAAGAATATTAGATACACTGATACACATAAATAATAAGAATTCCAAACAGATAAACCTGCACAAAAAGTAGCCCCTTTAAAAAACCATAATATCCTTGATTACACATACGTTGCACCTATATTTCAAACTCCATCAAAGAGTTCTTTAGCACGTTACAAAATTTTGCACCCAATGTTACGTCAACTTCCACATTTTTGCCAAGCTAGGTCCATTTTCCACCTGTATCAAAAAAAAAAAAAAAGGTCCATTTTCCACCCAGTATAAATGTTAAGACGACTCAGCCAGCTTGACCATAGTCCATATACCACCATATGGAAGAAGACTCCAAGGAGAAGTTGAAAAATGGAGAAAAAGATGTGCGATACCGGGGAGTAAGAAGGCGGCCATGGGGAAAATACGCAGCAGAGATTCGTGACTCGACTAAGCATGGAGGCCGCGTGTGGCTTGGGACTTTCAACACGGCAGAGGAGGCTGCTCGAGCTTATGATCGTGCTGCCTTTGCAATGAGGGGTCACTCGGCCATTCTTAACTTCCCTGATGAACATCGTTTACCCCAAGTTGAATCCCCTCCTCCCACATCGATGACATCATCCTTATCATTGTCACCATCTTCCAATTCCCCATCTTCATCATCAACATTCCAGAATATGGAAAGAACTAGGAGTGAGCAATTTGAGAAACAGGTTCTTGAGTTTGAGTATTTGGATGACAAGTTGTTGGAAGAACTTCTTGATATTGAAAACAAAACAAAGAGAAAGTGAAACTTGGTTAAATTTCAAAAAATTAACAAACAGTAACTTTTTTTTGTTTTGTTTTGGTACTTTGTAGTGTACCATAATCAAGTGGATTGGCTATACCATTTGTAACATAGTAGTGCTATATACTGTGGTTATCTTATTTCCTTCTGAATTATGTGGGGTTTGACATGTATGTTTGGGCAAATTATGAGACTATCACTTGTTCTGAGTGCTCTTTGCATTGTCAAATTAGAGCCTTACTAGTGCATATATAATATTAGTCATAGTTTATATCTTTTATCTTTGTTTAGGTAGCTATTATCGTTTTGATATAACCGGCACATAACGGTAAAAGAAAGAATATCATTTCCAAGGCCCATGTAATGGTCTGCTTGACTTCTGTTCTTGTATGGCATCACTTTTGGCCGTCTGTTGTTTTGATCTAAGCAGCTCAACGATTCAAATTATGTTGTTTAGAAGGAAGCAGATGTCTTATTCTCCTTTTTTTTTTCCTTATAAAAAAAATATTAAAATTTTTTTTATTAGAAGTCATTGGTTGAAGTATCTCTAGCTTGTACGCATCCATGTATCAGGCTCCTTTGGATGCGGTTTTTTCTAACTCTTCTTGTTGTAAAGTATTGTTATACCTAAAAGAAAGAAATTAAGTTAAAAAAAAAGTGTACATAAACAAATAAGTTAAATAAGAAATAGCTGTTGGTACAGCTGTAAAGGCACTGAGGCACACTCCGGTCAATAAAATTGGGCTAAAAGTTACAGAACTTGAAGCTATCCTAAGACTGATAAATTCAGTCAATTTGAAGTCTAACCAAAACCTGATTGTGCCCTGAGTTTTTGTTCTTTGACCTTTTAAAAAAAAACAGGGAGAGAGAGAGAGAGAGAGAGAGAGAGAGAGAACCCTGTATACTGAGAAAAAGAGGCATTTTTTACTAGGACGAAATGAAATTAAAAAATTAAAAAAAAAAAAAAAATCCAAAAGAGGAAGAGGAGGGGAAGAAAACCCTGTAAAAGGGTGGAATCTGAGAATAAACTACCAAATTCTCTCACACACACATATATATACATAACAGGTGAATAAAAAACAAACAAGCAAACAGAAAAAACATCAGTCATACATTGGCCAAAAAAAGACATGTCCTTTTCTTAATGAACCAATGATATATTTTCAGTTGCCAAACCCTTTGCCTATATCCGCATGTGTTTCCAGAAGCTCATCCAACAACTTATTGTCCAAATATTCAAACTCTATAACCTCCCCTTCTTGTCCAGTAGATGAACCCACTTTGCCAAAACTCTTGCCACGAGCTGAAGAAGAAGATGAGGAAGGAAAAGTTCTTGAATTTGAAGAAGAAGAGCTGGGATTTTGATATTGGTACTCATTTGGGAAGTTGAGGATAGCTAAATGACCTCGAAAACCGAAGGCGGCTCGATCATATGCTCTTGCTGCTTCTTCAGCTGTATCAAATGTCCCTAACCATAGTCTTGCTCCATTTCTTGAAGGGTCACGTATCTCTGCTGCAAATTTACCCCATGGTCTTCTACGAATCCCTCTATACCTTACTTCATTGCTATTTCCCTTCGCTTCATTCCCTACTCTCTTACCATTCATGTTTGTGTTTGTGTTTGTGTTTCAAAGATAAAATGTAACATTTTACATCACATGGTACTATATATATTGCAACGTTTTTACACATATTGAAGTCATATCTGACGGTTTGTAGTGGAATATTTTTTCTCTTTGCTACGAAGCTTCCTCAAAGAAGTAATACATGATTTCGATTCTTCCAGAATATATGAAATGCTTTTGAATATTACTATGGTCTCGTTATCCTGATTGGTAAACCATATGGCTACGAGGTCATAGCCACGTTTTTCAAGCAAATTCACTTTATAGATGCATGCACGTGTGGGGTTATAAGCCCAAATACATGTTCTGTGGTTTGGTCAGAGATGAATCCACTTTGGTTGACTTGACTTGTTCCATGGGTCATTTGTGTTTGTAGCCACCATAACTGTTTGTGGATGTTAGAGTAATGAACAAGCTTGTGACAATGGTGATTACGACATGTTTTTGGGCATTATTGTCCTTCCCTCTTGCCTTGCGCGTGGTGTTTCCTTGCTTATAAAGAAAATCAATAAAATTAGAAATAGAGTAAAAATTCATAATATTCTCAAATTAGTCTATCATCTCATAATGGGTTATTACAATTTACAATTAATTTTTTTTAATAACCCATGTGTGAGATAATAGGGTAATTTAGAAATGTCATGAATTTTTATTGTGTTTGTAGAATGACTAAAAATAAAATAAAATTAAAAAGAGTGTTCATTTTCACCTTAAATTCCTTATATATAGCCAAAAAAAAAAAAAAAAAAAAATCGTTTCAAATCACTCTAAGTTAAACCTGTTAGATATATTTGAAGCAACCAAGGGTTGTTCAATTACCTTTGCTTATAATTGTAGCTGCGTTGTTGCTAGATTCCGGCTAAATCTTGATGGAAACTTCGGAATTTTTTCTTGATCGCGCCCCAGCCCGACTTTTCTTTCTTGTTGACGTAATTGATCCCTCCCCAAATTGTAATTTAGCTCATTATTTCAATATTTTGTCAATTTTTATTAATTCTTGATTTTTTTTGGTGGGAATTTGAGAGATTTTAACATTAGGGTTAGGTTTTAAACTTTGAGGGATTTTTAGATTTGGAACATAAGTTCTTGAATTATTATAATAATTATTATTATTATTATTATTATTATTATTATTATTGTGGGATATAGGAATTTAAATAAGGTAATTGCGCCATGTGTCATACCCATGGCCGAGGGGGCCATTATCATGTCGAGGAGGTCACATCCTCGAACAGTAAGGCCACATCAGTGGCACGTTACCAGAGGAGGTCATCCTGTAGAGAAAGAGCTTCAAAGAAGGGGTTAGCACTGACATGACTAAAGGGATGGTGGCTGCCACCATATTTAATGCATCCCACCTAACCTCTTGACTACATTTATGTGGAAAAGACCTCTAAACAATACTGCCTTGGCTGCTGCAACTGATAAGGGGTTTAAGAAGGTGTCTGATGGGACAAACACTCAAGTAGTGGCCTAGACGATCAACAAATGGAGGGCCAAGATCATCTAAAAAGAACTATATAATGTAAGAGACTCTTTAGGGAGAAGGGATCAAAAAATCTGTGGAGAAAACACTGTAGCAACAAGAATTGAAATTGTATCCATGTTTAAAATAAATATATATAAAGACCAATCTCCTCGGATTTTTCCAAGGAAGGTTTTCTTTGCACAGAGCTTGTCTTCCTTTACTTTCTTACTATCTTTAATTCACTATGCGTGTTGTTTGATCCATTGAAAGCCTAGCTTTTAAGCCTACTCTCTACAAATTCATTATATTGGGCTCTTTGGGTTTTAATCCCTTCATCTTTTAGGCTTAGGAACCAAAACCCGCCCCTACAATTGGCACTGTCTGTGGGGAAGTTTGAGCCTTAGTGAGTTCAACCTCCAACCATGATAGGATCAGGGCAAGATCGGGAGGAGTCTGTTGGTTCCCAACGTTAAGATCAATTCCTCAACCTTAAGCGAAGAAGGGACCGCAAGGTTAGTGTGCACACCGCGCATATTAGTAAGAGCCAGTCTTGAGGTAGGAGTTACATCTCTCATGAGGAGAATACCAGAAGCATGCAGTTGGAGATTGACCGTCTTTGCAGAAGGCTACGCCGTGAGCGAGGGAGAAGGACTCCCTCAGGTTCTGACCTTTCTTTTGATGACGATGGAGATGGTAGCTACAAGCCTAGGTCCAGGACTCCTCTCAGTGAGTCTTTTTCATATGATGAGGATCGTCATTACAAGTGGAGGAGTAAGAGTCCATCTTGCAAAGGTCTAGACAATGATGCCATGAGCAGGGCTCTTCTAAATCATCGTTTACATGTAGAATTGAAGGGGGGAAAGCTTCCTTGGCGTTTTACTCAGCCAATATTCACCATGTATAATGGCAGAATGGACCTTGTGTTGGAACGAACCTTATATAGTCACTTTAACCAGAGAATGGTTGTTTACTCCTAGAATGAAGCCTTGATGTGCAAAGTGTTCCCATCCAGTTTGGGGCCCATGGCGATGAGATGGTTCGACGGTCTAAAAGAAGGTTCTATTAGCTCTTTCAAGGAGCTCACTAGGGCCTTTGGCGCTCATTTCGTTACTTGCAGTAGGGTTCCTCGGCCTTTAGATTCCTTATTATCTATGACCATCCAAAAGGGGGAGACTCTAAAAACGTATTCTGACAGGTATTGGGAGAAGTTCAATAAAATAGATAAGAATTTTGATGACCTGGCTATAAGGACTTTCAAGGTTGGCTTGCTCGCTGAGCACGATTTGAGAAAGTCTTTGACCAGGAAACCAGTTAAGAGTGTGCATCAATTCATGGACCGTATTGATGAGTATAAGCAGGTCAAGGAGGACTAGCAGTAAGGAAAGGGGAAGGTTAAGGTGGTCCCTTAGGATAGAAGGGATCTCAGGTCGGATAAGTACAATAACAACTGACCTTAAAGAGATTTTATGGGAAATTCTAGATCTACTACTACTCAGGTAGTCAGTACTGTGTTCCAAGAGCCAGTACACCAAATCCTGAAAAAAATCAAGAATGAGCCATACTTTCAATGGCCAAACAGGATGGGGAAGACCCCACGAAGCACAACCAAAGTCTTCATTGCCAGTACCACTAAGAATAAGGGCATACTACTGAGGATTGTGGGACTTTGTGGAGCCACCTGGAGCAATTGGTTAAGGCAGGAAAGTTAAAGCAATTCCTGTATCAACCCAACGGATAGTGTGGTCAGGCAAGGTCGAGGGCTCAGAGAGATGCTTCCACAAGACCACCTTTAGGTACAATTAGTGTCATTCTTGCTACTTTGGGAAGGACTAGTTCTCAGCCATCTCGAGTGATGTCTATAGCTCGGCCATCTACAAATGGCTTGTCCCCTGATCCAAAGAAGAGTAGAATGGAAGTTCGGCTGGCTTTGAGCTTTTCGGATGAAGACAAGGTTGGGACCTTGCAACCACATGATGATGCCCTAGTGGTCTCCCTCAGGATAGATGGGTACGATGTGAAGAGAGTGTTGATAGATTAGGGCAGTGGAACAGAGATCATTTACCCTGACCTATTTAGGGGACTGAAGCTGAGGTCCGAGACCTAACTTGCTATGATTCCCCTCTAATAGGGTTTAACAGGAAGATTGTCTTTCCAAAAGGCAAAATCCGACTACCTATTCAAACAGGGACAGAGGTCGTGAAGGTGAACTTCATTATGGTAGATGCCTACTCCCCCTACACTGTTATTGTGGTAATGCCTTGGCTTCACGCCATAGGAGTCGTACCTTCCACCATACACCTAAAGGTGAAGTATCCATCTGGGGATCGGGTTGAGGAGCTGGTAGGGAGTCAATCTATGGCCAGGCAATGCATGGTGGCCGCAATTAGACATCAAATCTGGGGTGAGACCTCAGCCTCTGTGGGGCGAGACTTATAGCAATCAAAGGTGCCATTGTTGTCTATAAGGGCAGTGGCAAAATGAGCTAAATACGAGCAATTGGAAAAAGTTATTATTGGCGATGATGAGGAGAAGTTCTTTCAAGTCGGAGTTCAGCTGCCTCCTTGGAAGAAGTAAGAGCTGATGGATATTCTTAGAAAAATATTGATGTATTTGTGTGGAGCGCCTACAATGCCTCTGAGGTGGCTTTAAATTTCATTTAGCATTGTTTAAACGTCAATCCATCTGCTATCCCCAAGAAGCAACCACCTCGACGCTCATCTAGGGAACACTTTGATATTGTCAAGGGGGAAGTAATTAAGCTCAAGTGGGTTGGGGCCTTAAATGAGGTATTCTACCCTGAGTGGCTGGCCAACACAATGATGGCGAAAAAGAAAACTGGGAAGTGGCGAGTATGTGTAGACTTTACAGATTTAAATAAAACTTGCCCAAAATACCTCTTCTCCCTGCCTTGGATAGACCAATTTATGGACGCAACTGTATGCCATCCTCGGATGAGCTTTTTGGACGCCTTTTAGGGTTATTATTAGATACTGTTAGTTTTGGATGATCAGGAAAAGATTGTTTTTCTTACACCTATTGGGAATTACCACTACAAAGTAATGCCCTTCGGATTGAAAAATACAGGGTCTACTTACCAGAGAATGATGACCAGGATGTTTGAGCCTCAGTTGGGCAAAAATATTGAGGTGTATATAGATGATACGATGGTAAAGAGTAAAGTAGAGTCGAGCATATAGATAACCTTAGGAATATTTTTGAGATACTGAGGAAACACAAATTGCGTCTTAAGACTGGGCTTCTCAGCCACGAACAATGAGGCTGAGTACGAGGCTTTGTTGGTGGAAATGACTATGGTTTAGAAAATGGAAGGAAGAACAATGGAGATATTTTCAGATTTGAGGTTGGTTGTAGGCCAAGTAAAAGGAGAAATGGAAACTAGGGATGTGAGAATGCACGAATACTTGAACCAGGCTAGGCACTTGCAATTAGGATTTGACTCTTTTTCCTTACATCAAATCCCTAGAAGCAAAAATATGCATGCTGATTCTCTTGCCACTCTTGCAACCTCTTCAGTGCAGAGTCTACCTCAAGTTATCCTGGTTGAGGATCTTCGTAAGCCTACCAAGATGAAGAGGGAGAAGGTCCAGATTCATCAACTTAGGGTTAGATCTAGCTGGATGGATCCTATTGTCCTATTACTTAAAGATGACATCTTGCTTAAGAAAAAGGGGGAGGCTGACAAAGTGCAAAGAAAGGCTCCTCGATTTTGGTTGTCCTAGACCAAAAGTTATATAAGCGCTCTTTTTCTGGGCCATATTTGCTATGCATCCATCCTAAAGTAGTGAAGCCACTTTTAGAAGAGTTGCACGAAGGGATTTGTGGAAGCTATATAGGAGGCAAATCCTTATAGGGCCCTTACTTAGGGATGTTGGTGGCCCAATATACAATGGGAAGCATAAGAATACGTGAAAAAATGTGACCAATGTCAGATATTTTCTCCCAACATTCATTAGCCAGAGGGCTTTCTTAATCCTCTGTCTTGTTCCTAGCCTTTGCTCAATGGGGCTTGGACATTGTGGGGCCCTTCCCCAAAGCAGCAAAAAACAGGAGATGGCTTTTGGTCGGCACTGATTACTTTATCAAGTGGGTTGAAGTTGAGCCACTGGCAAACATTAGGGACGTAGATGCCAAAAAGTTTGTGTGAAAGAACATTGTCACTCGGTTTGGGATTCCTCATACCTTCATCTCAGACAATAGACTTTAGTTTGATAGCAAGGCTTTCAGAAGGTACTGTTGTGAATTGGGTATCACGAATAGGTATTCCACTCTACCTTATCCTTAGGGGAATGGACAAGTCAAGACTATTAATAAGGTCATAGTGAATGGACTCAAGAAGAGGTTGGATGATGCAAATGGCAAATGGGTGGATGAGCTTCCGCATGTTCTCTGGACATATCGAACTACCCCTCATAGGTCAACGAGGGAGGCCCCATTTTCAATGACTTATGGGGTTGAGGCTGTGATTCCTTTAGAGGCTGGATTCCCAACACTGAGGACTAGCTTATTTGCTCTAGATAGCAATGACAGCCTACTAGAAAAGAGCCTAGACCTAGTTAAAGAATGGGGGGAAAATGCTATGGTTCAATTAGCATACTATCAGTAGAAGCTCAAACAGGGGTATGATTCAAGTGTAAAGTTAAGACCATTGGCCCCTAGGGACTTGGTATTGAGAAAGGTTGTGGATACTATAAAAAACCCAACATGGGGGAAGTTAGGGCCCAATTGGGAAGGGCCATACTGTATTACCTCGGTAGTAAGCATAGGGGCATACTTCCTAAAAGATCTGGATGAAAATGTTGTACTGCAACACTAGAATGTAAATAACCTGTGAAGATACTATTATTAATGAAAGACAGCTCTGCCATGTTTTCATTTATAACATTATGTGTTGTGTTAACTACTTGTTTGAATATTAAACAGAACCTTGGTCATGCCTTGTTCCTCGGACTACATATTTTGGGTAAATTAATATTCTTGGTTACTTGTTTGAATATCTTCGGATTGCATACCTTGGGTAAATTATAATTCTTGGTTACTTGTTTGAATATTAAATACAACCTTGGTCATGCCTGGTTCCTCGAATCACATACCTTGGGAAAATTAATATTCTTGGTCATGCCTAGTTCCTCGGACCATACACCTTAGGTAAATTAATATTCTTGGTTACTTGTTTGAATATTAAATAAAACCTTGATCATGCCTGGTTCCTCAGGCCACATACCTTGAGTAAATTAATATTCTTAGTTATTTGTTGGAAATGTTAAATAGAACCTTGGTTATGTCTGGTTCCTCAGACCACATGCCTTGAGTAAATTAATATTCTTGATTACTTGTTGGAATATTAAACAGAACCTTGGTCATGCCTGGTTCCTCAGGCCATATACCTTGAGTAAATTAATATTCTTAGTTATTTGTTGGAAATGTTAAACAGAACCTTGGTTATGTCTGGTTCCTCAGACCGCATGCCTTGGGTAAATTAACATTCTTCATTACTCGTTCAAATTTTAAACAAAACCTTGGCCATGTCTGGCCCCTCAAACCATATGCTTGGAGTAAATTAACACTTGGCAAAATCACCAAGGATGGGACCTCGGCATATGCATCATCTCATGAAAACAAGGACTCACCCCGGGTCTTGGTTAAAGGATTCTAAGGGTACATACATAAGGCACTCTTAAAAAGAGAGACCTCAGACACCTTCTTTTCCTACTAAGTGTTTTGTTTCTCTTTAAGGACTTAAATCTCCCTGTTGATTACGTAGTTTTCAGTACCAACACATAGTCATTTTTCTCACTATTTACATGGGTTTAATTTATTTGAGTTAATAACAATTCATTACTATTAGCTTTTATTAAAGTATGGGTGTTCACCCTTAGAAGCATCACCAATCTAAAGTCTCAACAAAGGGCAAAACAACAACTATAGCCAACTAGAGATAAATACTGCAAGGAAAACAAAGGTTCATAAAGCAAAAGTCCAAGTCTTTTCATTGATTAAGAAAGGAGATACATCTTAAACAGGTAAACTGCCATAACAAAATAAAATTACATATAAAAAAAATTAATAAAAGAAAGGGAAAAAGAGTAAAAGAAAAAGATCTTGAATTATGCCTTGGTTGGAGGAGGGTTTTCTTTGCCGCTTGGTTGGGAGACAAGTGGGTCAGTGGCCTTAGGATCAGCTTCCTTAGATTTGGAATCAGCCTCCTTTGCCTTGGGAGCAACATCTTTGGCCTTGGGAGCGGCATCCTTGAGCTTGAGAGCAGCCTCTGGACCCTTGGCCTCTAGTAGGGGCTTAACCTCCTTGCCTTTGCCCTTATCCTTTAGCCGAGAACCACCTTGGCCAGCCCCCTTATCCTTGCCCTTGGTGTCAGCAAGGCATGTCTAGAAAACTCACCAAGGCTAGGTCCCTCTTTAGGGACAAAAAGAGGTCTGACTAACTCACATTCCTCAAGGCGGCCATATCCTTAGGCAGCAGAGGGGGCTGCTCTAGGGCCTCGGTAAGGTAGTGGGCATGCCCTTTTTGGAACTCCTTGATGGAAGAGTTCCGTAGTATGGCTGCCCCCTTTAGCTCCAATCGAGGCTCCCACATCGAGTTTTGAGGGCGCACCTCTGCCACAGTATGGTCCTCCTTGCTTTCGACTGAGAAGGCCCTCCCCTTGCCCTTGGTGTCTTTTTGTTGCTTGGGCTCCTTTTGAGGGACCAACTCCCCTTTTCGGCCAACTCCTTCCTTTTCTTCTTCAAGTTGGCGACAGTAAACGGGTTAATTGTAGGAGGAGGAAGAGGAAGGAGAGCAAGGGGAGGCTGAGACCCTGAGGCGTCCTTGGGTGCCAACCCCTTGGCCCTATCCATGAAAAGCTCACGCAAGTCCCTCTTCTTGTTCAGAGCCATTTCTTCTTCTTCCTTTGAATTGTTGTCCACCTGAGCAACTACGAACCTGGGGGTACAAACGTTGGAAGACCTGTCAAGCTTGTCCTTTGAATCTGAGACCTGGATCACAGGCTCTTCTTGCTCCTCTCTCTCTTCCTCGAGATGAAACTGGTCTATCTCTGTCTCGAGTGACAACCGCAAGGAAGTTGTCTCTTCTTTCAGGACTGCTACTTCACGCGGAGATCAGGGCAACTCAACTAGCATAATAACTTCTCAGGCTAAAAATCCGGGCACCGAGACGTCTATTTGAGCTAGCCAAGGGTCGCTTGCTCTGATCATGTGGTCTAGGTCCTGAAATTTGTCGGACAAGGGCTTGAAGTAGAGGATGAGGTGGACAGCTCTCAGTTATCTGTCTTCACTCATAAACACTTCGGTTCTTAGCACCTTGTTAAGGTCAGCGATGTTGACGAAGTTAAGGTTGGGAGTTACGTGCCTTTTATTTGTGAAAACAACTGAGAAGCAAAATCATAGTTAGAAAGATGAACCCTCAGTCAGAAGAGAACAAAGTGTTAGAGGAAATTAAAAAAGAAAAAAAAAAAAGAGGCGAACCACAAAACTAACTCCCATATCAAAGGACCTAAACCTAGGGCACCCTACCTGGTTCTCCCTCCCGGGTTAGGTAGTGAAAACCGTCATGTCATTTACTAGAGGAGATTAGGTAGTCATCTTTCATGCCCTTGTTGGACTTAGGAAGACATGAGACAAGCCTAACAACTAAAGACCTAGACTTAAGGTAGTAGCCCGAGTCTGCCAGTAGATGGCACTCGCATATCCAAACGATGTCATTCTAGGTGAGGTTCAACCCCATTTGCTCATTGAAAGTGTCTACACTACCTAGAATCCTAAATAGGTTGGGCGCGCATTGGTAGGGGCACAACCTATGGGCAATCAAATAGTCCCTAGTCACATTACCTATGGAAAGCCTCATTCCCTCTTCTATGAAGGTGATCATGGGAATGACGACCTCTCCTTCATTCCTGTGGGTGAGCCACTCATCTGGAGATTAGTATCACAAGGAAACGCCCCAGAGAATGTGATACAAGGACCTAAACCCCTCCATACCAGCAGGAGAATCTACTAGGTGGGCGAACCTACCCATTAGAGTAGACTAAAGAGAAGTGAAGGAAATATTTGTGAAGAAGAAGTAAAAAGTAGAAGGTCAAGGAGAAAATAGCCTAAGAACAAAAAAAAAAAAAAAACTTACGAAAATAAGGCAAGGGTCACTTCAGGAGCTTCTTGAAAGTTTGAAGATTTGGGAAGTCTTGGAAGTCTGGAGATTTAGGAAGTCTTGAGAGTTCAAAGATTGGGAAAGTGAGAGAAATGAATCCCCCGGGCGCCTTATATAGGAGGCGGAATTGGGTGGGAGTTATCCCGTCCAAAATTTGGGGAGAAATGCTAGCTGTAGGATCTCCATCTCACCATAGGACGTGAGGAGCAAAGCGCTGCCTAGAGCATTTAATGAAACATTGTAGACTCCGAATCGCCAGAACAATTGTGGGACACGCAAAGTGACATTCACTCGTATGGAAGTCAAAGAAACGTGTGGAATTAATTATCCAAGGTCAAAACCCCACTTTTCTCCTCGGATAAGAGGAAAAAACTGGAGTTTTGAGAGGCTAATGTGGGGTACACGAATTTAAATAAGGTAATTGTATCATGTGTCATACCCATGGTTAAGGGGGCCATTATCTTGCCGAGGAGGTCACACCCTCGGACAATAAGGCCACGTCAGTGGCACGTTGCCAGAGGAGGTCATATTGTAAAAAAAGAGTTTCGGAGAAGGGATTAGCCTTGACATGACTAAAGAGATGGTGGCTGCCACCACATTTAATGCATCCCACCAAACCTCCTGGCTGCATTTATGTGGAGAAGACTCCTAAACAGTGCTACCTTGGCTGCCGCAACTCACAAGGGGTTTGGGAAGGTGTCTGATGGGACAAGCACTCAAGTAGTGGCCTAGACGATCAACAAATGGAGAGCCAAGATCATATAAAGGGAGCTATATAATGTAAGAGTCCCTTTAGGGAGAAGGGATCGGAAAATCTATGGAGAAAACATTGTAGCAACAAGAAATGAAATTGTATCCAAGTTAAAAATAAATATACATAAGGACCACTCTCCTCGGATTTGCCAAGGAAGGTTTTCTTTGTATAGAGCTTGTCTTCCTTTACTTTCTTACTATCTTTAATGTTTGATCCATTGAAGCCTAGCTTTTAAGTTCACTCTCTACAAATTCATTGTATTGGTCTCTTTAGGCCTTAATCCCTTCATCTTTTGGGCTTAAGAACCAAAACCCGCCCCTACAATTATTATTTTCAAAATCTGCCATGATTCTATCAATGTATGTATTACTATATATCTCATTTTACGAGAATATGTGAAATAAAACTTCTTTATAAAGTCTTTTATCAACTACTGTAATAGTCTGTGGAAAATTTGTAAAAAGCTTATGATTAACTTTTCCTGTGAAGAAATTAAATTTGTCTTTGTTCAAGAAATTACCACAATTAATGTTTTCTTTAATGATCAATAAAGGAGAATTTGTCAAGGCTTCTTTTATTAAAACATCTGTTATCTGAGTATTTGAGGATACTATAAAGGGTGTAAGTATATCATTTATTATAATTTTGTTTGGTACATCTGTTAGACTGTCAGTTCATTCATATTGACTAAAAGAAATTATAAATATAGTTCCTTCTTTTATCTCTTTTCCATCAAATTCTTTTTCACAAGGTGTTTGGACTATATGTTGGTGCCTATGCAAAAAGCAATGGGAGAATAAGAACAAATCTCTGTTTCCATATTTTGTTTAGATTTCTTTATATCATTATTTGTCAATTGGTCATCTAGTGATATTTTTGTCTTTAAAGATGACAAACTTCTTTCAGTACTATAGATTCTTACTTTATTAATATCTTTTAGGATAGTGACATTATCGAGAGAATAAATTTCTTTTGGGATTAGTGTTGAGGTGAATCTAAAAACTAGTATATTAATTTTAATTCCTTCATTTGTCATCAAAAGAGGGTAAAGTAAAGCCATAAAGGGATTTCTTAACATAACTTTAGAAGAAAGGTCTTTAAAAATGGTTTTAAAACATGTGTGAACATTGGGTAATTTATAAGCATTAAATAATTTATAATTAAGTATTTGAGTTAATCTTTCATATGATCTTTCATAATACTTTAAAGGTATTAATCTTTCTTGTATGCAATTCATGTTATCAACATCTGAGTCTATCAATGCGACTTCTGTCAAAGAAATTTTTTTATTAATTAAAATAATTTATGTATCCCTAATTTGAAAAATAACTCTATCAGTTAAACTCAAAGAATTCTGTCTATTGTTATGAATTTTATTATTATTTGAAACATTAATATCTGTAATCTCTTTTCATGTCTTGAAATATTATTTTGAAAATAAATATTTTCACACAAAGCTTCTTTCAAATTCATTTTTAAAATCCTTTTACCAATGTTTTTTTATGAAATTTCTTTAAAATGCTCTATAAGAAAATCATTTTTAAAATTTAAAGTATATATAATAAAACAAACTTTTTTTTGTACACCTTTGTGCTCTTGCTGAGTAGTAGTGGTATTAGAGTAGTCATGATGAAGTCTGTCAAGGTGAGTAGAATTCACATTTTTTTCAAAATCTGCCATGATTCTATCTATGTATGTATTACTATATATCTCATTCTGCGAGAATATGTGAAATAAAGCTTCTACATCAAGTCTTTCATTAACTACTGTAATAGTCTGGGGAAAATCTGTCAAAAGCTTATGATTAACTTTTCCTGTGAAGAAATTAAATCTGCCTTTGTTCAAGATATTACCACAATTAATGTTTTCTTTAATGATCAATAAAGGAGAATCTGTCAAGGCTTCTTTTATTAAAATATCTGTTATATGAGTATTTGAGGATACTATAAAGGGTGTAAGTATATCATTTATTATAATTTTGTTTGGTACATTTGTCAAACTGTCAATCCATTCATATTGGCTAAAAGAAATTATAAGCATAGTTCCATCTTTTATCTCTTTTCCACCGAATTCTTTTTCACAAGGTGTTTGGACTATATGTCAGTGCCTATGCAAAAAAGCAATGGGAGAATAAGAACAAATCTCTGTCTCTATATCTTGTTTAGATTTCTTCATATCATTATCTATCAATTGGTCATCTAGTGATATTTCTGTCTTTAAAGATGACAAACTTCTTTCAGTTATATAAATTCTTACTTTATTAACATCTTTTGAGGTGAATCTAAAAACTAGTATATTAATTTTAATTTCTTCATCTATCATCCAAAGAGGGTAAAGTAAAGCCATAAAGGGATTTCTTAACATAACTTTAGAAGAAAGGTCTTTAAAAATGGTTTTTAAACATGTGTGAACATTGGGCAATTTATCTTTTCCTTTCGTAGCTTTTTCTCTTTTTTCACATTCCGTAGCATGGTATCCATATTTCTTACACTTAATACAAGCAATAGGTATGTCTATGGAATCTTTCAAATTTAGTAAATAGTCTTTTTTTTTTAATCTTTTAGGTGATTGGGTAGATTATCTATCAATTTCATTATTATGTCTTTTTGTTTTCTTTTTCTTTTATTGACTTTGAGTGGCTTGGTTGATTTTAGTTCTTTCTTTTTCTTTACTTTTTTTTTTGAGAAAGAAACTGATGGATTTTATTAATAAAATTCAACTACATCCAATTGTAAAATCGAACCAATATGAGATGGGACATCTTCCATCCATACTTGAAAATCTGGTATGCATAATGCATTTCTAGTCAGACTATGAGTAACCCCATTGTCGTTTCTCTTAATGTGAGAATAAAACAATCCTTCTCTACGAACATGTGAAAACCTAATACAATGAAATAAATCTGCATAACATTTAACATCACGACTAAGTAAACCAAAGGATTCCAAAGACTGTGAATCTGCATTCAAAGTGTTCATTGCAATCTCTGAAACTCCCTTTGGGGTGACATCTTCCAAACTTAGATCAGCATCAAACTGTAAAGCCTTCGATATAGCCAAAGTTTCAAGCTCTATGATAGTTAGGGGGAGAGGGATGATTCTGACCATGTGTGCCAAGCCTTTTCCTTGGCATTCTTGGATGATCACTTCAATCCCTACCTTATCTTCTTCTTGAAACATTGTATCGATGTAATTTGTGCCCGACCCTCCACAATTACATCAATAGTCGATCTCCAAAACAACACTAATCCACCTCCCATATCCAAAACAACATCCACAAAATTTTGTTCCTGGAAAATGGCATCATCAAAGTTCACCTTTAGGATCGGCCATGGAGGAGGTTTCCAAATGGCACGGTGTGGAGGCTGATTGGACTGATCTGATTCATTACCCTTCATTGTTGTTGTTGTGCTTTTTTCCTTGTCTGGAATATTGACCATATTAAACACTTGCCATTGGGATTGCTGGGAATTAGAGTTAATAGGAGCAATAATTGGTGAGCTGTCATCATTCCCCGCATTTAACTCTGTATCAATGCCCTTAGGATAGCTTAAATTTCCCATTAATTGTGGGAGATAATGGCAGCGAAAATTCTGGGCTACCATGATTAGTGAGATTTGTATCACTCCAACCGTTACTCATTGAATGCCTGTCCCCTCCCTACCTGTAACGTTCAGCTTTGATTGGCTCACCGGTCGGCTCATGCATCTACTTGGAAAGCTTCTCGGTTTGGTTCTGCTAAGTTGGTGGCTCCTCTTCCCTTGACTGAGAAGCTTGTCTGGCTTTGTTGTTCATTTTTCTCGTAGAAAAGAATCCCGGCACCATAATTGATTTCTTCTTCAAAACCACAAATGGAGGCACAGGTAAATTGGGACCAAACTCCATAGAGATTGCCCGAGAGTCCAAAACACTACCTTGAAATCTGTTTCCCAAACCCCCTGAAGAAAAACCCACAAGCCTAGCAATACACTTGGTATTCCTACAGATGGAGGGACTAACCAACTCTACAGTGCAAGAGAGTTCAAAGGTACACACTGAACTCTCGGGCAGCAGAGAAACTACACTTGCCCCTTTGTTTCTTTGGTCTTGAAATAGAGGAGCTTCAGTCTTCTTTTTCTTTACTTGGTCTTTCTGCTTAACGTCAAACATTTCCATTAATTCATTTATTACACCTTTCTCAAACTCTAATTTACTGATTTGTTTAACAATTTTATTATGTCTATCACATTGTTTCTTAGTATGTCCATATTGTTTACATTTATGACAAATAATATTTCTAATATGTCTGTTAGTTTTCTCATTATCTGATGACTCAGTAGTATTTAAAACTGTAATGTCTTTTTTTCTGTTTATATCTAAAAGTGAATTTAAAATTTCTATTTATCTAATTCTGCTAAATTATTATTATTATTATTATTATTATTATTTTGAGAATCACAAGTTCTTGAAATTGATTATTCATACAAGTAATTGAGACCCATAATTGGTGACTTAAGCCCTCAATTCAATAAATTAAAAGTTAAGAATGATTTATTAAATAATTAGAACTTAAGGTTTAGGGTTTTATGTGCAGATTTGAGATTATCTTCTAGTCATGAAAAATTTAAAACTAATGGTTAAGCTCCTAATTAGAGGCTTTTAATCCCAATTTGGTAGGATTCTAATTTGGGTTAAGGTGATCTAACGAAATGGGGTATTTAGGGTGTAGATTTATTACGTGGGGCTTTTGATGATTTGAGCGTTTTGATATCCAGTTGAAGGTCCCTATATGGAATTAAGGCATCCAATACCAATACAGATCTGAAACTTAATTTAGGCGAAATGGTAAAAGGCTTTTGATTAATCAAATTTTAGTTCTGTAAGAGGGTGTTTTCCCTTTAATTTTTTTTTATTTTTTTTATTTTTACAAAAAAAAAAAATTGGGCGTGTATATTTAAGCTTGAATTTTCAAAATACGCAGCACCAAAATGGAATTGAAGGTCCTAATTGACTTGTGGCATATTCACTTTTATAGTTGATTAAATTTATATTAGCTAGGATTAATGTAAGAATCATAGTAGTTACCAGTAAATGAAATTGTAATAGGGGATTTTAGAGTTAAACATATTCTTGCTTCAAGTTATAGCGTATGTCTAAGATTAATTGTGTTCCTATCAAAAAAAAAAAAAAAAAAAAAAAAACAAAATTGTGTTCTTATTAGACATTACTATGTTTCTTCGGCTTATATGTTTCAAGGATTTTAGTGGCAAACCTTTTGCAGTGTGATCTTTGCTGATATGTTTATGTATCTTTAAGGTATCGTAATTGCAAGACTTTACAATCCTTCTCAAAAAAAGAAAAAGTAAAGAGACTTTACAAACCAAGTCTTTTCTTTTTTCCTTCTTTATTCATGCCCCTTGAAATATTTCTATGTTTGAAATCCTTTATATTTCCTTTTTCCTTTTTCCTCCTTTATTCATGCTCTTTCATTCTTGAGACTCATAAGTAGTCATTACACGTTGACTTCTCCATGTTTGTGCATGCTTTTTATATGTTACTTTTATTGCACTTCCTTTAGACTTATAAGTCGTTCTTGTTATTGATATTTGTATACTTGATTCCTTATTATTGGCATCTTGGAATATTTTTATATCTTGTGTAACAATTGTAATTATGTTGTCTTGAATATATGTATTCTTTCCTTTGACAATACCACCATGGGTCAATACATAACCCCTGGTTTGGATTACCTTGTTCTTAGGGGTGGGTGACACTGTTTGACACAACATGGGCTTTTGACTTTTAGGGGTTAAGATTTGACCTTAATAGGTTTGGGTCAGAATCGGCTTAATCCGCATTTGATATGATAAGACATGATCATTTATTTGTGTAAACACAAAACAACTCATTTTAACATGAATCGTTTAAACTTTATAATAATTAATATTTATTTTATATTAGATGCTATGGGTTATAACTTACATATAGGTGCTTTGATGTTATGAGTTATGACTTGGTATGAAATTTGTTGTTTATTAAATTTAAAACAACATTAATAAGATCAAACATGTTAAATTGAGTTGTGTGAGGTGGGTTAAATGGATTGTATTTGTATCAACCCAACACAACCTATTTAATATTAAGCAAGTTGAAATGGTTTGTGTAACATTTGTGTCAACCCAAATGACATGTTTATTAAGCATGTCAAGTGGGTCATATTGTGCAACTCGTTTTATAAATGGGTCATGCTAGGATTGAAGAGTTATGACATAATTATTAAATGAGTCATGTTTAATTTTGTCATCCTATTTAGTCGAATACCCCTAACATGACACCCCAAAACAGAATTGCCACCTGTATTTTCAAGGTTTTCATCTCCCACGAGATTAATACATGGGATGTTGTCCTGCTTGGGGAGCACAATACATAAGACATAGTGTTATGAATCATTTCTTGAATATATATCACTTTACAATTTTAACATGATAGTCATTATTTGCATTTTTATTTGTTGTGCTTATCTTGAGAAGGGAATATTATTTTTAAGAACTCTATTGTCTATTTTGCATGAGTAAAATTCGTGTCCAAGGATTTTTAAATGTATGTAATCAACTTATTGGGCCAAGTAAATAACAAAAGGTACTTATGGTTAGTCTAAGAATAGTTTCCTATTCTAGAAAAGTTTCTCTGTCTCTCGAAGAAAACTCTCTGTAGCTCTCTTTTAGAGAGTAGAATAGGGGTCACTTCCTTCAAGGACGTGTTTTAGTCTTTCTTTGAATTAACAACGTTAGTTCAAAGCTTGTGGGGTTCCTCTTTTTCGTGGGATTCGTGGGAAACAGTTTCTGTGTTTTGTGTCTAATATCTCTATTTTTTCTTGATTCTCTTCCAGCTACCATGGATGAGTTAACTTCAAATTGGAATCGTCTTACCCTTTCAGATAGGGAGGGACTAGGTTGCTATCTCGATGATGAATTGAGTTCCCAAGAGTTCTTCTTGGCTACCAAGTTTTTAACAAAGAGGGCGGTCAATGTGGATGCCATAGCAAAAACTTTTACACCATTTTGGTGCTCAAGGAATGGTTTTCAAGTCCGTAATTTAGGTAACCATATGGTACTGTTTGTGTTTGATAACAAGGAAGAGGTTGATAAAGTGATTCAAAGTGAGCCGTGGAGTTTCGGCAAATACTTAATGGTCCTGGAGAGGTACAATAAGAACAACTTAGTCGAAGAGCTTCAATTCAATAGGACTACTTTTTAGGTGCAAGTTCATGGTCTCCCAATAAAGTTTATGAATGCAAGGGCTGCAGCTAAAATTTGTGAAGTCTTAGGAATGGTGTTACCTTCTACCAACTTGCATGAAACTGAGGGGGGGCAGCTTTGTTCACATTAGAGTGTCTTTGGACGTCACTATCCCATTATGTAGAGGATGATTCTATAGGAAAAGATAAGGAAGTGTGGGTCAGCTTCAAATACGAACGGTTGCCAAACATTTGTTATTGGTGCGGATGTTTCAATCATGACGACAAGGATTGTGAGGTGTGGCTGAATAGCGAAGGCACACTCACACCAGAATAAAGGCAGTTTGGTCCAAATCTTAGAGCAACACCTTTTTTCCCCTCAAAGAAGCAGGTTGTCTTGGTCCCAAGTTTTTACAAGTCTAGGCAATCCTTAATCCCGAAATCAGTCTCACTGTCCATGGCTGAGTTGAAGAAGCAAAAAATGGGCAATTAAACTACTCCGGAGCATACAAGTAACGGTTCAGTCGGAGAAGGAAGGAAGGATTCCATGCCATCGGAGGTATTAATATAAGCATTCAAAGCAAGAATCAAAAGATTCTAACGGATCATAGTCAAAACCCTACAGCTACGCCTCTCCTCCAGCCATATGTAGCTTTGAATGGAAAGTAACCAAATCAGACAAGGCTTTTTTAATAACAATAAACTTCAGCAATTTCCTATCCAAGCAGGTAATGCCCCACAACCTTTAAACACAACTTCTTTACCTTTTTCAACCGTGCTTTCAACCCCAACCGTTGATATTAATCCAGCTCACCCAACCTAAAAAGGAAATTTCGTACCACCTTCAACATCGGTTTCAAAACCTTTACTCACTCCCATAAATGACAGCCAAGAAACACATGCTTTCACTCAAAAAACCTCAACCAAAATGGAAACTTCCCACTACCTTTGACTTCGGACCCTACCCTAAATTTAACCCCACCACGTGACTCCTTTACACCATGTGCCACACCTGAAAACCCTAGGGTTTCACCACAGCCACCTAAACCGAAATGGACCAGGATTAAGAGATTAAACCACCCAACCCCAGCCAACCATGACCATATGTCCTTGACCTTAGGAAAAAGAACACCTATGCAAGCTGAATGCTATCCTGCGTTACCAAGCAAACGCCAATAGGTTTCACAGGAAGCAGTAGAACAAAGTATGACAGTGGTGGAGGCTGATGCTCAGGCCCCCCAATCACAGTGAATTGCCTAGTTTAAAACTGTCGTGGGCTTGGGAACCTGCAAACAGGAAAGGAGCTTAGAGATATGATTCGACAAAAGACCCTTCTGTCGTGTTTTTAGCCGAGACACTGGCAGACGAAGCAAGGCTAGATACAATGAAACGAAGTATTGACTTTGAACACAAATAGGTAGTACCTAAGGAAGGACGTGGAGGTGGTCTTGTTCTTTTTTGGAAATCAACAGTGAACTTGGAGGTGATCGATTCATCACAATATTACATCGACATTTGGATTGATAGGGGGTCTGAACATGAGTGGAGATTCACTGGTTTTTATGGGGAACCAGATACATCAAAGAGAATTGAAGCATGGGACAGTTTGAGAGCTTTCAACCACCATCCACAAACTCCATGGCTATGTGCAGGTGACTTTAATGAACTAACTCGACAAGAGGAGAAATTAGGAGGGGCAATCAAACAACATAGATAGATGCAACTCTTTAGAGATGTTATTGATGAGTGTGGGTTCTTGGACCTTGGATTTGTGGGTAACCGTTTCACATGGAGCAAACATTTTGATGATGGACATTCAATTTGGGAATGACTTGATTGAGGTTTGGCTAATGACTCTTGGTTTCTGAAATTCCTGAGTTCGATTGTTTAACACTTATAAAGTACCTCCTCTAACCATTACCCGCTTTTGATCAATTTATTGGGTTTGGAACCTCCCCCCCAAAAAAGAATTTTCAGATTTGAGGAAATGTGGCTATCAGACAAACACTGTGTAGAAATGGTGGAAGCATCTTGGTCTTCCTATTCTATGGGGCATTATGACAGTGATATACGAAGGAGGGTGGAGATTTGTGGTAGGGACCTAGCATAGTGGAACCATAAAATTTTCAGCAATGTGAGGAAGGAGTTAAAAAGCAAAAAAACCCTCTTGTTGGAGGCCGAATTTGCTGCTATTGTAAGTGGGCAAAATGATCGGGTTAGAGAATTAAAGGAGGAGATCAAAATTCTGCTGGATAGAGAAGCAAGAATGTGGAGCCAAAGATCACGTACTCTTTGGCTAAAAAATGGGGATAACAACACTAAGTTCTTCCATTGCTAGGCTACTAAGAGACATAGGAAAAATAAAATCCGGGGAATTATGGATGAGATCAACACATGGAGAGTAGAATTAGAGAAGATAACATTGGTGTTGGTAAACTATTATAGGGAGATCTTCTCCACCTCAAGGCCGAAACCCCAATGGCCTCAATTAGAGCACATTCCTTTGATGATTACCAAAGAAATTAATTCAGCTCTAACTGACACCTTTACGGCTTTCGAAGTAAAAGAAGCCTTGAAACAAATGACACCTCTCAAAGCACTAGGTCCTGATGGCATGCCACCTTTGTTCTTTCAGCATTTTTTGGGAGTGGTAGATGCTAATGTCACAAATTTAGTTTTATCTTAGCTTAATTTAGTCTTCTTTTTTGTAGGGCAACCATTTAAGAGTGCAGAAAAATTATGGAGATTTTGGAGATTTATGAGGAGGGGTTAGGCGAAAAGTTGAACAAAAACAAAACAACCATCTTCTTTGGTAAATCCACTCCGGAAGGTACTAAAGTTGAGATCAAGAAGGCTTTGGGCTTACAAGAGATTGTACATTATGATAAATACCTAGGGCTGCCATCTCTAGGGGGAAGGAAAAAGAAGGAAAGTTTCAATTTTATCAAGGAAAAAGTTTGGCGGAAATTACAAGGTTGGGAAGGAAAGCTATTATCTCAAGCAGGGTGGGAGATCTTGATAAAGGCGGTCATTCAGGCAATTCGAACTTATGCTATGGGGTTCTTTAAAATTCCATTGGGACTTTGCCATGAGATTGAATCAATGGTCAGAAAATTTTGGTGGGGTCAAAGAGGAGATAAAAGAAAAATTCATTGGTTGAAATGGGAGGAAATGACAAAATCAAAGATGGAGAAGGGTATAGGTTTTAGGGACCTAGCAATGTTCAATGACTCTTTGTTGGCTTGGAGGCTCTAACAAAATCCAAATTTTCTCTTCTATAAATTCTTTAATGCTTGGTTCTTCCCCAATTGTTCTATAATGGAGGCAAAAAATTCATCCACAAGATCCTATGCTTGGAGGAGTATTTTACATGGGCAAGATTTGCTACTTAGAGGATGTAGGTGGAGGGTGGGAAATGGGAGGTCTGTGCACATTTGGCAGAGTACATGGTTCCCATGGAAACACCCAACCAAGGTAACTTCTCCTGTCATTGATTCCATGGCAGATGCAAGGTTGAAAGACTAATAGATGAAGCAACATACCGCTGGAACCATATTGTCATTGATGGTATTTTCATTCCTAAGGAGGCAAAATTGATCAAGTCCATCCCGCTGCCACAACAAGGGGTGGAGGACAAGCTTTTTTGGCCCTTCACTCAAACCGGGATATATACAAGCAAGTCAGGGTACCGATTCTTGAAGTCGAAGGAAGAAATTGCTAAAGTTTCAGCTCGGTTGATGAAGGATAGGGAGTTATAGTGTGGCATTTGGTCAATGCAGGTACCAAACAAAATAAAAAAATTTATAGGGAGGGCTTGCTGAAACTCTCTTCCCACGAAGGAAAATTTGGTGTGTCGAACCATTATTGAGAATCCACTATGTGATTGTTGTTCTTGTGCTAACGAATTAGGCCTCCATGCATTGTGGTCGTGTGGTGAATTGTATTGAGTTTGGGAGGACTTGACCTTGTGGAGTTGTTGAAATACTATCAGCTTCATCACCTTCAAAGAGTTGCTGTCATGGCTGATCAAACACCAGCACCACTTGGAGCTCTTCCTGGACACAGCATGGTCTATCTGGACACAATGAAACCAAGTCCAACTAAACAAACCTAGTTGTAGCTGTAGTCCACACCAAATCACCCTATTGGCAAAGGAACGACTTTAGGAATTCCAAGTAGTTAACCTGCACCCTCCATCTCTTTGGACTACCCCTCCCTCAACGTAGAAGTGGAAGCCACCATAACACGGGTTGTTGAAGATTAATTGTGACGGGGCCAAGTTCACAAAGGAGAACAACACAGGGATTGAGGTGGTCATTCGTGACAGCGAATGCATGGTTTTGGGCTCACTGTCTAAACAAATTTCCCAAGCATACAGCCCTATGGAGGTTGAGGTGATGGCTGTCGTAAAAGCAATGCAGTTCGCTTCAGACCTTGGATTTCAACGTGCCATCCTTGAGGCTGACTCGCTTGTGCTAGTGAAGGCTTTGCGTGATGATACAGAGTTCCTATTAGCTGTGGGCTTAGTGTTGGATGAGATTAGAAATAAGGATAATTTTTTTAATGAATTACACTACTCTAATGTAAAGAGAGAGGGTAATATTGTTGCTCACAAGTTAGCTCGTCATGCTATTTGTGTTTCGGATGTTGTAGTGTGGATGGAGGATGTTCCACCCCTTTTATTCCTTGTTGTATGTTTTATTCCTTGTTGTATTGGCTAACATAGCTGGTTTTACTTAATAAAATAAGTTACGTTCTTCCTCCAAAAAAATAAAAAATAAAAAATTATTGGGCCATGTAGACAAAGGGGAAAAAAGAAGAAGAATTGAGCGGGCTTTTATTTTGGTCAAAACCCTATATAGTCCATTAATTCTATTAAAAAACAAGAAAAAAAAAAGTTTCTACTATTTTCCTTTCCTCCTTCAACCGTGAACCCCTTTCCCTCACTTTGGGTCTATTTGAAATCCGCTTATTTTACTAAAATTATTTTTATTTATTTATTTTTTTGCTGAAAGTATTGTAAATAAAGATAAAAGTTAGCTGAAATAATATAGTGGGACCCATGAATAGTAGCAAAAATAAGCTGAATAGTAAAATAAGTTGGTTTTTTAATTTGGAGCCAAACGCACACTTTGTTCTCTCATTCTCATAAGTCATACACAATTGCACGTTTCTCTCTCCTCCCAAAACCCAGATTAGAGCTTTAAATGAACCAAGTCAAGTTGAGTATTAAAAGTTCAGGATTGTTTATTTTATTTTATTTTGAACATAATGTGAGCTCGAACTCATTACCAATCTAGATTGTATGTTCAAGCCTGGTTCATTTTCTTTACGAAGAAGCTTGAGTTTGTTCATAAACAACTTGATTAAATTATTATTTTCCTATGTATAGTAAACATTGTGACTAAAATTTTTTACCTTCTCACAAATACATGCTATAATAATTAAACAGCTAAATTATGGTTGAAATTATATTATTTAAGCTAATTGAATATGCTGATTTTTGTTTATGAACTTATAAAATTTTGATTTGCCAACCTTGTATTATTATAGCATGTATTTGTGAGGAGGTAAAAAATTTTAGTCACAATGTTTACTATATATAGGAAAATAATAATTTAATCAAATTGTTCATGAACTATACTTCAAAATGGTCAATTTATATTAGGGGAAATTACACTTTACTATTCTAAACTATACTTCCAATTACACTTTGCACCCTAAAATTTTTGAATGCATGTTTTGTACCCTAAGCTATGATTTTTGTTACACTTTGCACGCCGACGTTAAGTTTGTTGTTAACTTGGATGGAAAAATATAGTACCATGTTGAAAGATCTAATTGTCCCTCTTCTCAATTCCTTAAAAACAAAGGAGAAATTACATTTTGCCACTCTAAATTATACTCTTGATTACACTTTGCATCCTTAATTTTGAATTTCCATTCAAGTTAACAGCAAATTTAATGTTAGGATACAAAGTATAACAAGGGTCATAACTTAAGGTGCAAAACATGTATTCGAAAATTTTATGGTGCAAAGTGTAATATGTGGTATAGTTTAGGCTGGTAAAGTATAATTTCCCCTTTATATTATGAATAAATTACAAACTTACACTCTCAATTCTCAAGTTTATGTAAGTACATTTAAAACACACACACACACATACATACATATATATATATATATATATATATGAGCTAGACTCATTTCAACTCATACTTTCAAGTTTGATTACGAGCACATTATTATATATGAGCTAGACTTGTTTAATAATCATGCCTAATTTTAAGTTTGAGTTTAGCTCGTTTGTTAAATAAATGAACATAATTTTTTTTTCAAGTTGAACTAGAGTGGTTTATAAATAACTTATTTATAGTCCTAACCAAATCCCCTGTCTTCAAGACGCTCTTCCCATCAAAAAAAAAAAAAAATCTTCAAGATGCTCTGCCAGTGGTGACAAAACCATGGAAGAGAAAAATTTGAGTGAAAATCATGAGTAGGAAATCATATTTTGTAAATTTATAAATCTGTGCGCGGTGCTGTCCATCAAATAAATAGTGTACATGTTTTATTTAAAACTTCATAATAGATAATATATATCTTTTTTTTTTTTAGAGAGTTCAACCTATGGCTAATAGATAATATATATATCGAAATAGTCTGTACAAGTGATAATAATAGAAACTAACGTTCATGGGATTGATTTGATTTTGTTCCTTAACAGATTTAAAGTAATTCCAAAGTACATAAATATAGTTATCAAATGGCTAAGCCACTTTTCAGTAATAGTTCTTTATGTATAAGCTCTACTCATCAAAACTTTTCAATCTCAAGTGATTCATCACGCGTTGCTAAGTCCAAAGCAATCCAGAAATATAGTTATCGATCAAAAAGGTAATAAACAACTTCACTAACAGTTTTCCTATAAGTTCTACCAAAAACTTTAAAACTCTTGGCAATCCAACACTGACCTAAGAGCAACTGCATCAGTCTGTGTAAAATTTCTTGTCTATTTTAGTATAAGAACACTCTTTTTCTATTTTACACAGCTACTTATCCAAAACTCTCACATCAATTTATCTATTATACACACTCTTTTCTTTAAATAATCATTTTATATTCTTTTTTTATTATTTCAACAACCTAGTCAAACAACCCACATGATATTAAAAAAAACAACCCAGTTTTATTATTTCTCTCTTTTCTTTTCTGAAGACTCCTCTCTCTCTCACAATGAATTTTCTTTCTTTTTCTTCTTCCTCTTATCTTTCTTCATCAGTCAAGTCTTCTTCTTTCTCCCCTTTCTTCACCGGAAATCCCCATAAACAAACTAGAAAACTCCATAAACAAACCAAACAACTTCACTTCAACACAAACCCATGTCAATCTAAGTCCATTTTCAGCATTTTTAGACAAATTTGAGGTCTGACTCTTCACTTTCTCTCTCATGGCAACGGCAAACACTCCACCGGAGCCTCCATGGTAGCGGCAACGGCAACATCAGCTTGGGGTTGGGACTGATTTGGGTTTTTAGAATCAGTTTTCTGTTGGGTTTTTTTTTTTTAGTTGATTTTGAGTTGGATCTGGTGGCGGTAGCAAGGTAGATGCGGTGGCAGCAACGGGGGTAGATCTAACTGATTTCCATTAGATTTTTCATGTGGGTTTTTGTTTGCTTACTCCCAAGTGCAGGAGATCGTAGCAATATAATTTTCAAAGTACCGAGGTCAAACCACAAGGAGCGGGGTAAATTCAAAGACAATGTAATTAAACAACAATTTGGGTGAAGAAGAAAAGTACTTTTGCTAGGTGATTGTTAACAAGAATAATAATAAAAACGGATTTAATTCAATAATGTAAATATTAAGGCATCGGGGTGTTTCCCTATATCAATATGAAATTCTTTATGACTTAGAAATTATATATTTCATAATTGATTGTTCTTTTACAATTAAATACTTATGATTCAGTTGAATTGAGACAATTCAAAAACGCATGATAACCTAGATTAATAATGTGGTTAGAAAAGTTTTCAGAAAAACCCATTCACTTTAAATCCTGATTTCTATTTAAAACTATTAGAAATTCATCTAAACAATATGAAAAAGATGATTGAACTTATTGAAATCATGAAAAAACTAATGCATCAAAAGAAATCTAATTGAACAATCAAATATGTTGTTGATAAAATCCTAGAAAGAATCACATTGAATATTCATACCGTATAGAAGAAACATAACCCCTAACCCTAACAAAGAGTTTAGGCTGCCATTAGAGAAAGGAAAATACAAGGTTTTCTCTCCAAAATTCATTCTACATAGCCTCCCTTCCAAACCCTAACGTCCAAAAGTGTCCAAAGAAAATAAAACTTTTACTATTTTAATTTCTGTCCAGGTTTACAGCAGTAACTTGTGAGTTAATTTCGGCCTTTAAAAATTAAGAATTTCAAAAACTCAAACTGGAAAGTTGTAGATATTTAAGTTTAAGTCATGGTTCCAACCCATCTGGCCTTGTGTCAATTGGATTTTTGAGGAGAGAGATACGTCCAAAATACTGATCAGTGCTCAAATCAGATTTTTCCTTTTCAGATTCTGCCTCTTTGATTTCTTTCATTATTTGAAGCTTCCAATCATGGTAGATGATCCAAGCACTCTAGCTACACCTCCTTAGATATTTAAGCATGGTCCTTTAACTCCACTTTAATTCTAGTTTGGCCTCCATTCTCTCACGAATTCCTATAAACTCATCTTTCTCACATGATTTCCTGAAAGTAGAAAATTAGACACAATGAATAGCATCTTATTCAAGAAATTATGTAAAGATAAATAATAGGGACTAATGCAAATCATGACTTAATTATACAAATTAAGCATAGTAATAAGGAGATAATGCCCACATAAAAATATAACAAGTATACATTTTAAGGCGTTATCAATTTTTCGATGGGTTTGACTTGATTTTTGTTTGGCTTAATTTTGAGTTGGGTTTTCTGATGGTTTGGTTTGGTTTGGTGTTGATTTTGCGTAAATTTTGTGGTGGATTATAAACTGTTGAAATGGGTTGCGGTGGTGATGGTTGGGTTGTGTCGAGTTGGTGGTTGGATATTTGTCTTCTTCTTCTTTGTTGAGTTGCTGTGGCCGTTGGGAAAGAGAGGGAATCCGAATGGTGAGAGAGAAAAAAAAAGAATAAATTCTTGTTATACAAAGTTACAGTAATCGTATATATTTGCACGGTTACTATAGTAAATGTGTAAATATGCACATTTTTACACCTATTGATGAGGCTAGTTTTGGAGGAAAATTGTGCAACTTTTGACACTTTTTGTATTTTAGAGGGACTGGTGTGGATGCTCTAAGTGGTCCAATCATGTATTGCTTTTGTTTCATGTTCAAAATTCAAACTCAATTTATATATATATATATTTTTGTTAGATATTTTATGGGCCAAGAGGCCTAAACAAATTTTAGGTCCATGTACTTAAAAACAAGCATATTAACCTTAGGTCAACCTATAATTAGTCTAGGGTTACTATATGGTCTTCTAGTATATAAACACTATATTGAGTTTATTGTAAGAGATTTAGGGTTTAATCCCCACCTACCAAAAACTGACTGGTGTCTGGGTTTGATAATAAAAAACTATCATTAGGAGCGGATGCCATGGGTTGAAACTCTCTAAAAAAAAAAATGTGGCTATCAAAGACATGTCACCATGGATGTAGGCTGCTAATTAAGGGTGAACCATGTGTTGGTGCAAACACAATGATAATGGAAATAACACAATGAGAAACTAAATAATACTTCTTTAAAAGAAAGAAATTACATAACACTATTTGGACTGAGGTGCGGCACTCGCTCTCTTTAAGGAGATTCAAGCCCTTGGTTGGCTAAACTTTGTAATCGGTGCAGACCTTCTCAGACTTGTCTCCCCCAGGATACAACAGCCCAACAAGTGTCGTTTGGCTAAAACAACCTCTACACAAAGTGTTCAAGCCCAAAGCTCCACTAGAAAGAACACCCTTCTTTGCCAAGAACCTCTCTATTTTTTGTGTGTATATTGTATATTGCAGTTACTTAGATTGGGTCTGAATGAGTCTACTTATAGGCTCAATGGGCCTCACGAAATTACTACCCAATTTATTTTGATTAATTAGGTCCATTATTCTAATGTAGTGGGTGTTACAAGATTAATTGTTGGATATTAATTTGATGGGTTGGAGTTACATAATTAATGGTGAGATAAGGAGTTTCTGAAGAATGAATAGGCCCAAACGGATAGTCCATTAAGTGGTTTAATGGCTATTCATTGTCTATAATAAAAGTGGAGTATTAATTTGGGCCATTTACTCACTAACGAATATGGTAATTACTCTGAATGGGCTGTCAAGTAGGAGGATCTAAGAGGATGATTCATTTCCATTTTTGATACCTCCACCCTTTATCTTCCCCTTACACACATATCTAGCCCAATATTTGAGACAATTCATGTTAGCCCATTAATCACCACATTAGGGGTGTCCAAGGGTTGGGTTTGTGCCCGACCCGGACTCTACCCGAATCTGTTGGGTGGGTGAAAACGGAACCCGCAATCGGCCTGGAATGCTAGTCGGATCGGTCGGTTCGGATCGTGTCGGGCTTCGGGTTGTACCGATCGGTTTCGGGTTTCATTGCCAGTGCAGTCATTTTGGCCGGATCCGTCGAGATTTGGCTAGATCACGATGAGAACTCGCCGGATCTCAATGAGATCTTGCCAGATCTCGTTAAATCTGGACTAGATCTCGACAATATCTCACCGTATCTCATCCGATCGGATGGGTTTCAAGTAAATTTTTGCCGGAGAATGTCGTTTTTGTATGTTTTCGCTGGAAAACTCCAAATATCGCTACAAGTTTTTGGTTATATGCTCGGGTCGGGTTGCTCGGGTTTTGGGAGAGGAAACCTGCTAACTGACCCACAGATATCGAGTTCTGTGGGCAGCGACCCGCCACCGACCGTCGGAGTGGTCGGTTTGGGCAGTTTCTGGTTCGGGTTAGGGCTGGTTGCTTGGGTTAGTCGAGTTTCGGGTTGGGTTTGACAGTCCTAACCACAATTAAAAAGAATAAAATAGTCTCTCTCCTTTTTAATGTGGGATTAAACATTTTCACTAACTCCTCATCTTCCATATTCACTCCCACATCTTTACATTTATGTTATAACATTTATTCATTTTAATTATTTAATATTAAAATGCTCCAACAATCCCCCACTCATTTTAATATTAAATTTTTTAGTCAAAGAGAGATTACTAGGCAAAGACGGGTCACTATGCATCATGAAGGTGTGCTCTGCATTGAACCTTTACTTAATAAAATAGCGATCTCAACTCCAGAGTCGTAGTGGTCTCCGACTTGAACTAGGACTGTTTTAGGGAAATTAAGCGTTACTGCTTACACATAACAACCCAGGTGTTGACATGAGCTTTTATAGCTAGCACTTTACGGCCGTGTGCTGATCTCGGTTTTAGGAGTGTATTTGAGATTAAGTCCAAATCTCATAGGGAGCGGCCCCACCCTCACACTCATATAGGTGAAATTTTGTCAAGGGTGCTCCTGTAATTCTAACACCCCACTCATACGAGCTACAAATTTCATTAAAAGATTTTTACTCAACCTCTCCACATTACAGGATAAATGCACTTACAACATAGGGATGAACAATTAAAAAATTATTTACAAAATAAATAATTAAAAAAAAATAGTGCATTTCTTATGACCACCGTATGATTCGTTTTTCTCATTGAACCCAATTCTCAGGATCTCTGGTCCTTGGGTTGGGTATCCTCATACATGGCTCATGATTCTATGGACTTTAGTCCAATCCCCCTTGATGTATTCCAGACCCTATCTTTTGCCAAGGCCTTGGTAAATGGATCTGCAAGATTATCATTAGTTTTAATATAATCCACAGTTATGATGCCACTAGTCAAATAAGATTGCACGGTACCGTTGTAGCAATGGTTTTTAACTCTACCAATTGTGGCAGTGCTATCATAATGAATTAATATAGGTGGAATTGGCTTTTCCTAAAGTGTAATTTCATATAACAAATCTCTAAGCCAATTTGCCTCTTCACTAGCTGAAGCTAATGCTATTAATTCAACTTCCATTGTTGAATTAGCAATTATTGTTTGCTTTTTAGATTTCCAACAAATAGCACCACTACCTAAGGTAAAAATATAACCAGTGGTAGAGAGAGAATCACTTGACAAAGTATTCCAATCGGCATCACTAAAACCTTCAATCATAGTAGGGTACTTTTTATAAAATAAGCCATAATTTTTGGTACCAATTAAATATTTCATGACTTGCTCAATAACTAGCCAATGATCTTTACTAGGCTTGCTAGTAAATTTGCTAAGTACTCTTACTGCATATGTAATGTCAGGTCTAGTACAATCAGTAGCATAACGCAAACTACCAATGGTACTAGCATAATCCTTTTGATTAAAAATCTCATCATCATTATTTACAGGAAATAAATGAACATTAGAATCAAAAGGAGTAGCTATACTTTTATGATCATGAAAATTATATTTCCTCAATATTTTCTCAACATAATGTGATTGATCAAGATATATTCCATCACATGCTTTTGTAATTTTCATGCCCAAAATAAAATTAGCCTCACCAAGATCTTTCATATCAAAATGGCTTTTAAGCATATTTTTTGTCTCATTTATAACATGCATATTTGAGCCAAAAATCAAAATATCATCCACATAGAGGCTAATAATAACATGTAAATTATTCCATGATTTAGAATAAATACATTTATCATATTCATTTGATTTATAACCATTCTCAATCATGCAGGAATCAAACTTTTCATGCCACTGCTTAGGTGCTTGTTTTAAGCCATATAGGGATTTAGTTAGCTTACATACCTTGTTTCCTTGTCCAGGCTCTACAAAGCCTTCAGGTTGGTCCATATAAATCTCTTCCTCTAGGTCCTCATTTAGAAAAGCAGTTTTTACATCCAATTGATGAATTTTCAAATAAAAAATTGCAATAATAGTAATTAACAATCTAATAGATGTAATTCTTGTTACCGGAGAAAATGTATCAAAGAAATCAAGATCAGCTTTTTGTTTAAAGCCTTTTGCAACAAGTTTAGCTTTAAACTTATCTATTGATCCATCCAGTTTTAACCTTTTTCTAAGGACCCATTTACAACCTATGGTCTTACAACCCGGTGGAAGATCTACTAATTTCCAAGTTCTATTAGAAATTAGAGATTCCATCTCATATTTACAGCCTCTTTCCAAAATATAGCATCAGGTGATGTTAAAGCCTCTTTTAAATTTTGGGGATTTTCCTCAATGTTAAAAACATAATAATAAGGACCAAAATCCTTTTCAACTCTAGCTCTTTTACTCCTTCTAGGTTCCATTTCAAAATTTTATTGATTTTGTAAATGTGAAGTAGAAGAACTAGGTTGTGACAAAATATTTTCTTCACTCCCACTATCTTTCAATTTAAAAGGAAACTTTTCTTCATGAAAAATTGCATCACCAGATTCAAAAATTATTTTGTTTTCAAGATAAAAAAATCTATAGGCTGCACTATTAATCGCATAACCAAGAAAAGTACAAGTAATAGCTCTTATACCTAATTTAGGCATTTTAGGATCAGTAATCCTTACATAAGCAAGATAACCCCATACTCACAAATATCCCAAATTTGGCTTATGTCCTTTCCACATCTCAAAATGTGTAGTGTGTGACTTTTTATGTGGCACCCTATTTAAAACATGACATGCAGTTAAAATAGCTTCACCCCAAAAATATAAAGGTGCACTAGATTCAACTAACATGACATTTGTTAACTCAATTAAAGTTCTATTTTTTCTTTCAGCCACACCATTAGAAGCAGGTGAATATGGTGCAGTAGTTTCATGGATAATTCCCAAAGACTGAACAAATGAGTTGAATGCACTTGACTCATACTCATGGCCTCTATCACTTCTTATTCTTTTTTATTTTTCTACCGAATTGATTTTCAACTTCTTTTAAAAAATCTTGAAATTTTTCAAAAGCATCACCTTTATTTTTCAATAAATAAACAATTGTATATTTTGAGAAATCATCAATAAAAGTGATAATATATCTATTTCCTCCACGAGTTAAAATTCCCTCAAATTCACATAAATCAGAGCGAATTAACTCAAGCAATTCAGTATTTCTTATAACACTTTTATGAGGCTTTTTTGTAATCTTAGCTTGACTACAAGTTTCACATTTTTCAAAACCTTTGACAGTTTTGGAATTAATCCTAAACTACTCATGATTCCCACATATCTACTATTTATATGACACAAACAAGCATGCCAAAAATTAATAGAAGAAAGCATATAAACTGAACTGGTAGATGCTTTATTATTCTCAACATTCAATTTAAACATTCCATTACAAGTATAACCCTTGCCCACAAATAATCCCTTTTTAGTGATTACATAATTATCAGATTCCATAGTTTGCTTGAAGCCAGCCTTGTTAAGCAAAACACTTGACATCAAATTCTTCCTCATGGACAGAGTGTAAAGTACATCTTTCAATGTTAGCACACGTCCAGAAGTGAATTTCAATTCAACCTCACCACTCCAAAGAACCTTGGTTTTGCTAGAGTCACCAAGCATAACAGTTTCTTCTTCTTCAAAAGGAGTGTACAATTTGAACAAATTCTTGTCATAGCAGACGTGCCTATTAGTACTAGAATTTGCCCACCACCCTTTAACATATTGCACCATATTGATGTCTGTAATCATAGCCACTAAAGGCTCTTCGGTTATGTTAGCCTGCGGGACAGATTCACGCTTCCGAAATTTGCAAAATCGAGCAATATGCCCACTCTTGCCACAAACAAAACAGGATCTATTAAATTGATCTTGTGAAGGGGGCCCTTGGTTCTTATTGTAATTTTTATTCGGGTTTCCCCTTCCTTGAGGTCTATTATTATTTTTAAAGGCTCTCTTTTTAGGCTTCAATTGACTATTTCTAGGAAAATGATTTTTGGACATATTATTATTGGATGAAATAAGGTTTACCTTTGTGGTGGAATTACCATTACTCTCTTGTGTAATGAGCGCATCTTGTCCTCTAGCCTCCTCCTCCACACGGATGCGTGTGATCAAAGTCTCCAAGGATGTCTCCTTTTGTTTGTGCCGCAAAGTCTTTTGGAACTCCCTCCAAGATTGTGGTAGTTTATCAATTATGCCAGCTACCACCAAATTATTTCCAATCTTTATGCTTTCGGATCTCAATTCCACCACGATCATTTGAAAGTCTTGTGCTTGATCCACCATCGATTTTCCATCCACCATTTGGCAACGGAAAAATCTACTAGCAGCATACTTCTTTGCACCCGCCTCCTCGGTATCATACTTGCTTTGTAAAGCTTTCCAAATTTTCTTAGTAGAATTATAAGTTGTATCATAATAATCATAGAAATGATCAAGACAATTCAAAAGATAAGAGCGACAATTATATTCATCTTTTGTATACTTATCTTTTTTTTCTTGATGGAGACTATTTTCTTCCTCACTCATCTCATCGGTAGGAATTTTTGATGGATTCTTGTCAATGAGGATGTAGGAGACTTTGAGAAGACTCAAGTAGAAGAGGACCTTTCATTTCCACCTCTTGAAGTGGGAGCCCTTAAAGCGAAAAGGCTTGTTGAGATCTTCAGCAGGCTCATTTGGTTTCTCTTCTGTAGACTCCATGTGTTGAATCTCCTTAAAATTGTTGGTGCAAACACAATGATAATGGAAATAACATAACGAGAAACTGAATAATACTTCTTTGAAAGAAAGAATACCTCCACCCTTCACCTCCCCCTTACGCATGTATCTAGCCCAATATCTGAGATAATTCATGTTAGTCCATTAATCACCACAATTAAAAAGAATAAAATAGTCTCTCTCATTTTCAATGTGGGATTAAACATTTTCACTAACTCCTCATCTTCCATATTCACTCCCACATCTTTACATTTATGTTATAACATTTATTCATTTTAATTATTTAATATTAAAATGCTCCAACACCATGTAAACCATTGTGTTTGCTCTCTTTTATACTTGTACTCATTATTCAATCATCACTCAATCACCCTACAACTTTATCAAATTTAGATGAAATTTCAACTCAAATTATTGGCATTTACAATGACAGTAGCTATTTTTTCTTCAGTGCTGGTAGTTATACATTTATACAATCTTATTAAGTCCCGTTTAATTCACGAATAAAATAGGAGGTGAAAAATTGGCCAAAACGTAAGCAGTTCAAGCTAGACTAGAAAGAAAAGGAAGCACAAGTCCCATTAAGTTTATTAACTATGCAAATAATTCTAAATTTGTCTCTTCAATTATGGCGACCTGGATGTGCATTGCAAATTGATAAACTACCATTAGTTCTAAAGGCTTAAGTTACTTAGGAGCCAAACGTGTGAGATTTTTACCCTTTTAAATGAGAGGCAAAGTGGAGAGACAATTTTAACTCAAAGGCTTCACGATACTGTAATAAACTAACAATTTTAACTCAAAGACTTCATGATACTATAAGAAATTATGAATTTAATAATTTAACTATTATTCTAATACAAATAATAGCTATACAACAAGCCGATTGATGGTGCTTTTGTACAAAGCTAGCTTCTTTTGGCCCCTTCATTCTTAGGGCAGTTCAAATTGCATTTTGAATGAGTTATGGTGTTCTTGGTATGTAGTTTGGTACCTTAATCACATTAATTTTTTTCCTCTTTTCTATTTGGTCTTTATTTAGCAATATATTCATTTTTGGAATCTAATATTTTTCTCCTTTTGATTTCTAATTGTTTGCTTGGTCAGAAAGATGAACACATTCTAATGGAGCGTAGAATCGCTCGTCAGTATGTTCCTTGTCGAAGCCAATGGACAAGCTTTGGTCCTTGTTGAGAAAACAAGGAATAAAAGTAAAGGACACCGAAGTGGTGCCAGCCAAAGGCTCTTTGATGCTTAAGTTAGATAATCCCTTTTTCTTAGCAAATGAATCTTTAGTATATGCTGCATAATCAGATGTTTCACAATCCACTTACCTAAGCTAGTTGGCTTTATATAGCCTAGCCTTGAGTTAATGCATTTGCCTGTTGCACTTGAGTGAATTATGGCAATGATGGCAATGAAGTCTCTCTTTGAATAGAGGCTTGTAACGCCCAGGTGACTCGTCAAGGCCATTGTAATAGCTCTCTTGCCATTTCCCCAACATTAGTAGGTTTAATGGAGTTTATTTCTGCCTTTAATGCATCTGTTTCCGTCTTTCATAATGACGATCAAAATGTGCTTATGGTCGTCCATATTGATAGACAACCATTTACTCACATATTCGTCAGTTGCCCCTCTGTTCCACTCTTATCTATGTCATGGACAAGAATTGGAATATGATCAGAGGTGACGGTTCGCATCTCTTTGTTTCCCGAAGTTCTTCTATTTGCAATAAATGTGATTCGACCTCCTTACCGGATGACAAACATGTGTCCCTGTTCCATTGACGGCGTGTGCGAATTTTTCTCGGTTTTGGCGTGCCTTAATTTCAATTTTCCCTTTTTTTAAGAAAAAACCGTTTCCTCTCCCTTTATCCTATTTTCTTTGTGTTTGAAGCTTCGGAGGATTTTCAAATTTCAAACTTTTTCCTAGTAAGGCCCTTCTTCATGCTTACTTGATGGTTGATGTTGATTTCTTTAGACAAGAGAGTCCCTCGATTTCTTTTTTCTTTGCCAGATTAGGAGTCTTTCTTAAGTATTCTTTTGGTCGGCGTCCTTAGGTAGGTTCGTTTATGTCTCGTTTTACCACACTAAAACCCATTTTACTCTCCCTTTATCCCTTGATTCGTCATTCCTTGATCAAACTCCATCTAGAGATGACCACCATAGAGTATAGGGAAGATGACGTTAGGTCGAGTGAGTTAGAGAGAGGGTTATCATCAAACGCTGAATCCTTGTGTAAGGTGGTTGATACTACTACGTCGAAATTGCCCTCATCTTTTTCTTCGCCCCCATTGCATGCCTTTTTTGAAATTTGTTCCTTGAAAGAAAAGCATTTGAATAGGTTTAGAAAAAGATTTCAATTTCTTAAAGGTACCTCCATTTACTTGCCCCGCTCTAGTAAAAAAGCTTATAGCTTTTGCCCACGGAGAAGTGTGCTTCTACGAAGTAGATTTCCTGTGTGGCCTTCACTTTCCCAGCCATCCGTTCGTTATGCAACTTCTTCATAATTTCCAAATTGTCCCTGCTCAACTTGTCCCTAACGCCTAAAGGATGAGTATAAGTTGTATGTCAATCTGGGTGTCTGCCTGTGATTTGGATATGATAACGTTGAACGAATTTTTGTACTTGTACTACTTGAAACCTTCCATCCACCATGGGTATTTTGAGCATTTACCCTGGGATAGAAAATCTAGGGTCGTCTCTAGATTCCCTTCATCCTTTCATGATTGGAAATCACGATATTTTTTCATTTCTGGAACTGGTTGGGAAACCGTGTCTGAAGACTTTTGGGGGGAAGTCCTAAGATTACTGATGACTTCTAGGGGGAGGTCCCAAGATTATTGAGGAAATGGGAAATTCCTACACTTGGTGCGTACTTTTATCATTTTTCTTGACTCTTCTTTGTCTAACTATTGCTCGCATAATACCGCTTTTCTCCTGATCTTTGTAGTTTCTGATTGTCTTGAGTTGGAAAGCCAGTACCGTGAACGAGTCCGTGTAGCTCTTGCTTTCGCTCGGGAGATTGAAGATTTTGACGATTTAGTTGACCCTCGTCATTTGTTTGATTGTTATCTTGGACCCTAGCCTTCGAAGTACATGTTAGAAAAAATTTGCCAAGAAGAGAAAAGTAACTTATTCCTTGCAACCCTTAAAGTAAGTTCATCCTTGTGGACCTTTTCGCTATTCCTTTTGGTTACTCATTCTCTTCTTTTCCTTAGCAGAGATGGCCACCAGATATAGTATAGAGAAGTATGCTTGCATCAAAGGGATGAAGAATGAACCTCTGTCTCACCTTGTTGCGGATTTGAAGAAAATAAAATTGAGTGATGAGAAGGGTGACACTGTAGTTCTCTTGTCCATGTAGATCACCCTGTCTTCCCTAACTCTATCTCTTGAGGTTACTGCTTTTACTCCCCCCACCACTCTCTTGAAAGGAAAAGGAAAAGTTGGGAAGAGGATTTGGGATGACCCGGCCACTGCCCTTGGTCGTGCTCACAACGTGGTTACGGATGACGAGCTCAAGAGTTTGACATCCCTTCCTTCCCATGAGCTGGTTAGTCGCCACATTCACAAGTTGGTGCAGGTATACTCCTTTCCTTCCATAGCATCTTTTTTGTACACACACACACACACACACACACACATATATATTTTACAACTTTCTTCTCACTCTTCCCAAGTCCTTAGGGACTCTTTGTGCTTAATGATGGATAACCTTAATACTGAAGAGAAGGTCGTGCTGGCCAACTCTAAGTTGGAATCTGTTGAGGCAGAAAGCTCAAAATTAAGGAAGGACTTGATCATTGCCATGGACGAGACAAACAAGGAAAACGAGAAAATTAAGGAGCTTAGTGAGGCCTTGCGAGTGGAGAAGATGCTCATCATCCAAAAATATGAAGAACTCCAAGCGGCTCTCCTGAAAACTAATGCCGAGAGAGAAAAAGTTGTCCAATTGTTCATGCAGTTTGACCAATTTTTTTACCTCCAATTCATCTAGTATTTCAAGGGTTTTGAGCTTCTACAGAGGTGGATGATGAAGCACCACAACCTTGCTATGGATTTCTCTAACCTTGATTTTGAGAAAATAGACACTAAAATTCTTGTCAACGAGGTCAAGGAGCAGGAGGAAGCAGACGCTGATGTTGTTGGAGGGAAAGATGCTGCTGTTACTGGAGGGACTGATTTAGGCCAAAGGGACAAGGTTGTTTCTCCTTCTGCTTAGTATAATTTTACTTTATTTTCTGAACACTAGTTGCCTCCCTATTTTGAGGCCTTTTTTTTTTTTATTTAAGAACAATGGTTACCTCTTTGTTTTGAGGTTTATAATGCTTTAGCACTTTTCTCTGAAATGTTTACTCTAGTCGAGCTTTTGTTTATCAGTGCCTTCTCACATGATTAAGGTCTTTTTGTAGAAGTACTTACACCTTTGATTGTGGTGATCCTATACTTAAATAATTTTTTACTTCGTTTCTCGTGAAGTTTTTTTTTTTTTTTTTTTTTTTGACATTGGTGAATCTAAACTTGTCATCGATAGATTGAGTCTTTATCTTATGATTTAAACTTGCCGTTGATAGACTGAGTTTTTATCACAAGTCTTATGATTTAAGCTCGTCATTGGTTGATTGAGTTTCTCCATGAGTTATATGATTGAAACTCATCATTGATAGATTGAGTTTTTACCGTGACTTATATGATTTAACTTGTCGTTGGTAGACTGAGTTTTTATCATGAGTTTTATGATTTAAACTTGTCATTGGTAGACTGAGTTTTTACCATGAGTTTTATGATTTAAACTCATCGTTGGTAGATTGAGTTGTTAACATAACTTTTATGATTTAAACTCGTTGTTGGTAGACTGAGTTGTTACCATGAGTTTTATGATTTAAACTTGTCGTTGGTAGACTGAGTTGTTACCATGACTTTTATGATTAAAACTCGTCGTTGGTAGATTGAGTTTTTACCATGAGTTTTATAATTTAATTCATCATTGGTAGACTGAGTTGTTACCATGACTTTTATGATTTAAACTCGTCATTGGTGGACTGAGTTTTTACCACAAGTTTTATGATTTAAACTCATTGTTGGTAGACTGAGTTTTTACAAGGTTTTTCACCAACATGCTTGCTTTGGGTGGCCCGTTACTAGACTTGTAGAGTATAGACTTAGCCTTTAAAAAGAAATGGCATAGAGACGCCTTATTTGCTTTTATTCACCTTTGCTTACAGAAGTATTACAAAGGCAAAACACAACAAAACAAAAGAAATGCTAGTTTAATAAAGGAAAAAGTGCTAGAAATAGGAAATTCTTGTAAGTGAAATAAATTCTCACTTATCTGCCAGAGAGTAAGACGAGGTGCTCCATGGACGCCGGCACTTTTACTGATAATACTTCTTGAGGTGCTCTGCATTCCATGGACAAGGTAGGGATTTTCCATTGAGATCTTCTAAGTAATAACTTCCCCTTCTAGAGTAGCGAATGATCTTATACGGACCTTCCCAATTGGGACCCAATTTTCCCTAAATTGGATCTTTGGTGGTTGATAGGCCAAAAACGAATTAACCCCTTGTGAAGAATTAATTGATTAATTAGCCAAGTTTATTAATTAATCAAATTAACATGCAAATGCGTGGTAGCACAAACAAATCACCAACAAACTAAAGTATGCAGCAGAAAATAAATTGATAAGGTGATTTGTTTACGAATGGGGAAAACCTACACGGCAAAAATCCCACCGGATGATTTTAAGGTCACCACTCCCGAGATCCACTATTATCACAACAAACGGTTACAAGTAAAGGAATCCTAGTACCTTATACCAACCTAAGTTGAACCCTTACCCTAATACCTAATTGGACTTGTTTTGTAGTGACAATCTCTCCTTGTAATGCACGGCTCCTAGTATGTGACTAACCAATTGCGTGGATCCCAATACGGTACTTTAATCACCAACTAGAGAAGGTTATTGGCTGTAAAGTTCTTCAGTTCATCACGCGATGAAGATTGAGAAGCTCATTGGTTACAAAACCCTACGGTGCACAAACACAGCAGCTTCTTCACAAGAAAGATGAATTATGGCAAATTCTGTCTTCAATCACAATTTGCTTGAACAAACTTTGCTCAATACTTGTACAACTTGCGTCACCTTTGATGGCCCTTAAAATAATCATTTTATATGTCTAGGGTTGTGAGAAAAGAAAATTCAAACATACAATCATGGATTGGAGTCAATGTAGAACTGAAACTCTGTTTTTTCATAAACCTCGACAGATGCCTATCCGTAGAGCTGCTGTCGAGCCATGGGCTGGAACAACTCTTTAAGGCTCAATAGATGGCTAGTTGTCGAGTTTTAATGACAAGCACTTTTCAGACTTGAATCTTGGACAGACTTGCATGGCTTTAACACTTAAACTTGAAACAAGGTTTATTGAAACATTAAACACATCCTAGATCTACCCAATTACAAGTAAAATACGTTTTATCAAAATATTAGCCAATTATATAAAATAGTGACATATGTTCCTAACAAGTGAATCACATATGTCCTAATAGTGGCCTGTGAGATTTTTTGTAGTACTATATCTCTAGGATTAAATCTTTTCAGCTTCACCCTTTGGTCTTGGTACTTTTGTCATCTTTTGATGGTACAAGGCCATCCTTTGAGCTGCATCATCTCTGACCTCAGGTAGGCAATCTAGAGCAAGCTTTAATCCTTTGTTGTTACTACAGTTGTCATAATATGTTCGTCTGAGACTTGACATCCCAACTTTGATGGGAATCACTGCTTCAGTCCCAAATGCTAGTTTGAAGTGTGTTTCTCCTATTGGTGTCCTTACCCATCATTCTGTAGGCCCACAGGACTTCTAGAAGCTCTTCAGGCCATGCTCCTTTTGCCCTCTCAAGTCGAGCTTTGATTAGTTTGAGCAAAGTTCGATTTATGACTTCCGTTTGGTCATTAGCTTGTGGGTGCCCTAGGGAGGAATAATGGTTCTTGATCCCCACCTCCTTACAAAAATCTTTAAACTTGTTACTGTCAAATTGTCATCCGTTGTCAAAGATAATCACCCTTGGGATCCCAAATTGACAGACGATGCTCTTTTAGATGGAGTGTTGTATTTTGGCCTTTGTGATGACTGCTAAAGGTTCTGCTTCCACCTACTTTGTGAAATAATCAATAGCAACAACCAAGAGTTTGACTTGCTTTTTACCTGGTGGTAAGGGGCCTACAATGTCAATCCCTCCATGTTGAGAATGGCCATGGGGATGAGATATTCGTCAAGTGCTCCGCTAGAACATGTTGCATATTTCCAAACCACTGGCATTTGTTACATCTCTGAATGACCTGGACGGCATCCTTCTACATGGTCGACCAAAAATATCCTGCTCGAACTACTTTCCCAACAAGTGATCATGGGCTCGAATGATTTTCACAGACTCTTTCATGGATCTCTCATAGCACGTATGTGGCATACTCGAAACCTGGACACTTCAAGTAGGGTTGGGAAAACCCCCCTCATGTACAGTTCATCATTCAAAATTGTGAATCTGGACGACCTTACTTTGATCTTCCTAGCCTTTGACGGGTCTAGTAGGAGTTTCCCATCTCTGATGTAAGCAAGGATTGGGTCCATCCAGCTGCTCATTGATTGGACATAAATGACATCCAACCCTTCTATACTTGGGATGATTTGCACTTCCATGTATAGCATTGGTCGTCCTGTGTCACTGTTGAATGAGGCTAGCCTAGCCACCTTATCTGCTTTGAAATTTTCCTCCCTTGGTACTTGGCTAATCCTGACATCATCAAAGTTAGAAACTAGCTGACTGGTTAGTTTTAAGTACTTTTCATCCTATCTTCCTTCGCTTCATACTCGTTAGTTATTTTCCCTACCTCCAACTTTGAATTTGTATTCAACTTCAAGTTTCTGATTCCCAAGGCCTTTGCTACCCTTAAACTGGTAAGCACTGCCTCATATTTCACTTCATTATTTGTCACTAGAAACTGAAGCTAGACCCAGTATTTGAGAATGTCTTTCTCAAGAGAGAGAAGGATCACGCTTGCACCCCCAACACCTGCAGCTGACGGCCCATCAGCTTATACCGTCTAGTATTCTACCTCTGGGTCAAGTTCTGTCATGGTGAACTCTACGACAAAGTCAGCTAATGCTTGAGCCTTGATTGTAGTTCGTGACTTGTAGTCGATGTCAAATTAACTTAGTTCAATAGCCCATTAGACCATCCTTCCTGTAGTACGGGCCTGCTTATGGCTTTTAGAATGGGTTTTTCCGTCATGACAAAGATAGTATGAGCCTGGAAGTATGGACAAAGCTTTCGAGATGCAACGATTAAAGAAAAAACCATCTTCTCTATCCTTAGGTATATTGCCTCGGCACCTTAGAAGGCCTGGCTTGTATAATAAATTGGCCTCTAAACTTTGAGCTCTTCTCGGATCAATGCCGAGTTGACGGCTGTTTGTGATACAACCAAATAAAGGAAAAGATCTTCCCCTTTTATAGATGGACTTAGGAGCGGTGGTTTAGACAATTACTCCTTGAGGCTCTAGAAAGCCGCTTCACACTCTTCCGTCCACTGGAAAGTTTGCTTTAGTGTTTTGAAAAATGGGAGGCACTTATCTGTAGCCTTGGAGATAAACCTATTCAGGGCTGTAACCCATCTAGTTAGTCTCTGTACTTACTTCACGTTTCTCGGTGGCGTCATGTCGAGTATGGCCTTAGCTTTTTCTGGGTTGGCCTCAATTTCTCGTTGGGAAACCATGAACCCAAGAAACTTGCCCGATGAAACTCTAAATACACATTTTGCCGGCTTTAGCTTCATCTGATATTTCCTCAGAATATCAAAAGTCTCCTTGAGATCATCCAGATGTGAATCTGCCCTCTTGCTCTTGACAAGCATGTCATCCACATAAACTTCCATGTTTTTGCTTATTTGTTTGCTGAACATCTGATTCACCAACCTCTAGTAGGAAGCCCCTGCATTCTTTTGTCCAAACAACATGACCTTGTAGTAGAATAGCCCCTGCATTTGGTCTTCCTTGTTGATGCGAATCTAGTTATAACCTGTAAATGCATCCATGAAAATTAGCAACTCATGACCAGCCATGTAATCTACTAGTTGATCAATCCTAGGGAGGGAGAAACTGTCTTTTGGGCAAGCGTTGTTGAGGTCCGTGAAATCAAAGCACATTCACCATTTCCCATTGGACTTCTTGACCATGACAACATTGGCAAGCCACTTAGGATAGAAGACCTCTCGGATGAAACCAGCAGTTAAGAGCTTTTCTACTTCTTTCATGACAGCCTTATTCCTTTCGGGGGCGAAGACCCTTCACTTTTGTGGACGGGCTTCTTCGTTGAATTAACATTCAATCGATGCTCTATCACCTTACTATCTATACCTGGCATATCCTTATGGGTCTAGGCAAAGACATCTATGTTCTTCTTCAGGAATTCTACTATCTTCTCTTTTATTGGCGAATCAATGTCCCCACCTATCTTGTTGACTTTTGAAGGATCCCCCTCCACGAATTCTACATCTTCTAGATCCTTAGAAGGCTTTTCGGGCTTCTTCTCGACCATCCAAGTGTGATTCTCTTTGGAGGCTAACATTGCCTCGTAGCATTCTTGGGCCAACAGCTGATCTCCATGTATTTCTTCAATCCTGTGTGGGGTTGGGAACTTTACTTTGAGGCAGTAAGTTAAGGTTGCAGCCTTGAGTCGATTTAGTGTCGGTCGTCCAAGGATCATTGTATGACAAAGGATAATCGATGATAAAAAAGTCCACCTTTTTTGTTATCTGAGTTGGGTGCATCCCTATTGTGACTGAGAGTGAAATGATGCCTTTTGGGTAGATTCCATCTCCACTAAAACTGACCAAAGGTGACTTGAATGGCCGAAGCCATTTAGGGTCTAATCTCAGTTGTTGATATGCCGTAATGTACATGATATCAGCCGAACTCCCATTATCAACCAATACCCTTCTTGTATTGAAGCCTTCTATTTCCAACATGATAACGAGGGGGTCGTCATGTGGCTACTTGATTCCGCTAGCATCTCATTCAAAAAAAGTTATGTCGTCATTGTCTGAACGTCGGTACTTTGCAGGGGGATGCGGACGCTATTAACTTGTCTCTGATAGGCCCTCCTCAAGGACCTGTACAATCCTCTTGACATTGGTCCACCAATTATCATCCTTATTTCCCCCACTGCTTGCTTTGGGTGATCTCGTCCGTTATCCTTATTGTTGTTGTGAGACTTGTCTTTTACCCTTGATTGAGACTGGTGGTCTCTTTTGGCAAACTTCTGAAGTTTCCCCTTCTGGACCAGTTCCTCAATCTGCTCCTTCAAATCACGACACTCGTTAGTGTAATGGCCATGATCTTTGTGGAAATGATAGTATTTCTTTAGGTCTCGTTTTTTGGAAGACGAACTCAATGGCTTCGGCCATTTCAATCCAGGTTCATCCTTGATATGCATCAAGATCTTATCTATAGGCATTACTAGTGGAGTGAAGTTCAACCTCTTCTTTGAAGATTTCGGGCTACTCTTGCTGGACTTGGTTTCGAATGAATGATCATTTTAATCTTTCTTCTTACCCTGGGAGTCACTGGTTTCATCATTCTTCCATTTGCCAGTCAATCCCTTAGCAGTCAGTGCATCCTCCCCATTCATATGCTTCAGAGCTTTGAACAACAAATCTGTCATAGAATTTGGTGGCATATTTCCCAACGAGAAGACGAAATTAGGATTTTTTAGCCTAGCTTGGAAAGTCATCATAATAACCTAATTGTTAGCCTCATCAATTTTAAGAACGGCTTTATTGAAACGCTTCACATAATCTCTCAAGCTCTCCCCTTCTTGCTGCCTTATAGTTAGCAAGTAAGACGTAGGCCTTTTATGGCGCTAACCTCCAATGAAGTGCCAGAAAATCGAGTCGCTTAGCTATTCAAAGTTTGCAATTGACAATGATGGCAGTTTACTGAACCACACTCTGCAGCTCCTCTAAGTGTGGCAAGAAAAGACCTACATATTACCTCATCCAGAGTCTGCTGGAGATTCAGGATTGTCTTGAAAGCCCCTATATGGTCAAGGGGGTCTTTTGTTCCATCATAGAATTTTAGCTGCGGGAGGCAAAACTTAGGAGGTAAGGGGCATTCCAGAACAGTGAAAGGTGAGTCTATTCTTTTAAGCATGCCATCAAGGTTCATGGTTGTTTTCCCCTTCATGGCGTTCTTCACCTTGTCTAGCTCCCTCCTCAAGCTTTGCATCATCTGATCATTACCGTGCGTCGATTGCTCAGTATGTTCAGAGGTATCCCTGCCCCTGCTATTCTCGAGGTTGTTAGCTTCCTCGTTGTGTCGGCTGTGGCTACATCCCAGGAGAGAAGTGTTGCATCCTTTAGGATGTGCAGGACACTTTAGGTCCTCATTCTGTTTCATTAGCTCTTGCACATTAGCAGTCAATGCTTGAATTTGCTGAGCCATAACCACTGGATTCGAGGGTGCTGTTGTAGTTGAATCCATTGATTTCAAGGAACTTTGTTGATAGAGATATAGTGACTTACGTCAAGATCCCTACAGACAGTGCCAAACTGAGGGACCACAGAATCACCTCGTTAGTATGTTCCTTGTCGAAGCTGATGGATGAGCTTTGGTACCTGTTGAGAAAACAAGGAATAAAAGTAAAGGACAACGGAGTGGTGCCAGCCAAAGGCTCTTCGATGCTTAAATTAGATAATCCATTTTTCTTAGCCAAAGAATCTCTAGTACATGCTTCGTAATCAGATGTTTCATGATCCACTTACCTAAGCTAGTTGGCTTTATATAGCCTAGCCTTGAGTTAATGCATTTGCTCGTTGCACTTGGAGTGAATTATGGCATTGATGGCAATGAAGTCTCTCTTTGAATAGATGTCTGTAATGCCCAAGCAGCTCATTAAGGCCATTGTAATAACTTTCTTGCCATTTCCCAATTATTAGTAGGTTTAATGGAGTTTATTTCTGCCTTTAATGCGTTTGTTTCTGTCTTTCGTAATGACGATCAAAATGTGCTTACAGTCGTCCATATTGATAGATGACCATTTACTCACATATTCGTCACATTCAATCCAACTTGGGTTTGCATCAAGTTGTGTTAGGGTACAAGTGAGTGGAATTTCAATTTGTTCTTCAAATAAATAGAAATCTTCATAAACTATTTATTTATTTATTTTTAATTCCTTCATGACTTGTATGATAATTTCTAAATCTTAGGTAACATAATATTCTTTTTTTTTCTTTCTTAATTTTCTTTTGAGAGGTAACATAATATTCTAGTGTCAAATGATTGTTAAAAGAAAAATTACATTATATGAGTTTAAGTTACACCTTGTATAACTTCTGTAAAGTTACACATTTTTTATACCATAGATTTCTAAGAGATCTAATGGTTAAAAAAGACATCATTAAATGTTATTACTTTCCACTTTTATCTCTCTCCTTATTTATTGTTTTTTACTTGATTAAAGGACACTTGTCATTTTCAACAACCTATTCATCCTAAAAAAGAAATTAAATAGATATTTGATGATAAAATTAAATTATTTTAAATAAAATTTATACAATTATATATACAATTGAATTTAAAAGTAATCTACTGCTTTTTATTTCAATAAGAAAGATTTACAATTGAATTATATATACAATTGCTTCACACTCCATCGTTGTCTTCTTCTTCTATCTCTCTCTCTCATATGCCAGGACCTCCGTGAAAGCTCTTATTATGTGTTCGACGAAAAGAAAAACTGAGAGCTTTACAATATATGCTTTTGAGATTGAGTCTTGACATGAGTTGGTTGGAGACAACACACTTGTACAAGTGAATTGATGTAAGGTTTTTATATACAAATTTCATTGAATAAAATTAGATGTCTTTTATAAGGATTTCTGTGCCACTAGAAATTTAGAGGAAAGAAAATATTTTGAAAGACCAGTACAGTAAAAAGAGAAATACCGGGATGTTCAAGTCCAACTACAATTGCAATTGACATGCATAATCCATCCAAATAGTCACTTCCAGTCTGAGTTAATGGCTATGCAAATGGGCAGTCCTGTCTAGTGGCTTGTTGTGGATTCGAAGTTGTCTTCGTCTTCTTCTTCTGCAATTTTTTTTTTCCTTGCTTTATCTCTCGCTGTAATGGTTTAAGAGTTCTAAAATATCTAAACTTCTAATGAATAAAGGGAGAGAGAAAATAAAATGCCAATATTAAATGAGTGAGCTGACTTTTTCATAGCATTAAATATTTAATAATGACATAATTATTAGTAAATTTTTAACCATTAGATCTTTTGCAAATTAATGATCCAAAAAAAGTATAACTTATACAAGGTGTAACTTTTTTTTTTGATTACTATACAAGGTGTAACTTAAATCCATTATTATTATTATTTTTTTTTTCTTTTTAGAAGCAAGTAATCAATATTACATTAAACCAATATACTTGTACGCATATGAGTTATGGTTAATAAATAAAAGGACGACAAATTAATTAGAAGTTGGACCGCCGTGACTGCTTAGAGTCTTAGACTTTCCTACGACTTTCTTAGACATTCCAGTTTTTGACGTGTATTTAAGAATTAATTATGCCAAGTTGTTCCCATAAAATAAAAAAAATAAAATAAAATAAGCCAAGTTGTGCTATCATATTAAAAAGCAAATAATAATAGTAATAATGATAAAAATAAAGCTAAGCTGCCAACCCCACGACTCCTCTTTTGTTGTCATCCTTATAGACGTCAATTTTGTAGCGCATTGTCTTTCCCTGTGGCGGCTATCTTTTGTAACGTTACAATTAATATCTAATCTCGCAGTGTGTGTGTTTGGCGTAGAGAGGCCATTCTCATTTATTTGTGCTTTTTCTCTTCTTCTTCTTTTTTTTTTTTTCTCCCCCTCCTTTTTTTTGACTAAATTAAAGATGACATTAATTATTTTGATTTTATCTCTTAAAATTTAAATTTGACATTTCTCGAAGTTTTAAAATAAGTCTTTTTTTTCATATCTGATAATGATGTAGCTGTTAACCTGAATTTTGCGCATGTACTAGTTGAATTGGCATCTCTTCATGCACAAAGTGCTTGGGGGTCTAAGGGGAAAGGGTTCGAACTACATAGTTAACAGTATATTGTAATTATTTCTCAAAAAAAAATAGCCAAAAAAAACTATGGTCTTAACTCTTAAAAAGCCAAACCGTTAAGGAAATCATAAAATTGAGATTCAAAGTTTTATGGTTGATCAAGGTTCAACCAGAGGACAAACCATGTGATGTAATAATTAATTTAATAATAAAAAATTAATTAATTAAATTGACTAAAATAGTGTGCAGTATTCGAAGTTGTGACATACACATCATCCCTTATTCTAGTAGAATTTGCTCTGAAGTTATATATAATGAGTTTGATAGACGGGAATCAGGTATGTACTATGTAGTACATGATATTAACAAGTATATTTTATTTGTTTAAATTTGCAATTTTTTTTTTTTTTTTAAAATTGCGCTCAATGGAATAGCTAAAATAGGGAAGTAGAAACCATATGGCCCACATCATTGAGAAAAAAAATATTAATTTTATGGTTTTTTTATTTATTTTTCCAAATTAACTGTTTACTCATATTTTAATTAAAGATTAAGCAGACTTTTTTTAGAGAAAAAGATTAAGAAAATGATAATGGATGAATGTTATTTAATGAAATATCGTCATAGAGATTGATTAACTTTGATAGGAGGTGCTAAATTATTTTTCTAAAATATATTTTGTACATCTTTATAGCAAATTAAATAATTTTTATACATTCATTTGAGTTAAAAAATATATATAATATGTTAAATTGGATAATTCTATGTACAATATATTCATGCATTATGACTAATATATAAATGCATAATTTGGCTCTCTTAACTACGCTCCTTCCTACATATAAGATCTCCCTTTGCATTTGATTGCTTTGTTGATGTTAATGAGCTATCCCGTCCGCTACTCCATTAGCTTCGCGGCCGCAAATATGCTAAAGTGAAATGGTGGATAATGGTTAGAAATTGAGTTTAACCAATTTTAAAATTTAGGATGGAGTTTGTTTGGAATTGCATATATCTATAACCCCTATTCCAAGCGAACTGTAATCCAAAACGAATAGCCCATAGTTTGGTGACCATACTATTTGTAATTTAAATATATGTAAAGAGAAGCCCACAAATCCAATTCACGTGCATGCATGTCTCAAACTATTGGCTTGTATAATTCGGTCTGAGTGGTTCTCAAAATTTTATTTACTTTCTAGTCAGCTTAGTTTGTAATCATCCTAATACTTATTAATTGTTTCTATGTTCTTTGAACAACCAGCAACAAATGTCACGTTTGTCAATTTCATAGTTGAATATATCCTTTCCATTCCCTAGTTTCTTAGGTCCTTTTTGACTGCATATCCAAAAGCGCCAAAGGCTAATGACCCACAAAACCTCTCTCTCTCTCTCTCAAGCAACTTCCAAGAAAGAGGGAATTCACATATCTTAATAGCATATTAGTATAGATTCCAGACTGAGTATGTATATAAAGTGATAAAGGTTAATCTAAGTATTTCCAGATCAGTGAAAATGACAATACAAACAGATATTATTGGAATATCTCAAGCATGCGCACCAGAGTTATGCAATGAATCGGGGCCGAACTTCATTCTTCCTGACACAGCCAAAAGACCTAACCTTGATTTTGTTGTCCCCACAAAAACAGGCATATATATAATATTATGCTTTGACGTAACAGTGAGTCAAATCCTATAATATACGTGACGGCTTGAAATATTCATTAGGAACCTTTTGTTCTAACATAATGATCTATTGCCACATTCAGCAAACTAAACTGTAATAACTGCGAAGCAAGTCAAAGTCCTTTCAAAACTTAAGAAAGAAAAAATAGTAGCGGGTTAATCCCACGTTAGAAAATGAGGGTGAGTTAAAGAGATTTAAAATTTGTGTCGTGTATCTAAGAGTTAAGTCATTTTAGATATACATTACTGTAAGTTTTTTAAAAAAAAATTATTCTCTCTCTCCATGTGTGTTAAAAATAATACTTTATATTCTAAAAAAAAAAAAAAAAAATTAGGGTGTTGAATACAATTTTTTTTTTTTTTTTTTTTAAATTTAAGTTTTGGATATACATTGTAAAATGTATTCATCATTTGGGTAAATAGCCCGCTTAGTTGTCAATTAAGCGGTTGATTTTGTCGGTGGGGTGAACATTTCAAATAAAGGTTTTGATTGCAAAATTTTACAATACAGAATGCACGTTACAAATGTTTAATTCTATGATGTAAGGTTGATGATTCTAATTTATCCGTAAACAGATCAACGATAATCATTTCATCCGTTGGCACTTTTTCTTTCCATGTGAGAGAAAGATATATGTGGTAAAATATTTGGGGCCACAATTCTACAATACACAAAACCAAAGCCCTACTGAATTTATGGAAGTGTTTTGGCACACGGTAATCTTTCAGCAATCTTGGGAACGTTGATACCTTGTTAAAAAGAAACGTTCTACTTGATTAAAAAAAAAAGGTCTGAATTTGATAAGAATGAGGTGAAAAATTCATGTTTTACACTATCTAATAAGATTACCACATCAATTTTTTATTTAAAACTTAATAGTAAATAACATTTTAATAATTTTACGGTTAAGTTGGATTTTCAAATAGGTATTAGAATTGATTGAGTGTAATTGTGCATATTCTTTAATATGTAATATGATGATGTAGTGTGTTGAAATTAGAGGGGTAAAACTTGAGTTTTACATCACACCCTTATAGAATTTAATCTCTAAAAAAAAATGTAACATAAATCTAAAGATATTTTGAGAATAATAAATAATTTTTATATAATATTTTGAGGAATAAACCAAACATAAGAATATCATAATCCTTGAAAATCTTAGTAGATTTTTAATCTCATCAAGATTTGAATTGATCCATTTCTAGGGAACTTGAATATAGAAGGTATAATCATTTGAGTTTCTTAGAAGTGGATGGGGTGATTTATGAGGAAGGAGCAAAAGTGGCTACTCAGGTAGTTCAATTTTATAAAAATCTGTATCAAGAGCCCGAAGAGTGGAGACCTTTTGTAGAAGGTCTAGAGTTTGATCAAATTGGGGATTTGGAGAGGGGCTGGATGGAGAGGAGGTTTGAGAAGGACGAGATAATATCAATGGCTAGAGATATGGAAGGGGATAAAGCTCCAGGTCCAGATGGCTTTTCTATAGCCTTTTTCCATCATTGCTGGAGAGTTGTAGAAAGTGATGTTTTAGCAGTTTTTGAAGAGTTCTATCAGCACTGTAAGTTTGAGAAATCCCTAAATGCTACCTTTATTGTTTTAATCCCTAAGAAGAATGATACCTTTAACATTCGAGATTTTAGACCTATCAGTTTGGTAGGGAGCATGTATAAGATCTTGGCCAAGGTTTTGGCTAATTGATTGAAAGTGGTGTTAGATCAACTGATATCTGAATCTCAGAATAGTTTTGTGGGAGGTAGAAAAATCCTTGATTTTGTTCTCATTGCTAATGAGTGTGTTGTCAGTCGAATGAAGAGTAAGATTCCTGTGGTGATATGTAAGTGAGAAATTCTGAAAGCATATAACAATGTGAATTGGGAGGCACTTCTAAAGTTGATGAAGAAAATGGGCTTTGGGGAGAAATGGTGCAGCTGGATTCGAACTTGTATATCTACAGTGCAATTTTCTATGTTAGTCAATGGGTCTCCAGCTAATTTCTTTGGTAGCTCTAGAGGTTTTAGACAAGGGGATCTATTGTCTCCCATGTTATTTTTAGTTATGATGGAGGTGTTTAGTAGGATGGTGAAGAGAATGGAGGGGGCAAGATTACTTGGTGGCTTTAGGGTAGATGGTAGGAGGGGCAAAGAGGAATGTGTTTCGCATTTGCTATTTGCGGAAGATACTATTTTATTTTGTGAGGCAACGGTGGAGCAAATCCTACATGTTTGATTGTTGCTACTTTGTTTTCAGGCTGTGACCAGTTTGAAGGTTAACGTAGCTAAGAGCGAAATGGTTCCTATAGGAGAGGTAAATAACATGCATGCTTTGGCAGAGATATTGGGTTCTAGGGTTAGGGCCCTGCCAATGACTTATCTTGGTATGTCGTTGGAGGCATCTCATAAGTCCCCCTCTTTTTGGAACCCTATATTAGAAAAAATTGAAAGAAAGTTAGAAGAGTAGAAAAAGTTGTATTTGTCAAAAGGTGGTAGACTGACATTGCTTAAAAGCATGCTATCTAGCCTCCCTACTTATTTCTTATCTCTATTCACTATTCCTTCACATGTGGCGAACAAAATTGAGAAGCTGCAAAGGGACTTCTTATGGGGTGACTCATTTGTTGGGTTAGGATAAGGTGTGTATGCCTATTGCTAAGGGCGGTTTGGGTACTAGGAAATTGACCACTTTCAATAAAGCCTTACTTGGAAAGTGGCTTTGGGGTTTTAGGATCGAGGAGAATAGGCTTAGGAGGAGGGTGGTAGCTTTGAAATTTGGGGAAGAATGGGGACCCGGGGGGGGGGGGTGTTGGACCTCTAAGTTGAGAAGGGGTGTTTATGGGTGTGGTTTGTGGAGAAGTATTTAGATGGGTTGGGAAGTGTTGCGCCAATATGCCCAGTTTAAGGTTGGGGTGGGGGATAGAGTGAAATTCTGGACAAATAGGTGGTGTGGAGATCTTCCTCTCTATTTGGCTTTTCTGATCTTGTACAATTTTGCTGCAAGCAAAGAAGCTTTTGTAGAAACATCTTTGATGTGCCAAGGAGCAGGAAATAAGAGAACTTGGGATGTTCGTTTCATTCGGGGTCCTAATGATTGGGAGGTAGATGTGATGGACGATTTCTTTCAATTCTTGGCATCCAATTTACCTTTGGTGACTAATGGCGATCGTATGAGGTGGAAATTGACAAAGAATGGGGATTTTACTATACGCTCATATTATCATAAGTTACATGGTTCTTCATCCATTGTTTTTCCATGGAAAGGTATTTGGAAGGTTAAGGCACCCCGGCGTGTCTCTTTTTTTGTTTGGATAGCGGCTTGAAATAGGATTCTCAAAGGAGATAATTTGAGGCTTAAGGGCTTCAACTTCGTTGATTGGTGTATTATGTGTCGTTGTTGTGGGGAGATAGTGGATCATTTGTTGTTATATTGTGGAAAGGTTTATCGGTTGTGGTGCTTTGTCTATAGAACCTTTGGGATTTCATGGGTCCCCTCATGTACGGTGTTAGATCTTCTTTTTGGCTGGTGGAATTGGTTGGGGAAACATTCTTCTCACATTTGGAATTTAGTCCCATTGTGTTTGATGTGGTGTATTTGGAAAGATCGTAATCGGCGGACATTTGAGGATTTGGATAGATCCGATAACCAAATGCTTTCTCTTTTCTAGTTCCCTTTTTGATTGGGCTAGGGCTTAGGGACTCACATCTAGTGATTCTCTTCTTTTATTCCTTAGCTCTCTTCTTCTTTGTTATTAGTGTTTTTTTTTTTTTTTTTTGCTCTTCTATCTCTTCTTGTTCTTTGGGTTTGCTAGTGCTTGTTTGCTTTTAGCAGTTTGTTGAATATACATGTTTCTTACCTATAAAAAAAAAAAAGGAAATTTGAATAATATTTTTGAGCATTAGATTAGATTTTTAATTATATTTCCAACCTTCCAGATTCTCATGTATCACATTCTTTGGAATCTAGATGTGGGTAAAGTTATGTCTAAAATTTAATTTGTATTGACCAATTTCCAATGAATATTTGTAAGCTAAATTTATATTAGATTTTCTATATTGTAGATGAATTACTAATAAAATTACTCATTAACTTGGTTTGTAATGCTTAAATATAATTGTAGTTAGCATCATAATGTTTTTTTTTTTCAAATATTAGTTATAAAATTTATTTTTAATTTTTATTTACTTAGCATGTTTTATTTTCTTTTTAAAGCTCTAAATATTTAGTTATTTTTGTAGGCGGTTTAACTTAATTTCATGTTGCATGTATAACATATATGCACTTTTATATATATTAATTAATGAAGTAAAAGAGAGTATAACTTCAGATAAAATAAAATAATGTAAAATAATATATGTAGTCAATTCTAACACGTATGTTAAATATCTGTAATTGACCAAAAAATAAAATAAAATTTGAGACTAAAGTTTGGTGGTGTTGTTGTATATATATATATATAACATGGAAACAATACAGGTCCATACCAAGTTGTCTTGAGTGCTAACCCATCAAAGAGTAATGGAATAGCCGATAGGAATAACAACTCCTTTTACCCGGGTTCGTTTCTAACCCAATTTAGTCTGACATGACTGGCAAAATTGCAACCGACTTGCTTGGGTTTGATTAAGAACTACCCGACTTGAAGTTGAATGTTCAGGCAAATGAGGTAAAAAACACCCAACAAGTGATTCATATTCTAATTTTTTTTACAAGTTTATTACAATAATTATGTAAATTTACATTAACACTATTTATTTTACATTTTATTTTTTATTTTACGTATCTTAAGGATAAAAGAAAAAAGTGGATGATGATAGTTTTATTTAAAGAAATAAAACGATTAAAATTTTATACTTTGATGATGAAAAATTATTATTAAGAAAAAGTAAGTTCTTGTAATAAAATTAGAAAAAAAAAAACATATATATATATATATATATATGTAAATGGTCCAAGGAGGAAAAGCAACCATCCAAATAGTCAAAGAAACCCACATGTTTCTTTGACATTTCGTTCAGGAGACTATGACAAGATAGTTTTTATTTTATGTGTGTGTTATATATATATATATATATATATATATATATATATATAAATATATATATATATATATATTTTTTTTTGGGCACTTTGCTTTTGCAAGTTGTGACTTGTGACCAATAAGCAAGCCCTCCGACGTCTCTTACTATAATACTATTCTTAATTCTCAGGCTATAGTCCATATTTGATCTATTTTGTTTTCCCTCAAAAACTTTTAATTTCGTTATCACTAAATTTTTAATTGATTTCCTTTTGTTTAAGAGGGGAAAAATCTTTTTTCCCCCCTTAAACAAAAGATTTTTCCCCCCTTAAACAAAAAAAAAAAAAATCTTTTGTTTAATTCTTAATTATATGATTTCATTCAATATAATCTTATTACTTAAATATATTTTTGGTTTCATGATTTCTTAAATTTAATTGTATTAGATCTAACTAATATTTCCCAGAATTAGGATGATTTACTATTAATTCTTAATTAAATTTATGTAGGTCCAAGATTTTTATTTATTTATTTATTATTTATATTTTTATATAGATAACTTGGTTGTTGATATTGAAAAGAAAATTACTAAGAACTTTAGAACAAGTTTTACATGCACCTGATAATTTTAGTTCTCTAAAATTGAGATAGCTATTATTTTAATTAGAGTTATTTAATTTTTGTACTTTTATTTTCTTTTACACCTACATAGTATCTCTAGATAAATTGAGAAAATATAGGTAAAAAGTATTTAAATTTTTTTTCAAAATCTTTAATTAAATTTGTTAAACACCTTTTTTTACACATCTATTGATTTATAAAATACTTTATTTGCATCTTGAACTATATTCACAAATATTTATACTATGGTATGTAAAAGGAAAATATATTAATTAATTACTATATTTTAGATCATTAGAAAAAAAAGAAAAAAAAAAATCTGATGCCGACTCTACAAAGCAACGAGTACAATTTCTAGATGGATAAGTTCTGGCAAGTTCAATGATAGTGAAAACTATTTTCCGTTGAATCTATAGCTAGTGCATCAACTTAATTAGATGCATTCATTTGAATTATTATAAATGATCATTCTTTCTTATTTTTTAAAGATGGGCTAAACACTTGCCTCTTTTTCAATTGAACTTATGATAATATAAATTATTTGAACATTGTTGAAAGTTCCAGAAGCCATTCCCAAAGTGGAGTATATGCATGCAAGATTGTCAATGTTCATAAATCTGTGTGTACAAAAGAAAATATATAAAGTAAGTTCTTTTGTTTTTGTTTGGTAAGTAAGAAAGAATAAAGTAACTTAAAGAAATAAAGATACATACATGCACTTGCTTTGCTTATTGTTAAAACCGCACGAGGGCAAATGATTTTATATATATAAATAAATAAATTTTAATTAACTGTAATGGATAAGGGCTTTGCTTAATCTTTCCAACCCAGTATCTTATAAAGCAACAATACAATTTTGAAGATCGAAGAACTCACTATCAATGATGATGAAAAAAGACAAAAAAATTTGGACACGTTGAAGGCCTGCAACATTTTGTGATGTGATAAATAGAATGGATCTAGAGCTACCTTTCTCTGCCAATTGTTCAAATATTCATGAGTATACGGATTCATGCACCATGCCCAGAAGTGCTCAGATTCCATGGCCCCATTGCCAAACAAAAAAAAAAAAAAAAAAAACTTGGTCATTACATCACAAACATGTTACAACTTGGCTTAGCACCAAACCGAAAGTGTCATAAAAATTTGTACACCTAATTTGACCCTATTTATGATTTATCCCCTGAACTAAGTATACTTTTTATTTTGCTGGAAAGCTAGAAAGCTAAAAGTATATATATACTTTCACAAAAAACAAAATGATTAATAACTTGCTAGTATAGCCCACCATTGACAGCCATGGTCTAGAATATCTCCTAGAGGCTAGAGCTAACTAGCTAGAGTTTTTCTATGCCGAAAATTTTGAATTGAATTTAAATTCTTTTCATACTACACATCTATAGGGTTTAGCGTGTACCTGTGTGTAAGAGCAAGTGGAGAACTCTGTACAATATTGTTGTTGCACTAAAATGACAAAATAGAAACACTGACTGTTAATCGCGTGACTGCGCCCCAATGAAAGGTAAAAGATTGAACACAAGAAAATGTAAAATTGGTCTCAAACACAACAAATTTGACAACAAATTTGACACTAATGTGGTATTTTTAATGATAAGTTAAAAAGTAGTATCAGTAGTAGGTCTAAACAAGAACTAGTAATCTTAACTGATGTGAAAAATATTGTTAAATTTTTTTTGTGCCAGTGGCATTTACAGTAAAAGCGTGCCCTTTGTTCGGATATACTAATAATGGCGAGGAAAAATTTGAGCTGGAACCTATAAATGACCATGTACCATGAATCGTCCATAAGATCATTTCAGTGTTGAGAACTTGAGGGCCTACACTTGAAACTACCTTTCCTGTCACGTGAGAGCAGTTTTTGTTTCGTTTTGTTTTTAATCAATTGATTTTTTTATTTTTTATTTTTTTAATTTTGGGTGCTCATGTTATTTTGAAAACAAGAAAAAGAAAGACGGGAAATAAGACAAATAGTTAGAATAAAATTCCTCTGTCCTACTTTTAGTAATTCATTTTATACTCTTCAAATCACAATTTATCACATTTCAATTTTTCTTTTCTTATAAAATAACAAAACTTTAAAATTGTATAAAAAAAATATTAGACACATGGCATTCCAATACAAAGTGAAACACTAAAAATGAAACAAAGAATTTTTGTAATTAAATAAAAATTCCCACAATTTAAAAAGTATTTTCGATTTAACCAAAAGTTTTAATTAAAAAAAAAAAAAAATCTTATGAAATTCTTAAAATTTGAAGTTTCCAAGTGAAATAGAATATCTTTCTTCAATTTAAGGGGAGAAGGAAGTATGCCACTTAAGATTAAACTCTCAAGTTTGTCCCAAAATAAAGTATTTTTTTAGCATCCAATAATCATTAAAATTCTCTATTGGGTAATAAGTGAATGGTCTTAACTTAAGAAGATAATGGAAGAAAAATTTTATAAGATGCAATCTCTGTTCGAATGGCCAAGATCTTAGTAACCCGATCAATTGGCACTTTCTAATGCCTCCAAAGAAGGTGTCCAAGGTTCAAATTCCCCCTTCCTCTCCCTCCACCCAACTATCGATTTATAAAAAATAAAAGAAATTTTTGTTCAAATTTATTACTTCTTACGCTTTAAAAATCTAGAGATCTTATCCATTCAATGTCTCCTTCCGAGTCCCACCCTTTGAATGTAAAATTTTGTGCATGATAATTAATATTAGAAAATAATTTAATTTACCTCTCTTCATTTAATAGCTTAGATTTTATTTCTTAGATCTAACAGTATATAGAGTATCACATCACATCAAATTTTAAATGATGTGACATTCTGTACACTTTTAGATTTATAATATTTAATATGAATCATAAAATTATGTTTTTTCAAAAATATTATACCAAGGAAATGAGTACATGCTCTTAAATGAATTTTTCTTTTTGTTCATTCATAAATTCCTTTTGCATGGATAAATTGCCACATGAATAAAATTACTAAGTCCAGGGATACAAATTTCACCATAATTTTTTTTTACAACTTTCTGAGATGGTTGATACGTGAAAAGGTGATTGCCAACCACTTCAGCAAATTGAAGAAAAAGTTGTGACAAAAGTTATTTCCCAATTTTGTAACACCATAATTGTAGCCAACTTACTTATCATCACTACTCATTATGAAACTGAGCATTTGTTTAGGAGCATTATCTGCAACCAGCTTTTTTTTTTAAAAAAAGAATATTAATTGCACCATTGACACTCTGCTTAATTTATTAATAAAAAAATATATAGTTAAAGTTTACATAAGTAATTGTCATAAATGCTTCTCTCTCTCTCTCTTTGTGTGTGTGTGTGTGTAGTAGTAGTAGTAGAGTTGAGCGGGTCTTTGATTGGGAAGTTAAATGAATCTTTAATTTGGGATAGTGGTAGGTCAACTAGGCAGAGCCGGGTCTATACTATAGACAAATGAGGTGATCAGTTAAGGCTCCTAAGTAAAAAAAAAAAAAAAAAACTAATAGGTTTTTTTTTTTTACAACTAAGCCCATATATTAGCCAATGAATAAAATAATTTTTTTATCAAATATAAAACAAGAAAAAAAAAATCCTAAGTGGCAAATTGTTACTGACTATTATTGGTAGGCAAAATGTAATTTTAGTAATGAGTTCAAATTAGAACCAATAAAAATTTAACACTTAAAATTTGTTGTGAAAATATTATGAATTTAGTACTTCTCAAAAAGGAAAATAAAAAAGATCAATACACAAAAAAATTTACAATATTTTTTAACAATAGTTGAGTTAGCAAACTTTTACTAATTCTTATCTAGATCCACCGCTAACATTATCTTTTTACTTACCACTATCAATTTGTCATATCAACGGTGTGAAAATTTTTGTCAATTTTTTTGCCCATAAATTTTCTCAAAAAAAAAAAAAAAAAAAAGTACATGGTTCATGATAACTAGTAATCTTGCATCTAAAACAAGATAATAGAGTTTATGTAATATTAATTTATTTTAAGAAAAAATCATATTTAAATATATAAAATGCCTTACTTCAGTTTTCGCCTTAGGTCTCCAAATGCATCAAGTTACCCCTATGATATAACCCCACTTATCCCAAACTTTTTTTAAAGGGTCTCAAGTAGACATGGCAAAACGGGTCAGAATTTTTTGACCCGACCCAACCCGACTCAACCTGAACCTCATTTTTTACACGAAGCAAAAAACAGGTTGATCAGTGATCCGACTCATGTTTTTTGTGGGTCAGCCCAACCCGACCTGCGACCCAACCCGAACCCGAACCATTTTTTTAAAACATTTTTTTTTTTTGGGTAAAAAAAGAGAGTAAAATTAAGATAATATTGGTTTAATTGTTTATTGTGAGTTTTAAGGAAACAATTGATACATTTATATAACTATGTGCAAATTAATTGAAAGATAAATGCATGTTGTTGAGCATTCTGTAATGAGTAAAGATTTTTAGATATCAAATAACAAAGTACATGCCAAGATAATCTGTAGAGTTAAAAACATAAATTTAAAATTGTAAACATGTGTGAGAAACATTCATAAGTGTGAAAATAGTGAAGCTAAAGTATCAAATTAGCATAAATTATGAATGCTTAGACCTATTTTTTAACAATTTATGTCCAAAATAAACGGTTTTTCAAAATAAATTATGATATTTCTTAGAGTATGTGTTGCTTAACAATGATATGATATTCATAAAAAAGACCACAGATAAATAAGTAAGCAATCAAACTTTAATGTATATCTCAAATTGAAATAGAGTGACCACAATTGATAATAGATTATAAAATTAATTTTCAAGATGGTAAATTTCTTATATGTTTTTATTCTTTATCAAATGAGTTTATCCAATAAGTCATTTGTAATTTTGTTTTATGTTTTGGGATGTTGATATTGTGTAAAAATAAAACTTGTGTATTTGTTTTACTTATCTTTTTGTTATTTTGTTTTAGATAGCAATGTTAGAATTTGTATAATTTTAAAATTATTGAATAAGTATTAATAAGTTTAACTGAGTTCATTCTTGATATGAGTGGTGAATTCAAAATAATGCATTTTACATCAAGTAATTTGTTGCATAACTTTCTAAATGGCAAATGCATGTTGTTTTCTTTATATATATATATATATATATATATATAAATTCATATGAAAAATACGGGTCAACCCGATTGACCCGACCCGCCCCGCCCGTTTTGCCATGTCTAGTCTCAAGGCCCTCCATTGCATAAACAAAATTCCCTCTAAATTGTACAAAATGTCTCAAAATTGTAAAAGGATAATTGATTTTGTTTAAAAGAAATATATTTATATATATATATATATAGAGAGAGAGAGAGAGAGAGAGAGAGAGAGAGAGAGGTGAGTTTTTCCTCTCTCTTTTCCCACCTTTTAAGAGTGCTCCCAAAATATTGAGTCAATAGAAATCCAACCCAATTTTAAAACTATAAAATATTATACCAAAATGTATTGTTATGAGCGTGTCAAATAATCATTGACAAAGTTTCCTAACAACTTGTAAAATAGAATCTAATACAACCTAAATACAAAAAATTAATTAGAAATTTGATCTCTTAACAGAACAACAAGAACGGTTTTAACGTAGAAAATATATATAATATAGAAAGACAATTAAATAATATTTAATTGATATTTAAATATTAAAAAAACACACTAAAAGTTTTCATCTCAGGCTTCAAAATATATTGAAAGTTTTCATCTCAGGCTTCAAAATATATTGAGCCGGCCCTAATGGCCGTGGATTTGCCGTGAACTAGGTCTATTTGGATACAACTTATTTTGCTGAAAACTGAAAATATTGTAGCAAAATAATTTTTTTAATGTGTGAAAAATTACTGTTCACGCATTTGGCACTGTTCATAAGCCTAAAATCACTGTTCATGAACAATGAATAGTGCTAGACACGCGTCCAGGAAAAAAAAAAAAAACACGTAAAAAACGCAAACACCATTTCATCTGTATCCAAACCGCACCTTAAGTTAAATAAGAAAATTAAAAACTACTAATACTTTGCATTGCGAGTGGAGAGATATTTAGTGTTTTATGGAATGATTGAGTTTTTGAAAAAGTTTGTTTGACATGTAATGTTTTTTAAGATCCAAGATTAGATAAAGTGCACTGGGTAAATCAACATTCGTTAACTGGACCCATAAAATAGTCGCGCAAAAGTGGTTAGGTAAAGATGACTCATACAGTTATCAGTATCACTGATGGCAATAGTACGTCCGACATAGTGTTACTAAGAAATAAAAAAATTTAAGGAATCCTCCACCTCGAGTTACATTTACGGTTTATAAGTTTTTATAAATAGAATGATAGAATTGTAGTGATGTGGTGGAAACTTGAAATGACAGCAGACAGAGACAATGGCATAATCTATGAGAAAATTATGCATGTTTGATTGCGATTTTTACCAGATGTCCAGATACAGGTCCCCTTGTTGGAGCTTTTCTGAAAGTCCAAAGAACTTTGGATAGAAATGTTTGAAAGTCCTCTCAAACTTAGGACTTCAAAATTACTAAACTTTGATCAATGATGGAGACCAATTTTGTCAAAAAGTACCTGTGTCGTTAAGACAAATTCAATCAAATTCATAATTCAGACTACCCAAAAATAAAATAAAAATAAAAATAAAAATTTTCTCTTCCCACTTAATTTGCTCCGGAAATGAGCTTTATTGGCCCACAAGCATAACAAAATGAATCATATCATATCACATTATTGAAAATTTTTTGCATGGAATAAGTGTGAAAACTCTTGAAGAATTCATTCGTGTAGCATCTTTCTATGTGCCCAGGTATTGTGGCAGAAATATGTTCTGTCCTTTGATGAATGGCTCGGAGTTGGACTTTTCTTATGCTATATGTTCATGAAATAGAAGGTAGCAATGTTCATGAATCACCACACAGTGTGGATGTGATGTAGTCTACCTTTATTAATTGTACTTATTTCTAGATCATCCATTCTTATGAGGCACATACATGAATGTGACAATTTTTTTCACACCTTTGAATTTCATCTTACAGAAAATTGACAAGATATGGTATAAACATTTAATTGTTCTAGTTTTCAAGGCATGGATGTTGAATTAACTAGAATTTTAGGGCGATAGTAAAAGCTTTTCAGTAAAGGATTTTCCCCTTTACAGAACAGACGAAGATTTCATTATTAATAGAGAGAAGGCATACAACCATCCTTCTTTAAGGCACATAACCCCATCAGGGAAGACATTAGGCAAAATAAAACAAAAGCAACTATTAGCTGAGGCACAGTTTCAACAGCATGAGCTAACATTAATTTCACAACTTGTTAGATGGCAAGTTGTTTATTGGAGCAAAATCACTTATATATGGATCTATTAGTGAATAGTGACACCATTTTTTTTTTTGGGGAATCCATTCATATCACTTTTACTATGCATATCAATCATAACAAATCATGTCAATAATTGAGTATTTGTTACTAAGCTTACTATTCTGTTTAACGATTCTAACATCTTCAAGTATAGTGGTGAACTTACTTGGAGTCTTATGCCTTAACGACTTTAACTAGTTTTTTTTTTTTCACATTAGGAGAACTTGGATTGGAATTCCTCCTCCCCGCTTGTGATAAAAAAAGCATAATGATAAGCTAGCTCTTAGCTCGAATCTCTTTTACCATGCTGTAAAAACATCATTAAGATTTTAGAAGCCCCTTCTACACAAAATCTACTTTAATTTCTAGGGCTAAGGTGTCCAATTCAAATTATTAAAAAAGAAAAAAGGTAACATGACACTAATAATCACATTTTTGGTCTTTTTTTTTTGTTGAGAATCTAAGTATTTTAACACACATGGGGAAGAGGAGAGAAAGTCTTAAAGAAATTGACAATGGTGTATATTCAAAAGGGCCTAACTCTTGGATTCACAGTACCGGCTTTAAACCCCTTTAACTCATACTCATTTTTCAATGTGAAATTTACTCATTTTTTAATTTTTTTAATTTTTTTTATTTAATACTAAGTATTTTAACACACTAAAAAAATAAGAAAAAGTCTTAATGAAACTCACCCATATTTGGTCAGTGAGTAGTGAGTAATGTCCTTTTTAATTTTCTAATTTTGAGAGGTTGGGGTGAAAACTGAAAAGTACTGTTGAAAAGGAAATTTATATATGCAGACAAGGCAAAAATACATGACACTATCAGAATGAGGTCACCAAAAATGGGTCCAAGCTCGCCGCCAGGCTCATTTGACGCACGTGGTTAATTCAAACGCATCACAACGAAAAAATATGTGGTGATTAATAGAACAGTTGCATTAAATTATGCTAAAATCTTAGGACATCCTCCTTGGCCTATAATCTTACTTTTCACTTTCCTTAATTTAATCATTTTAATTATTTAAATCTTTACCATCTAGATCTTTTCTCATTCAATGCCTCTCTTTTCTTTGGGTATATATAGGATTGGATATTCAAATCTTGTTACACCAACAAAATTGCTATCCCCCATCGAAAAAAAAAAAAAAACAAAGTTGCTACCCACATCAAAGTACAATATACCAAGGCTCAACAAAGCATAGAAATCCAACCCAACTTCAATTCCATCATGGAGACTTATTTCTACCAACACCCAAATTCAGATTTCTCCCAAGAATCATCATTCGGAGAATTTTCATGGGATGAACTTCTTTTCCACCATAATTCCCTTCCTTTCAACCTTGATGACTCCCAAGAAATGCTACTTCTAGATGTCCTAGCCGAGGGAGCCAAAGAAACATCAGAAAACAATTCCATAGGCATAGTTAAGGAAGAGGAAGTCACATCCAATGTCCAAGAAGAAGTATGTGAGAAAGAGAAGGCTTATAGAGGAGTTAGGAGGAGGCCATGGGGTAAATATGCAGCAGAGATAAGGGATTCAACTAGGCATGGCATCCGGGTTTGGCTCGGAACCTTTGATAGTGCTGAGGCTGCAGCTCTAGCATATGATCAAGCTGCATTTTCAATGAGGGGTTCCTTAGCTGTGCTCAATTTTCCAGTTGAAGTGGTCAAGGAGTCACTACAAGACATGAAGTACAGATGTGAAGAAGGTTGCTCACCAGTTGTTGCACTAAAGAGGAGGCACTCCATGAGAAGAAAATCAATGACAAGGAAAAGTAAAGGGAAAGAAGTGAAGTCACAAAATCTGGTGGTATTTGAGGACTTGGGAACTGAATATTTAGAGGAGCTTTTAAGCATAAGCTCACCTGAGAGTTTCTAGTCCGTGGTGGACCATTTCAACCTTTTTTTTTTTCCTTGTTCTAGCTAGTGTCACTATTCCTTTGTTTTTTCCATTTTTGTGGTTTTGGATTTCTATTGTCTCAGTTTGATCTTATTTTGGAGCACAATTTTGTCCAGATTGGGAATCATAGTGGGGTTAGACTTAGAGCTTAGATCTAGCCGAGAGTGCTAGTAATAAATCCCGTTGTTTGTAAAGTTGTAAAGATGGGATTGTAATTAATTGCATTATCATGTCTATTAGCTACCTCAATTATTGAGGTCTAGAATGGTACATGGAAAATCTGTTTATTATTGTTGACGATTATTAAAAAAAAAAAAAAAAAAAAAAAAAACTTTGCCTTTGTATTCACAATTGGCCTTATACATGCCAACCAGAAAGAAAAATAAAATCATAATTAGTTACTCCCCATATTTTGTTCTCAGGTTTCACACCAGTATCATGTACCACCTTTGAAGGATCAAATATTAATATTGTTTATGAAGAACAAGCATACTCGATCTAATCCATAAAGAGCACATCAGCGTGTAATTTTGCACTAACTCCCTATTTTATAAATCATTGCAATGACTTTTTTGTTTTGTTGTTTTTACATAGTTTTCTAATATGTAATGACTTATAGTACTCTCTGCTTTGTGATTTGTTAACTTGCTCTGTTTTTTTTATTGGTTTCACACCACCAACAAAGCAAGGACAACTAATTAAAGGCAATGATACCCTGAGAGGAAAATTATAAGTACCATTTGTTTAATTTTTTTATTGACAACTTGTGTATTCTTTTCTGGATGGATAACAACTAATCAGTGTTTTTATTCTTGATCGTGGCTTTGGAAAAAGATGACCATGTCTCTCTCTTGCCCAATTGGATCTCCCACTAACGGTTTCTTTCAGACATGAGGGCATGTCCCTTTCTGTCCAATTGAAGGGACTAATGGATCTCCTGCTTCTTCCCTACGCCAATAACCGCCCATCTACGGATGCACCCAAATCCACAATATGTTTAAGTGTCTTTATTTTTCCAATTTCTCAATTCAAGTTGAAACCCATTTTGAACTACAAATCTTAAAATCATGATTAAAATATAGTTTTGTTCTTAAAGTTTAGGGTTTACACTACAAAAAAACAGGTCTATAGCTGTGCTTTAAAAACGTGGGTATAGCTCCTAAGAACGCGGACATGAGTCCTTTACATTTCAAAATTTTTATTTTAGCCTTTGTCACCTATTTATGTTAATAATATGGCTGTTTAGTGCCATTCATGTTTAAATATTTGAGGGAAACTAGCCCTAAAATGTTGTGTAATACAGAAATTTCATTGTTGTAGGCCGCAGAAAAACATATTAGAGCACCTATGGAAGAAGTCGAAACAAAGGGCGGTTCATCTGAAGAGTAGTTCTTTCCTTGAATGCTAGAGTTATTGCTGGATGGGCTCCCCTAAATGAAGGGGAGACCATGCTAACTTAAGATAGGAGTCAAAAGGAGGGCAGTGGATGATGCCCTAGGAATGGAGGGCATTGCTCCTTCCAAGGGACATGGACATATCACTATCTTGTTTATAGCATATGCACATATGCGATTAAAAATAAGAATCTATGCTTGTAGATTATTTTTGGTTTGGTACTGTTGTTTAAAATTACAGTTGTGAGTAAAATTGTGTTTTAAGACTTTAGTTTAGTTAAAAATTAAAATCACGTGAGTCGTGACAGTTCCCTTGGTAGTTTAAGCGGCATAAAAAATAATATCATTGTTACCCACGTTAGTTTTTTTCTCTCTCTCTTAACAATAGAGACTATTGTAACACAATACTAAAAACGTTAAAAACTACACTAATATATTTAAAACGTCAAGAATCATTTTGACATGTAAGGCAAACATTGGTGAACAAAAATGGTAGTTAAACCAATTCCAAATGAATTCCTCATTTCAGAACCAAAAGTCAGAATTCCCGTCAAAATCTTAGGGCCTGTTTGGTCATCAATCTCAAATTCACATTTTCACATTTTAAACAATAATACACACATTTCTACACACTTTTTCACCTACACGTATTTCAAGAAACTACAAACAACCTTTCTCAAAATACTCTACCAAACACGTCCTTAATGACCAAGAGTTTTCTAAGAAATCAACCTGAAAGATAAACGTTTGCATTATTTTGTTTGTCTTGATAATTGCAGTCTAAATTATACGTGCTTATCTGTTCGGTATTTCTTCTTTGGAATTTTGTCTTGATCTATTAGTACGACAAAATTTAAAAGAATTTTTTTATATTATATTTGACCCACTAGTCCACTAACAATACCAAAAAAAAATAAAAACCAAAAATTTTATTATATTTGACCCACCAATACCAAAAAAGAAAAAAAGAAAAAATCAAATCCGACACCATCAAACATTTTGGAGTCCTCAAAGTTGTATTTAAGCCCAGCATTATGATGGTCCAAATTATAATGCCAATACGTATAACTACTCCCATTTTCTTCTCTAAACAATGAAGACAAACAAAAACTTAGTAAAAAAAAATGCATAGAAAAGAAAACAGATTCGCAGAAGATATCAATCTTTTAATTTTGAACCCAAAATCCAACAAATAAAAAACAAAGAAACTCTCACAACTGTGGCTCCCTTTGTGGCTTTATCTCACATAAGACATCTGACACAAAAAGTTAACTGTTGAGTGCTGACACAAAATGCTATGTAAAAAATCCAAAAGCAAAGTCTGAACGAGATTTGACCAATTATATAGTCCAAATCAACTTCAAAGTTCTTTTCAAAAAAAAAAAAAAACTTCAAGGTTCAAACCCCGACTTACCGTCCTGAAAATTAGATTGATATATTTAATGGGTTAAGATTCATAAGCATCTAAAGCACCCTATCTGTATTAGATTTACTGAATATGACATCGATTTTGTTAATGAATTATTCTTTGTACTTGCGTGTGTGTCTTTGTGTCAAGGGACTCAAGAAGTCCAGATTTAAAGAAGAAACAGGAAATATTATATCATCCATTAACATTACCGACGAGTGCAAACTGCAAAGATGGGCCTTGAATCACTATAACGTAAATTCTCATATACTATCATTTTCGATCTTATCCTATCTTTGACCAAAAGTAGTATGCAAAGTATTTCTAACCTCTAACCATCTCCCAAAAAAAAAAAAAAAAAAATGAAATATTATTTTTGTCCCTAAAGTTGTATGAACTTCATTTCATAGTTAAATTATTGAAAATGTTACATTTTTTCTTAATTATGTCCTTAATTTTTTTTAAAAAAAATTTCTAAACAATTGGGATTTTTTTTTTTTTTTTTTCATTTTCGTCCTTTAACTACTAGAAAAAAGCTTTTTAAAAAGTTAGGCAAGACAAACTAAATTCATGCAAACTTTAAGAACAAAAACAATAATTTAGTGATAAATAAATAAATAAAAATTTGGTTATCTCAATTGGTAAAGATTTTTGTAAGGAATCTGGATTTAAATACTAAAAGAAGCTTATTGGCATCTTGGTCTATTAATAAAGAGTAAAATTATGGAATGAACGTTATAAATCTGAAATCATATCATCTCTCTCTCTCTCTCTCTCTCTCTCTCTCTCTCTCTCACACACACACACACACACACACACACACACACACAAGAAAGTGTTCAATCCCCAAATCCAATACAAATATTCTTTTATCAAAAATTTTATAGTTCAACTGGCACATCTTAGTATTTCTAAAGGAAATATCCAAGTTTCAAACTATTGGAGAAATCTCAATTCAACTCCTTACAACCATTCTAAAACACAAGCCCACAAGGCGTGATGTGGAACTCCATAAAATACTTTTTTTTTTTTTTTTTTTGAGAAAGTCCATAAAAGACTTGAATGTGACTTTCTTATCACCAATTGATTTTAAGGTGTAATAGAACAGCTCGTGGTTTAACACAAATCCCCACATGGCTTCTCCTATTATAACTATCAAATTATCCAAAAAATAGAAACATAAGAAATTTTTCTTTTTCCCCCCTAAATCATAACTATTCATATTATCAATGTATAATAAGAGGAAGAAAATAAACAAATGCAGCTATTAAGAGCGAAACTGAGAACCTTCATATTTATTTATTTTTTTTTAATTTAAAAATTGTAGTTTTTTTTTTTTTTTTTTGGGGTGAAAAAAAAAAAAAAATTAGTTTGTATAACCCCTAACTCCCTAAGCTTTCTCTTAAAATGATACGAAGAATGTTAACCCATTTAAGCCCAATAATCCCCAGCTACACATCCTTTGACATAATAACTCCAAATTCAATGGCCCACTTTCATTGCAAATGGACTCAACTTAGACAACTGCACTATGGCCCATTCCACATTAGCTGAAGGCCTAAGTGCACTTGGAAAAAGAACTCAGCCTAGAAGCGTTGTCAATTGAGGTCTGAGGAAGTCGATAACGGTAAAGAACATGGTGGATGAAGTGAAATCGGCTTACGAGGAGTTAGATAAGGAAAGAAACTCAGACCAAAGATTGACACAAACCTTAAGCATTTGAAAGTTGAAACTCATGGGTTCTAGTTGGGAAAAATTGGAAAATAACACCAATTCTCAAACAATTTCGTTAGTTAACAATGTTTTCAAACTATTTAGGAAATTAACATCTCGAGTTTAAGGAACTCGATTTTGCTCTTAGAACTCGAGTTTAAGGAACTCGATTTCTTTGAGAACTCGAGTCTAAGAGAGACGATTTTTGTGTTCTACGAGTTCTTCTTCTTCCTTCATTTTTCTTTCTTAAGGACCAAATCATAGATTCAGAAAAATGCATAAAACCCACTGTCCAATTTCAGAAATCTCTTTGTTAGGTTCTAAGGATTATGAACTAATGTATTAGAACTCAAATTTATAATGTTGGCAAACCATGATCAAAATAGGTTTTAGTCTTGTTTAGATTTGCTCAAAGTATATGCATTTTATGTAAAGTTGGAATTGAGTTACTGCAGAATTTACTGTGCAATTCTGTCTGGTTAAATCGATCGAGAATTAGACTCGATCGATCGAGACACGGGCATAATGTTTTTTTGCAAAATTCTTCCAACTCAACCCAAGCCCATATGACGTGTAGAGTTTTATATTTTGTCTTAAGTATAAAAGGAAAAACCCTAGCCACGTTTTTTATTGTCCATTATGCTGTGTGTGTGAATCTTGTGTGAGATCAAGAGGTGGTTGCCTTCACACATACTTAGGGTTTCCAAGATTCAAGACTATGTCAAGAACTTGGTAATTGATTCAGTTGTTGCATTAAAGAGTTTAAAGAAACACAAGTGGGTGTGCTTGTATTTGCTAGAGAATCCAAGAAAGAAGAAGTCTGTGGTCTCGGAGCTTGCACGTGGTCGTGTTAGTAAGTTTCTATTGGTGGGTAGCAATAGGATGTTAGCGGTCTAAGTTCTATTGTAAAACTTCGATTCTTTCATAATGGATTCAGGTTTACTTTGAGAATAGCTAGGTTAAATCCTTCCTAGGTTTTTACTGATTTGGTTCCCTGGGTCATCATATCTTTGTGTTCTTTATATTCCGCACTTTACATTGATATGATTATATGATTGTGTTAACTTAGATCTGAAATTTGAACTAAGTAATCACTTAGCTAATTTACTATGTTTAATCCAATTGTGTTTTTAAGGGGTCTAAAAAACAAACACTCTTTATGGAAAGACTTGAGTTCCAGTTGTCGAGGGGGAAATTGATGCCTCTATTTAAGATGTTGGGAAGCCAAGCCGAAACTCGACTATGGGCTCTTGAGATGGTACCCAAAGGCTTTCGGTGTGATGACAAAGCCTATCCAAACAAGAAACTAAGGCTGCATTTGACAAAACAACAACAAAAAGCCCAATGAAAAACACGTTATAATACTTAATTAGTACATTAGTGGTCCTGGTCTAATAGTTCAAGTGAAATAAAACCTCCAGTGGTAAGGGTAAAATTACACTTAGTCCAGGAAAAAAAAAAAAAACAGATTTAAACAGTCCAATGGTCAATGATTAAATAAATTTAGGAATGTGTTAACTCCTGGGGGTCCTTGCATGTCTTGGTTAAGGGAGTTCATTGTACTTTCAACCATCATTATATCAATGTGAGGGAAAAGTTCGATTGTTACATATACATTATATCCTTCAACTGTAAAATAAAAAGTAAAAATTAAAGGTTCCATGGGAAGAGGGAAAGGATTAATTGGCATGGTGTGAAGGGAGAGAGGGATCCCAGCTTAGTGCAGCAAGTATTAAACTAAGATTTTGGTGGGTGTGTGTTCATAAGGCATGAATGAGACAATATGGGCTGTTTTTAGTGAGTGGGATGAGATTAACTTTGAGATTAAGGCTTTTTTGTGAGTAGTGGGTTGTTTGTGAGTAGTGGGAGGCATTTATGAGCTGTGTTTGTGTAAAAAAGAGGAAAGAATGTCTGAGGTTAGATGAATGTGGGCCAAAAGGGATGAGTAGTGAGCTTAAAGAGAGCTAAACTACTAGCAAAATGGCAAATAGACCAAGGGTTTCAGAGGGAGTAGTTGTCCCTATGGGCTGAGATGCTTATGTTTTTATAATGGAGTTTTAGGGAAGCATTAATTAACATGAGTCCAAAAAAACATAGGATTAGTCAGAGGTGGAGAACCAGGGTTAATCTTCCTAGGATTTTTGGTCAGAAGTAGAAGGTTTGCTTTATGGGCTGCTTTGCTTCTTTGAGTAATGATGGGATTTTGCATTAAATGCCAGGATTTCTGGGGCTGAGCTTAATCAATGTGATTGGGGTGTATCAAGAGCAAATCCTAAAGCTGCAACTGAGATTTAGACCCTCAAGAAGTAAGATTCAACACCCTAAGCCAGGTGTCAAGTTTTAAGCCTACTTCAAGGGGTTCTGCTAGAGGTCCCTTTATGCCCTCCAAACCATATGTTCCCAATTTTTCCCCTTTAGGATTCATGGGCTTGAGACATGAATTATATCTTGAACGTTTTTAACATTTATAGGGTCAATTTGTTGGTTCTTGGATAATTTGGTTTCAGCTCCCCTTCCACTAGAACTGCAGTCTTGAGGAAGGTGATGGAGTTCCATCATCTTTTAGGTTTTAGCAGATATGATAGCCCTTAGGCATTGTTCACGTCAGGTAGAGGGTGGCAGAAAACTGATGTGACACCCCCTAGTTCATCCTCAAAGGCTTGGTTCTCTTGTAGGGGTCTTTAGTTACCTTTTTTTGGGTTAGGGATGAACAAGGGTTAGTTGTCCACTCTTACTCCTTTGTCTCTTGATGGTGCCTTTTGGATCGAGCTTGCTTACCTGGGCTAGTTCCTTTGGGCTAGGTTGTGTGCATCCTACAAAATGGACATTAACAACACATGTTTGCCATGGGTTTTCATTCCTCATGGACTTTCGTTGGCGAACACTTTGGATTTTTTCATAGATACTTGCAATGGGCCTTCAGGCAATTAGTTGTAATATTTGAAACAATAGGACAAGCTTCCAAATGCTCTTGTAAATTCCATATTGTAAATAACGCTCATGGTTTCTAATAACCGCATCATAATGTAAATGTTGAGCTTGTGGGTTTGAATACTTACCATGAGTGTCGATGTCATGACACAAATCATCATCTTCAAGATAACTCCTAATGAGTTTTTTTATAAGACGATTGTCATCGAAATATTTAGGCAACAATTATACCATGATATATTTTCCTTGCCAAGTGTTCAATAATCTTGGGCTCTTTTGATAAAATAGTGCCAATGAAAAAATGGGTTTTGGATACTGCCAATGGGGACTTGGTATTTTGATATTGCCAATGAAGATTGGGCTTTTGATATTGCCAGTGGGAACTGGGCTTTTGATGTTGCCAATGAGAATTGGAGTTTGATGTTGCCAATGAAAATTGGGCTTTAAATATTGTCAATGAGAATTGGGCTTTTGGATAAATAAATTACCATGGGTTTAAATCATGGGCTTTGATTGTGGACTTGAATTCCATTGATAAAGTTGTTTTGCCATGGATTTGAATCATGGGCTTTTCAAACATTGCCAAGCATAAGTATTCTTGGTCTTTAGAAAAGATTAGATTTTGTCTCGCTTACTAAATAATTCAGGTTTTTATGAGAAAGTATTGGGTCCTATAGTGTAGCCCAATTTTGTGGTAGAAAGGAGAAAGGTTGTGGGCTAGCATAGTGATAGTTGGAAAAGATATTTAAGCATGTCCAATAATACATTTGAAAGGAAAATAAATAGGTGTTATTTAAATAACATTAGGTGTAAAGAAAAGTACCCCAACACCAGTTATTGAAATCGAGTCCCCAAAACTTGATTTACTACACCAAAATCGAGTCCATTGAGCTCATGATGTTAATTTCCTAAATAGTTTGGAAACGATGCTAACTAACGAAATTTTTTGAAATTTGTTGTTATTTTCCAATTTTTCCCATTCTAGTTAACTCAACTGATAAAGTCTCTTATTGTAAAACTAGAGATCTGAGGTTTGAACTCCCGACTACATCAAAAATTGATTAGTGTCTTAGTTTGATAATAGAAAGCAATTATAATAGAGTGAAACCTATAGATTGAATTTCTATCCTATCTATCAAAGAAAGAAAAAAAAAAGTTGAAATTCAGTCCTATATTGGGATTGCAGGTGTTGGCATTGGACCATATGTGGGCCGAATCAACCCAAGGGAGACATAGCCCAAAACTTAAAACTAAAACTAAAAGTATTGAAGGAAAATCTCCTTGATCAATTGTATATTAAGCTTAAAGATTAATTACAAGTTTACAGCTCTCTGTGAGCTAAGGCAGGAAAGCTAAACACCAAACCTAACAACCTGTACAATGGCTAGTAAAAGAGAGAACCAATTAGAAATTTACACCTGTTGAAACACTAGCTAACTAATATGAACTTAACTTGATATGACTTGTAGCTTGAGTATCAACAATTAATAGAAAAATAGTGTTGTTGCAACTCGATACATTATGCTGAGCTTTTTCTTCAACAATCGAAGTGTGTTTAATTAACACTTTTTCCAGCCAAAATGGCCAAATTGCACTTATTTTTTTTCAAAATACATGGGGATCTACCATTGTTTCAAAAATATATAGTAATCTCATGGAACTCGAGTTTCCCATGGAAGTCAAGTTCCAAGAAAATTTGCCACCGTGGTAGTGGTTGAGCTAGATTTTTTAAAATATAAAATGCCACCTTGAACCTGAGCTTCACAAGTTCGAGTTGTAGCTAATAACATTCTCGACACCAGTAAACTCGAGTACCATATGATATACCCAATCTGTCACTCTCACTACTAGAACTTGTCACTCTCACTCTCACAACCAGAGCTATCCCTCTCACCGTCACTCTCACTTTCCCTCGCTTGCCCTTTCCTTCTCTTTGTTCAGACGACGTCCCAGCCGTCCCAACCATCGGAAATCCAATTGAAACGGCAAAGCATCCATATTTGTCCAAGTTAATTCAAGGTTGATCTTGACATCGACGATATCGAGTTCTTAAATTGGTGATCTGCATCTTCAATTTCGAATCAGAAGGTACATAACCCTAATCTTTGTTTGACCTTGGTTTTGGTAGTGTGGGAGAGGAAATAAAATGAGTTAGGGTTTTGGGATTTTAGGCATTTGACTCTGTAGGCTCTAATCCTTCAATACCAATTATGCATAAGCATGAAAATTTGACTCGTATTTCGGTAACATTGAGCATGAAAATTTTTTATTATTTTTTTGTTGGTTTAAAATGGAAAGTCAAGAGCCTTGAAGCTCAGTGACATTGGTTGGTCTCCTTTATAAGGGGAACCGACTAACCAAGGTTTGAATCCCCCATCTCCCACATGCTATAACAATCGAATTATTAAAAAAAAGAAATGGAATTCGAATTGGGTTTTGTTATAATTAGAAAGTTGAGCCATACCCATTTTTTCTATTGTTGAGTTTAAGTTTTATATATATATATATATATATATATATTCTCACCGATTTAAACATTGTAATGAATTCTTTCATAATTGTTTAGAAGTGGGTGTTATATAATTCTGTAAGTCTTCATTAGCATGAATTGAAGCTATTGGGATTAAATTTTTTTACATTTTGTAGGAAATCCAAATTTGTGATAGCTATTAGCATTTGAATGTTTTGTAGTCCTACTTTTGTAATGGGTGTAGGTATTAGAATTTCAAAAGTTGTTTAGGTTGTGTTGATTGGTCTTAGAGGCTTAGAGTACTGCTATGTCATGTGTTTGAGTTGGGGAAAGAGCAAACAAAAGAAGAAAAGTAGAGAAAGTGTGAATCTAGATTTGGCAAGGAAATGTTATGTGCAGGAGATAACTCCAAATCGAGCATTATCAAAGAGTTGGTTAGAATGGATATTGTTCTCTGGGCTTGTGTTGTATGTTCTGATTTTAATTGCTTAGAAGGATCTATTGGACATGTCCACATGCGCCTTAGGCTCCTAGCATCCCAACATTTTGGGTAGGGTAAGTAGCGTATATCAAGCTCTAGAAAACTGAGTGCTGGACCCTTTAGCATCATGTAGAAGTAGAACTCATGCGTTACTTATTACAGTTTATTTCTATCTCAAAATGCACTTTTGCTTATGGTTGCCAAAATCTTTTTGGAACTTTCCAATTTATTTTCACATGAGATTTTAATATTGGTAGAATTCTTGAAAAAGAGAAAATAAAAGAAAGATATAGCATGATTGTACCATGATTTGTATGATAGTACGCAACTATGTACTTATTGATTGGCACTTCAAACATAAGTGTAACTCTAATTGGGTTCTTTATTAAAGCTAAAGCTAACTAAACAAAACTTAGATTTCACTTATCCAAAAAAAAAAAAAAATGTGATACTTCGATTTCAACCTTTTGTGCCAAAACTTTAAAAAAAAATGTCTTTAGTTATTACTTAAACTATATGAGTAACTTTTGTTGGATTTGATTCAATGTCATGGAGGTGATGCTAAAACTTCTAGGATTGGTTGTTCTTATTGTTCTTATAAACATTTTATCTTGTAGCAAGATAGGTTTTGTGGAAAGGAAGGCAAGTCATTGGTGATTTCTCTTAAAAGTGATGAAATTTTGCTAATTTTACTATGACATTGTAACTCTTACCAAGTCCTAGTAGGGAAATTTTTGCCTTATAATCTTGTTTGTGAAAGAAACTTCTTCGAAAATGTGGAGCAAACTAGTTTTCCATGGCTTGGAATATTTGTCAGTCAAATCTTTAGTAACTATTAAACATGAGCATAAAACCAAAATGATATTTCTAATAACCATATGTTTGAGTTCTTAAACATTCCTTTTTCAAATTGAAATTTCTAAAATATAAATGATTTGTTTTATTTATCAAGAATTTGTTATATTTATTTTATGCATGAACAAAATATCATTGGAATTGTGTTCATTTTGTTTTTGGGTTTTTCTCTATTTTCTCTATTTTTTTTTATTTTTTTTATATTTGTGGGGGTAAAAATACAAAGCTTGAGTAGTTGATGAGCATAATTACTAAGTATTTTCTATTTCTACAAAGTCAATTTGAAGTTATAATCAACTTGGTGTGTTCATTACTAGTAATATGTCTGTTTTTAATGGGAAATTTCTTAGTTGTTGTAAATTAAAATTTCTAATTAAATTTGAACAGAGTGATGTATTGACCAATCACATTTAATGTATGTCAGATATGGACAAGCATCCAACGGGGCCCCATAATTGTACTTTCTGAATGAGACAAGCAGGGCATCGTTTGAGTTGGCTTTGGGATGGTCCTTCGGAAGGCCAAGTATGCACTTGTCCAAAAATTTTATTGGAAAAGTTGTACTTGTTGTTAACTTGGTGAGTGTGTGTAAGTGAAATTTGAAGAACAAACACATACTCAAGTTATTGGTGACAAAGATTTTGTTATTATTATATATCATTTTAAAAAAATACATTAATGTTGTCAGTTTAAGTTTGACGTGTAATTATTCTACTGTTATTGAATGCTATATTAATACAATGTTAACTTGATGAGTATGTGTATGTGAAATTTGAAGAACAAACACATTATTATTCTCATATAAATCATACTCAAGTTATTGGTGACAAAGATTTTGTTATTATTACATATCCTTTTTTAAAAATACATTGATGTTGAAATTTATAAGTTTGAAGCATAATTATTTTGTTGTTATTGAATGTTATACTAATACAATGTTGCTCCGTTTGTAGGCATGGGTAGGTGTACTCAATTGTCGTCACCGATTCACTTGTATGCCTGAAGTTGGGTTAGATTGACAGGTTGCCACTTATATCATGAATGCGCGATTAGGTGGGCTACTTTGCATGCCAGATATAGATCTCGACTATGCATTGATCACAACGTTGGTGGAGAGATGGTGGCCAAAAATGCACGCATTCCACTTGCCCTATGGTAAGATAACAATCACGTTACAAGATATGGAGGTTATTATGAGAGTACCTGTAGAAGGCTTGTTGGTGGTGGGGAAAACTAAGTTGGAATGAGGCGACTTATGCAAAAAACATGGCTGTGCTGTATGGGACAAGATTAAAACTATGTTGGCTTGAGACAATGTTTAACGACCTTCTACCAACTAATGCCACTAGCTTGCAAATGCAGCAGTACTATCGGTATTACATACAAGAGATGTTGGGTGGTATGGTGTTTATGGACAAGTCTAGCGACTGGATCTTGGTCATGTATTTGCAATTCTTGAATCCAATCGGTAATGGCAAGAAGTATAACTAGGGTAGTGCAACACAAAGCTGGCTATATTGACACCTGTGTAAGGCATTAAAGACTGTTGCAAAGCAGATTGATGGTGCACTACTATTGGTGCAATTGTGGGCGTATGCTAGGTTCCCAATGTCCGGTGATGAAGCATCCACAGTAGGCACTACCCTAGGTCCACTTACTATTAGGAATGTTGCTTTTGTATACTTATTGTTTACATACACACTACTTTTCTGCATGAGGATTATGTAAGTGACTAATATAAAGGTTATGTATGTGCTATTTGCTAGATGGAAAAGGGTTATGTGCACCACAAAACATGCAACGTCTTAAGCGCTTATCGTATGTCGCTTCACTATGACCAAATCAAGTATCACACCTTTGCTGGGAACCGTGTTGGCAAGTATTTGTTCTACTTATGATTTGCTTGCATCCCAACCATCAATAGACATTTTTTATATCAGAGTTAAACTTTTTAAAATAGAGATACTTATTTGTATTATATATCGTTCACATTCTTTACATTTTTTTTTTCTAACTATCTATACTATCTATATCCCCTTTTCGGACTGGACTTTTATGTGGTTTAAATATGCCTCTAAACCTTACGTTTAACAAGGAAAAAACTTAAGGACAACTCGGTAAAAATATATATATACCTCTCCTACTATTCCATGTCTTCAAAACAAACTTATCTATTTTTTTTTCTAAAGGAAAATTATGTAGCTACACATAATATGGTTGTTTGCCTTTGTTGAATTATTTTAGATTGTGTGGGAGCCGTATAAGTCGGTGATGGGTCGTGCATATTGTACTACAGGCCAACACATATGAAGGTCTACTGTGCCGCTTTTACAATTTTTGGTCATTGAAGGCCATCACCCCGAACGTGTCCTCCGATAGTTTATGATGAAGCAGGGCATACTGGTCAATGTTAATACTTCTTTTGATCTGCACGATATAACACTCCAAGGGAAGAATGACAAAGACTAGTTTGTAAAACATGCTTCTCATATTGCTAAATGGGCTGCACACACCAAAGTGGTCGATGTATTAATCTTTGAGGGGGAGATGAGGTACGAAGACGAGTATTTAGAATGGTTTCGTCGCATCACTCGATGCTTTATTACAAAAGAGACCTTGTATTGGGACACTTTGATAAGTTTACAGTGTCTCTTCTATTACAAATGTTCTCTGGTTAGCATAGTTTAGTTCAACCTACTAACACTACTCTTATATATTGACAGGTTGAATCACATATGAAGATACTGGCGAAGTGCAATCCAAGTTTCGCGATCCACACCGAGTGTATGAATGCCTTGAAAGCTATTGAAGAGCTCAATCAGTTGAACTTGGACAATACACACGATGCGAGCAACACGAGTGAATTGATTGCAAGGTGTGGTTGTCGAGTTGGTGGGCGTCGAGGGCATTGAGGGCATCAATCTGGTCATGGCCAAACACCCAATCATGACCACACAATGGAGAAGGCAAGTCAGTCATTAGATGAGATGTTGTTTGACACTGATTATGACATGGGCTGTGATGACATTAGTCCACTGCCATCCATGGCACACGATGATGCGGGTCTATCCTATAGGTTTACCTATGAGGACACATGTTAGTCCCTATCCATGGTCTGTGATGATACTTGCCCACCCACATCCTCTACTACATCTCCCCTGCCCACCACCCGTACATCTCCCCTACTAACCATTGGTGCTACCCCAACTTATGTACATGGTAGTGAAGACATGATATTCGTGTCCATTCCTAGGCGACCCACCCCTGAGTTTGTGCATACTGAGTTGAGCCAGGTTGAGAAACTCCACAGGCCCCCACCGAAGTCTTCACACATTGAGCAGGTTGAGGATCGGCCACGAAGGATGCAAAGGACACGAAGACAAGCTCCTGACAACGAGACTAGAGATGGTACTATACTTTGAATCATACTAATTAGATATACATCTCTTTATAATTAAACGATTTGCATATTAATATTTGCTTGTGTTCTTTTCAAGCAAGGCAAGACCAGTTAAGGAACTAGTGAGGAGAAGAAAACAAGAATGATTTAAGTTCATTACGTGTTTGTAATTAGGCATCCCAGATTTTTGTAAAATTCTAGACTTCTCTTTCTTTTATTGCATTTCTTCCTAGTACACTCCAGTTGTATGTATAAAGTTCTTGGACATGTTGGGTCAGTATTTTGATAAATTCTTGAAGTCATTTAATTAGAGAAGTCTTTTACTTAGAAAATTAGAAGATTCTTGCGAAACTAATATCTATGTGAATATTCATATCTTTGTTGTTTCTGATTGTTTTGGGTTTGCAAACTAGACTTCTCTTTGTTTGTGTTAAGGACATATTTTGTGTAATTGGCTAATCTTTTGACAAAACGTACTTTACTTGTATTTGGGTAGATCTAGAACGTATTTAATACTTCAAGAAATATGTTGTTCAAGTCTAGTATTAAAGCCATGAAGATTGGACCAAGAAACAAGTGAAGAAAAGCTATTTATTAAAGCTAGACAGATAGCTCAACACTTGCAGACAGATAGCTCGACAGTTGCTCGACAGATAGCTATCTATCGAGGTTTAATGAGGCTCGACAGATACTATCTATCGAGGTTGCGAGAATTCAGATTTTTAGATCTGATTTTCGCCCCATGCTTATGTATTTGTGTAGGATTTCTTTTCTCACAACCCTAAACATATATAAGGCTTATTTTAGAGGCCGTCACATAAGAGAATACAAGGAGAACATATGCAAAAGGTGACCGATGCCATATTCTCTTTGAAGGAAGTTACTGCGTCTTTGCGCCTTAGGGTTTTGTAACTAAGTGCTTTTTAATCTTCATTGTTGATGAAGTGAAGAACTTTGCAGCCAACAATCTTCTTCAAGTTGGTGTGTTAGTCACATACTAGGAGCCGTGTATCTTTGGTTAGTCATGTACTAGGATCCGTGAAACAAAAAGGGTGGTGTTCATATATTGACGAGTTTTGAGGATTTAAAGCGGTAGAAGGTTTCTACTGTAAGTTTATCTATGGGGATTGTAGAGTCTAGGGACAAAGGTTTTGTACTAGATCTGAAACTTCTCTTTTCTATAGTGAATTGCTTTTCGGGAAGGTTTCCCCCCAGGTTTTTTATTATGAAACTAGTTTGTTTTATTGGTTTTCTTGGGTTATCATATATTGTCTTATTTACATTTCCGCTGCATGATTTTGACATGATATTGATGTTAGTTTATTTTAAGAAGGTTTATTCATAATAAATCTAATTAACAACTTGGGTTTAAAAATTATTAATTCTATCAACCGAGGTCTAAATTTCCCAACAAGTGGTATCAGAACGGGTACACTTTGATTGGATTAATTTTTTGAGTGTGATCCTCGACCCCTGTTGTCATGGATCGTGGAGAATCTCTTTTGATTCCTCATTTATTTGATGGTACTAATTATGTGTACTAGAAAGTTTGTATGAAAGTTTTCTTGCAGGCTCTAGGTGAACATGTATGGCAAGCTGTTGAAGTTGGCTGGATTAAACCAAAGGAAGAGCAGGTGGATTGGGATGATGCAACAATCATAGCAGCAAATTTCAACAGTAAAGCCTTGAATGCTTTGTTTTGTGGGGTGACCATTGAGGAATTCAAGAAAATATCATCAACGGAAGTTGCCAAGGAAGCATGGACCATTCTTGAGACCATTTATGAAGGTACCAAGGCAATAAAGACTATGAAGTTTTAAAGACTCATTAGTAGCTTTGAAGAAATAAGGATGGAGGAGAACGAGACCTTTGATGAGTTCTATGCCAAACTCATGGATATTGTGAATTCTGCATTCAAACTATGAGAATCTATAGCAAAATCCAAAATTGTTAGGAAAATCCTTAGGTTCTTACCAAAAAGATTCCATGCCAAGACCACTGCCATTGAAGAAGTAAAGGACATTGATCAAATTCCTTTGACTGAGCTTGTAGGGAACCTTCAAACCTATAAGATGGGATTAGGTTTAATGGGAAAAGGTGGAAAGAGTAGAAACTTGGCTCTTAAGGGTATAGAGGAAAAGAGTGATGACTCTGAAGATGAAGATGAAGATGAGGATGAGGATGAGGACCTAACCTTCATAACTGATGAGATTATCAAACTTCTTCAATTTAGGAAAAAGGATAAGGGCAAACCTCCTAGGAAATCTAAATCCTCAAGGAAGAGTAAGAATGAGAAACCCCTCATCCAATGCCATGAGTGTAAAGGTTTTGCTCATATGAGGATAGAGTGCCCAAACCACCTTATGAAGGAAAAGACCAAGGAGTTAAAAAATAAAAGGTTGGTTGCTACTTGGAGTAATACCGAGAATGACTTTTCTGATGAGTATGTGGATGAATGTAGTCACGTTATGGCCTTTGCTGCCTCAACCGATAAGGTGATTATGGAAAGTGCTAGTAACAGTGAGGATTCTTCTAATGATGAAGTACCCAAGAAGTTAACCCTTCAGGAAGCCTATGATAAGCTATGCACTAAATTCATAAAATCTGAAAAGACTTCTCATCTTTGTAGAAAAGAGCTTAATGAGGTAAAACTGAAAAAGCTGATCTGTTAGTCAAACTAGATGAGAGTACAAGGTTAGTTGAGACTCTTGTTAGGGAGAACACCTCATTAGAAGAGAAAGTCAAGAATCTTGAGGTTGAGCTTAGTCAAGCTAGAACTCAAATAGAAAGGATGTCTGGTGCAAAGCTTGATGAGGTCTTGAGTGCTCAAAAGCCTAGTTCTGATAAGATTGGCTTAGGATATGCTGTTTCCTCCAACCTCTCCTCTTCCACGGCTTTTGGATCAAAGACTATCTTTGTGCCACAATCTAAGAAAGGTGATAAAGGTATGAAATCTAAAACTGATTTGGCTAATTCTAAATCCTTTGTTAGATCTCATGTTTGTCGCCATTGTGGTATTTATGGACACATTCATCCTAATTGCTTCAAGTTGTATCCTCAAAAGCAAGTCTTCAAACAGTCACAGGTTTCCTCTCAAGAACCTACACCTTTGTTTGGAGAATTATTAAAAGTCTTTAGCTTTTTAACTCAATTTCAGGAGAATTATAATTCTTCTATGTCCTTTAGTAGACATACTAGGACACGTACCTTTTCATCTTCACGGCCAAAGGCTCATGCTGTGTGGGTGAGAAAGGAGCCTAAGACTTAATTGTCTATTCTATTTGTTCTTTACTTTAATTCCTTCTATCTAAAGTAGGACTATCTTTGCTTGATTTCTTATCTGCTTTTGGAATCATGCTTTCATGCATCTGCATCTTTCTTTCATACTTTCATGTTGTTTGTTTGGTTGTTTAGTCTTTATTTTGTTTGTTTTTCAAAATAAAAATTGAAAAATCAGAAAAATACAACAACAGTGTGTGTTTGTGTATATTGGTACTTGTGTACTTTAGATGACCATTGAAACAAAGTTTTCTAAACTTTGTATCATTTGTAACTTAGATAAGCATCTCTATGCACAACTAAGCAAGTGAGCTTAGTGACTCGTGTTTGTGATGAGTAAGATTAAGTTATCTCTTGTACTTAACACTCGTATCACTCTTCTTGATGGGAAAGACTAGAAAATCCTAAGAAAAAGGCATAAATAACCATCTTACCACTGTTGCCCGCCAATCATGAAATGACATCTGTATGCTTCGGCATAGCAAAAGTGCAATGTCAATGACATTTGTATGCTTCGGCATAGCAAAATTGGAATGTCAAATGCTTAACATCATTGGGTATTTCTTTTCTCTCTCTTATATGCCCATGTATGTTTTGCTTAAAAAGAAAAATATGCAAAGAAGAATAAAAAGCAAAAAGATCAAAATGCTTTAAATATGATTGCAAGCGTGTATTCTATGAGATATGGGAGTTATAGGATGTACCTCAAAGGTGATAGTCGCCATCAAACAGTTATGATTGTGTGTGAGTTAAATTGATTTTCTCATATCTCAAATCGTCATAACATGTATACACTTATGCAATCTTGCGATATTTTTCACACACAACATGCAACATTCTTTGCTACTCCTGATACGTGTGCAGGAATAATGTGATTTGGCTATCTAAAGGTTTACATGTGTTAATATATGCTCACTAAACTGTCTTAACTTGTTTTTGGAATATAAAATTGGTTAAACTTGTTTAGTGTGTGTGTGTGTGTTCTGGGATCAAAATGCTTGACATTTTTCTTGTTGAGAAATTTTTTGAGAGTTTTAAATGTTAATTGGATCCTTGGTTGAGTTGCATGCTTGATTACATTCATATATGTGTTTTTCCCTTCTTGAAAACTATTTTTAAGCAACCTCGACAACTCCTCGACAACTCTTGACACCTAGCTATCTATCGAGATTTTTTAGCTTCTCTTTATCACAATCTCGATAGCTTCTTGACAGCTTCTCGATCCATCGAGAAAGTTTCTGTCCCCGCAATATCTTCTTGATAACTGCTCGATCCATCTAGGTCTTTTCGATAGCTGCTTAACACCTCTCTATCCATCGAGATCCTTTTGCATGCATTGTTTTTCACATGTTTTGCATCTTTCTATTATCTTGTCATCCATAGCATCTTGTTTCATTACATTCATGCATTTATATGGATTCTTCGTACCCCTTTGATCTTTTTTGATCATCTTTATATTTCTCGGATGAAACTTTCTAGCTTCTTGTATCCTTTGTCAATCATGACAAAAAGGGGGAGAAATTTGTGGAGAATATGTGGTTTTTCTTTTTGAAGATTCTACATGTTAGGGGGAGAAATACATGCCTCTGTAAGGGGGAGATGTGTTTCATCATGTTAGGGGGAGAAATACATGCCTCTGTAAGGGGGAGATGTGTTTCATCTTGTTAGGGGAAGTAATTACCTCCTTCTTCTTGTACACCGGTCTTGTGACCATGTTTACATACATTGTGCTTATCTTTGATATATTTATGATAATGTATGTCTTCTTCACCTACCTTTACATGTGTTGTTTCTTTTCTATCTTTATATACATGTTTCTTATTCTTGTATGTAATCTATTATTTCTGTTTCGCACAAAGATGCCTTGATGAGTTTTGTTTAAAGTATTTCAGAAATATAGGTTGTCAAGGTCTACTTGCCATAAACTCTCTTCTTGCAAAGTTTTTCAAGAGTTTGTGTTAGGATAGATTTTATTTTATTCAACAAGTGAATATGAATTGAGTAATTTATGACTTCTCTCATATTTCATTTGTTTGCTGTGATTTTGTCACGAATTGTCAAAGGGGGAGATTGTTAAGGATATATTTTGTGTAATTGGCTAATCCTTTGACAAAATGCACTTTACTTGTATTTGGGTAGATCTAGGATATGTTTAATACTTCAAGAAATATGTTGTTCAAGTTTAGTATTAAAGCCATGAAGATTAGACCAAGAAACAAGTGAAGGAAAGCTGTTCACTAAAATTGGACAGATAACTCGACACTTGCGGACAGATAGCTCGACAATTGTTCAACAGATAGATTGTCGAGCTATCTATCGAGGTTTAATGAGGCTCGACAAATACTATCTATCGAGGTTACGGGAATTCAGATTTTTAGATCTGATTTTTGGCCCATGCTTATGTATTTGTGTAAAGTTTCTTTTTTCACAACCCTAGATATATATAAGGTTTATTTTAGAGGTCATCACATAAGAGAATACAAGGAGAACATATGTAAAAGGTGACCGATGCCTTATTCTCTCTGAAAGAAGCTACTGCGTCTTTACGCCTTAGGGTTTTGTAACCAAGTGCTTCTTGATCTTCATTGTTGTTGAAGTGAAGAACTTTGTAGCCAACAATCTTCTTCAAGTTGGTGCGTTGGTCACGTACTGGGAGCCGTGCATCTTTGATTAGTCACGTACTGGGATCTGGGCAACAAAAAGGGTGGCGTTCATATATTGAAGAGTTTTGAGGTTCTGAAGCGGTAGAAGGTTTCTGCTGTAAGTTTATTTATGGGGATTGTAGAGTCTAGGGATAAATGTTTTGTACTAGATTTGAAACTTCTCTTTTTTATAGTGAATTACTTTTCGGGAAGGGTTCCCTCTAGGTTTTTTATTATGAAACTAGTTTGTTTCATTGGTTTTCCTGGGTTATCATATCTTGTCATATTTACTTTTCCGCTACATGATTTTGACATGATATTGATGTTAGTTTATTTTAACAAGGTTTATTTATAATAATTCTAATTAACAACTTGGGTTTAAAACTTGTTAATTCTATCACCTGGGGTCTAAACTTCCCAACAGTTTTGTATAGTAGACTTTTGTTAAAAGATGCAAGATTTAATGGCTTAGTAAGTTACAGTTATGGATTTCATAAGATATGATATGAGTATGCATATAAGGTTGTTTACAGCTATAGCTTCAGTGATTGCCTTGACACATTTCCTAGCAACTTTGCACTTATCAATAAAACTTTCCTAGCAAATTTGCAACTCATAGTTGTCACCAAGTCTAACCTTGGTAATTCAACTATCAAGTTCGGAGTTAATAAATTAATTGGGAAGATATGCAAATAATTCTGGAAATGATAAATAGTTTTTGGATGGAAATATTGATGCTTAACTCATGGACTGAGACTCTTCACTCATGTAAATATTTCTCATTCCTGTAGAAGAA